>NC_091282.1:227536507-227839538 GCF_032444005.1 Ranitomeya imitator
GGCTGTCTGCACGGTCTCCGTGTGATTTAAACTAGCTCTGTAGCCCGATCTGCACAAAAAAAAAGTAAAGTTCACCAAACACAACTTAACACTTGTGTAGGCCACATTTGAAAAATAATAAAGTTTAGTCCACACTTTACAACATTAGTGTTTCCTACACCTGTTAGAAGGAGCATTTCAGGAATAAGCACGCTAAGGCCTTAGTACTTTTCTGCTTATCTTTATCTGTCAACCAAGATGAAGAGGGCAGGGAGTAAGGCACGTGGGTGTGGGCGCGGAGCAGGGAGAGGAGCAGGGAGAGGACGTGGTGATTCTGTGCCTGCTGCGGGCGCCGGTGACTCGTCGTCACTCAGTTTCAGCAGGGAACAGTCCTTCATGCGCAGCTTTGCCGGAGAGCGCCGTGTACCGCTGCTGCGTGAAGACCAAATTGAAGCCGTTGTCGGGTGGATGGCAGCTATCGCCTCGGCATCGACTTCAGTTAGTGCCACATCCTCTCAGGCACAGAGCACTGGAGAGCAGCCATCTGTCTCTTCACCACCTGCCAAATTGGCCAGGCAGTCAGAGAGCCCAGGACAGGAGCCGTCTCTACTTCTGTTCTCTGAATCTCTTGGCTTGGAAACAGGGGGCCAGCCAAGCAGCATTGGAGAAATGGAAGAAGAGGCAGTGTGCAGTGATGCCCAACAGCTTTTTCTCTCTGACTCTGAAGAGGCAGGTGGGCCAGTGCCTCCGGTGACCACAGCGCAGTACTCATCTGATGATGAAACTCAGGTGCCGCTTTCTGATGCGTACTGTGCTGCCGAGACTAACCAGGAGGAGCAGTTGGTGGCAGAGGGTAGTGGAGATGATGAGGTCCTTGACCCATCGTGGCGTGAGGAACAGGAAGGTGGTGGGAGCAGCTCTGAGGAAGAGCTTCCCCTTACGGGCCAAAGAGGGAGAGGGAGGGGGAAGACTGCGGAGCCTGTAGCCTCCACTTTGGCACCCGTTAGGAGCCTGTCTCTTTCCAAAGCCAAAAAGGACACTCCCAAGACTTGCAGTGCCTGGTCCTTTTTTGACACAGTTGCAGATGACATTTGTTTTGTCAAATGCAAGCTGTGTCATCAGAAAGTAAAAAGAGGTAAAAGTGTCAGCAACCTCAATACCACAAATATGTGGAAACATGTGCGGACCAGGCACGCGGTGGAGTTACAGAAACACAGTGAAGACGTAGGCCAACCAACAGCGGCAGCTACCACCTCTTCATCTCGTGTTGCCTCTTCCTCCACTGTTGTCCAGAGACCTAGTGTAATTCCACCCACAGCACCACCTTCCCAGTCATCCTCACACTCCCAGTCTACTCTACAGCCATCGGTAGTACAGGCATGGGAGAAAAGGCGGGCATTCTCGGCCAACCACCCCCGAGCACAAGCTCTGAATGCAGGCATTGCCAAACTGTTGTCCCTGGAAATGCTCTCGTTCAGGCTGGTGGAGACTGACAGCTTCCATGACTTGATGGCATTGGCAGTCCCACAGTACAAGGTGCCCAGCCGCTTTTACTTCAGCAGGCAGCCTGTCCCTGCCCTGCACAGGCATGTTGAGGCAAACATAAAACATGCGCTACTGAACGCCGTCAGTAGCAAGGTCCACCTCACCACCGATGCGTGGACCAGTCAACATGGACAGGGGCGATATGTTTCCCTCACTGCCCATTGGGTTAATGTTGTTGAGCCAGGTACAGATCGTGCGAGTGGCGCAGGACGTGTCCTGCCCACTCCAAGGATTGCAGGAATCCAGTCTGTACGCATCGACTCCTCCTCTTACACCAGTTCCTCAGATTCCTCTCTGCAGGATCCGTCACAGTCCACCTCCACATGGACCCGTGAACGTTTACCTATGACCGACATGAGCACAGCCGTGGCCAAACGTCAGCAGGCCGTCTTGAAACTAGTTTCATTGGGGCATCGAAGCCACACAGCGCAGGAGATCTGGAATGCCATCAAGCAGGAGAGCGATGTGTGGTTACTGCCAGCGAATCTCCAGCCAGGCATGGTAGTGTGTGACAATGGCCGAAATCTGGTGGCAGCTTTGGCCCTTGGCAACCTCACTCACATCCCATGTCTGGCACATGTGCTCAATTTGGTTGTGCAGAGTTTTCTGAGGGTCTATCCGGATCTTGATGCCCTGCTGCACAAGGTCCGCCTAGAGTGTGCTCACTTGCGGCGTTCCAGCTTGGCCAGATCCCGTATTGCTGCTCTGCAGCGCCGATTCCGCCTTCCGGAACACCGCATCATATGTGACCTACCTACCCGGTGGAATTCCACGTTACATATGTTGGAGCGGTTGTGTGAGCAGCAGCAAGCAGTTATGGAGTACCAGCTGCATCAGGCGCAAAGAAGTCGCAGTCAGCGCCGATCAGACTTCACAACCACAGAGTGGGCCACTATGAAGGACGTCTGCCAGGTTTTGCGTCCTTTTGATTATTCCACGCGGATGGCAAGTGCAGATGATGCACTAGTCAGCATGAATGTCCCCCTTATCTGCCTGCTTCAGCAAACTTTGCAAGGGTTAAGGGATGATGTTGTGGAAGAGGTGGAGGATGAGGAGTCACCTTTTCCATCAGCTTCTGGAGAGTCAGCGCCACGTGGTTCCTCACAAAGGGGTACGCAGGGGCCAATTTGTGAGGAGGATGAGGAGGAGTCAATGGAGGAGGAAGAGCTCCGTCCAGAGGAGGGAGCGACACAATTGTCCAGTGGTCAGTGTGTACAGCGAGGGTGGGGTGATGACGAGCGGGCAGAGATCATGTCTCAAGCAGGGGACAGCGTTTCTGGGCCAGTTGGCACTCTGCAGCACATGGTGGATTTCATGCTGCAGTGCCTGAGAAACGACCGCCGCATCGACCACATTCTCAACATGCCTGATTATTGGGTGTTCACCCTCCTCGATCCTCGCTACCGGGACAACGTCCAAAACCTCATCCCTGCGTTGACTCGGGAGCGTAAATTGCGGGAGTACCACGACACACTGGTGAATTCCATTATCTTCTCCTGTCCAACTGAGAGGAGTGCTGCTAGTGCTTTACAAAGCAGCTCAGTGCGTCGAGGCAGTGGGGGAGGCTCTGCCCAAAGAGGGAGCAGAAGCAGTGCCTCTGCCCAAGGCAAGCCCAGTATGGCACAACTCTGGCACACTTTTGTGTGCCCGCCCCAAATGTCTACACCATCACCGGCGGCTCCAGTCAGCAGGAGGCAACGGTTCCGTCAGATGGTGACAGACTACATGGCTTGCCCTCTTACTGTACTCCCAGACGGCTCTTCCCCGTTCAAGTTTTGGGTCTCTAAGCTGGATACATGGCCAGAGCTAAGCCAGTATGCATTGGAGGTGCTGGCTTGCCCTGCGGCTAGTGTCTTATCGGAACGTGTCTTTAGTGCCGCAGGTGGTGTACTAACAGACCGTCGCATGCGACTATCCTCCGATAACGTTGACCGGCTTACTTTCCTGAAAATGAACCAGGCCTGGATCTCGCAGGAATTTGCCACTCCTCTGCCTGATTAAGTAATTGGGTGTCATCCAGGTCTCCTGCTGTGTTCATCTTTCTACCACCTGAACTGCTATTCCTGGGCTCCAACACTGCCAGTTGCGGCTCAGAAGTGCAGGCTGCACAGTAAAAACATACCACCCAGTGTTATTGGGTTTCAGTAACGTCAGCTGATCCCCAGCTGTGTAGCCGGCAATGTGTCCTGCGACCGCCACGCTGGCACAACAACCTAAATGTAAGGGAACCTGTCCCCCCCCCCGTCGTTTGTTACTGAAAGAGCCATCTTGTGCAGCAGTAATGCTGCACAAGGAAAAGGTAGCTCTTTTTTTTTAGCTGAACTTAACACTTATAAAATGTGTTCACTGATACCGTTATACTGTCCCGGAGCTGGGACTTTCCTTCGCAATGTGACGCAGCACAGCCGTCATTCCTACCCCCTTGGTGCCATGCGCTGCCTCCTCAGCGTTGTTTTAAGCTGTCACGGAGCCTGCGCTGTTCTGTTATCCCTTGGGCATGCCCTATTTGCGCTGCCTGTCTTCTGACATAATTTGGTGTCAGGCTGGCTGCGCCTGTGCAGCCGCGCTGCCCGAGATCCCGCCTCGCTGTGTCTTCTGATTGAGTCACACTGCGGGCCTGGGATCCATGGCCATGCGCAGTGCATATCTTCCCCTCGGGCTCTCGCTCATTTCCCTCCGCCTTCTTTAGACTGTGCGCCGTCAGCTGATCCCTAATAGCATGCCACGGCCGTGACACCGCACAGTCTGAAGAAGAGGGAAGGAGGGGAGTGAGAGTCGAGGATATGCACTGTGTATGTCCATGGTTCCAAGGCCCGCAGTGGGATTACGTTGGACGAGACTGCGAGGTGGGATCTGGAGCAGCGTGGACGCACGGGCAGTAACAGCCTGACACCAAATTATGTCAGAAGACAGGCAGCGCTAATTGGGCATGGCCAAGGGCTAACAGAACAGCGCAGGCTCCGTGAGAGCTTAAAACAACGCTGAGGAGGCAGCGCACGGCACCAAGGGGATAGGAATGTCAGCTGTGCTGTGTCCCATTACGAAGGAAATTCGCACCTCCGGGACGGTTTAATGGTATAAAGGGGACACATTTTTAGTGTTTACTTCGGTGTTTGCAAGGAGCATAATTAAAAGAACCACCTTTTCCTTTTGCATCGTTAGTGCTGCACAAGATGGCTCTTTCAGCTACAAACGTCTTGGGGGGGGTTAAAGGTTCCCTTTCAACTTGCTCCAATCAGGCTTCGGCCTACACTCTGTTCCTCTGCTCCTCCTGCTGTCCCTGGGCTCTAACACCGCCAGTTGGTGCCTGGAAGTGCTGTGTGCACAGTCAACAGTCGCTCCTCTGTTATTGGGGTTCAGTAACGTCAGCTGATCCCCAGCTGTGTGTGCGGCAATACCTCCAATCTGCTCCTCCTGCTGTCCCTGGGCTCTAACACCGCCAGTTGGTGCCTGGAAGTGCTGTGTGCACAGTCAACAGTCGCTCCTCTGTTATTGGGGTTCAGTAACGTCAGCTGATCCCCAGCTGTGTGTGCGGCAATACCTCCAATCTGCTCCTCCTGCTGTCCCTGGGCTCTAACACCGCCAGTTGGTGCCTGGAAGTGCTGTGTGCACAGTCAACAGTCGCTCCTCTGTTATTGGGGTTCAGTAACGTCAGCTGATCCCCAGCTGTGTGTGCGGCAATACCTCCAATCTGCTCCTCCTGCTGTCCCTGGGCTCTAACACCGCCAGTTGGTGCCTGGAAGTGCTGTGTTCACAGTCAACAGTCGCTCCTCTGTTATTGGGGTTCAGTAACGTCAGCTGATCCCCAGCTGTGTATCCGGCAACGTGTCATGCGACCGCCACGCTGGCACAACTAAAATGTAAGGGGACCTGTCCCCCCCCCCTAGGCGTTTGTTACTGAAAGAGCCACCATGTGCAGCACTAATACTGCACAAGGGAAAGGTCGCTCTTGAAATTATGCTCCTTGCAAACGCTGAACTACACACTCATGTAATGTGTCCCCTCACACCGTCCAACCGTCCCGGAGGTGGGACTTTCCTTTGTAATGTGACGCAGCACAGCCGTCATTGCTACCCCCTTGGCACCGTGCGCTGCCTCCTTAGCGTTGTTTGATTCCGTCATGGACCCTGCGCTGTTATGTTATCCCTTGGCCATGCACAGTTTGCGCTGCCCGTCCTCTGACATCATTTGTTGTCGTCCTGGCTGCGCCTGTGCGTCCACGCTGCCCGAAATCACACCTCGCAGTGTCGTCTAATGTGATCCCACAGTGGGCCTGGTATCCATGGCCATGCGCAGTACATATACTAGCCTCTCACTCCCCTTCTTCACGCTTCTTCAGACTAGGCGGCGTCAGCTGATCCCTAATAGCATGCCACAGCCGTGACGCCGCACAGTCTGAAGAAGCAGGAAGGAGGTGAGTGAGAGGCGATAATATGCACTGCGCATGCCCATGGATCCCTGGCCCGCAGTGGGACTACATTAGATGACACTGCAAGGTTGGATCTAGGGCAGCTTGGACGCACAGGCACTGCCAGCCTGACACCTACATGATGTCAGAAGACGGGCACCGCTAACTGTGCATGGCCAAGGGATAACATTACAGCGCGGGCTCCGTGACAGAACCAAACAACGTTGAGGAGGTGGCGCCCGGCACCAAGGGGGTTGGAATGACGGCTGTGCTGTGTCACATTACAAAGGAAAGTCCCACTTCCGGGATGGTTTGACGGTGTGAGGGGACACATTATATGAGTGTGTACTTCAGCGTTTGCAAGGAGCATAATTTTCGGAGCCACCATCTTCCATGTGCAGTATTACTGCTGTACAAGATGGCTCTTTCAGCAACAAATGCCTGGGGGGGGGGGGGGGTTAAAGGTTCCCTTTCAACTTGCTCCACTGCAGGCTTCGGCCTACACTCTGCTCCTCTTTGATTCCCTGGGTTTCAACACTGTCAGTTGCCACCTGGAAGTGTTGTCTACACAGAAAAAACACTAGGTGATGTGTCAGTGGGGTTCAGCACCGCCAGCTGTTCCCCTGCTGTGTAGTCGGCAACGTGTCCAGCACAAGCCACGCTGGCACAACAGAACAAAAGCTGCCACCAGTGCAGGCTTCGGCCTACACTCTGCTCCTCTCCTCCTCCTGCTGACCCTGGGCTCAAACACCGCTAGTTTTTGCCCGGAAGTGCTAGCTGCACAGAGAAAAACACCAGCCAATGTGTTAGTGGGGTTCAGCACCGCCAGCTGTTCCCCTGCTGTGTAGCCGGCAACGTGACCTGCAAACGCCACGCAGGCACATGAACTGAAATTAAAGGGAACCTGGCCCCACCCCCCCCAGGTGTTTCTATGTATAACAGCCACCTAGTACAGCAGTACTGCTGCATTTGTACAAGGTGGCTGACTTTTTCTCCTTGCCCACGTGGAACTCAACACGTACAAAATGTGTCTCATTGAGACCATTCCACTGTCCCTGAGGTGTGACTTTCCTTTCTAATGATACGCAGCACCCCCCTTGGTAGCGTTTCCCGTCTTTTGTCATCATGGTTAGCTGGCTGCGCCTGTGCATCCGCCCTGCTAGAAACAACGCCCCTCATTGTCATATTTATTTTGTCAGCGAGGGTGTGGTTTATGGGCACGAGCAGTGCATATGTTTGCCTGTCTTAACTCATCTCCTTCCGCCTTCTTCAGACTGTGCGGCCTCCTGGCCGTGATAGGCGATAAGGGATCAGCTGAGGCCGCCCAGTCTGAAGCAGGTGTAAGGACATGTGTGAGCGGCAAACCTATTTACTGCACAAGGCCACGAATCCCAGCCACGCAGTGTGATTTTTTGAAAACACACTGTGGGTCTGGGATTCATGTCCATCGCTAACCGCAACGGCCGACATGAAATGAGGTCAGAAGACAGGAAGCGCTCACAGCGCATGGCCAAGGGATCACAATAGCGCAGACTCCTGTACAGCAAATAACAACGCTCAGGAATCTGCGCCCAGTACCTAGGTGCAAATTTTGACACCTGTGCTGCGTCTCCTTAAAAAGACAAGTCACGCCTCCACAACTGTTTGACAGTATAATGGGCTAAATAGTGTACGTGTTTTATTCAGCGTGTGCAAGGAGCAAACTAAATAGAGCAACCTTTTACTTGTGCAGCATTAATGCTGCACAAGGTGCGGCTCTTGTACCTTGCAACACCTGAGGGGGGGTTAAAGGTAACCTTTGAAATCGGTTCAACTAGGCTTCGGCCTACACTCTGCTCCTCTCCTCTTCCTGCTGACCCTGGGCTCTAACACCGCCAGTTTTTGCCCGGACATGCGATCTGCACAGAGAAAAACACCAGTCAATGTGTCAGTGGGGTTCAGCAACGCCAGCTGTTCCCCTGCTGTGTAGCTTGCATCGTGTCCAGCACAAGCCACGCTGGCACAACCGACCAAAAGCTGCCAACAGTGCAGGCTTCGGCCTACACATTGCTCCTCTCCTCCTCCTGCTGACCCTGGGCTCTAACACCGCCAGTTTTTGCCCGGACATGCGAGCTGCACAGAGAAAAACACCAGTCAATGTGTCAGTGGGGTTCAGCAACGCCAGCTGTTCCCCTGCTGTGTAGCTTGCATCGTGTCCAGCACAAGCCACGCTGGCACAACCGACCAAAAGCTGCCACCAGTGCAGGCTTCGGCCTACACATTGCTCCTCTCCTCCTCCTGCTGACCCTGGGCTCTAACACCGCCAGTTTTTGCCCGGACATGCGAGCTGCACAGAGAAAAACACCAGTCAATGTGTCAGTGGTGTTCAGCAACGCCAGCTGTTCCCCTGCTGTGTAGCTTGCAACGTGACCTGCAAACGCCACGCAGGCACATGAACTGAAATTGAAGGGAGCCTGCCCCCCACCCCCAGGTGTTTCTATGTATAACAGCCACCTTGTACAGCAGTACTGCTGCATTTGTACAAGGTGGCTGACTTTTTCTCCTTGCCCACGTGGAACTCAACACGTACAAAATGTGTCTCATTGAGACCATTCCACTGTCCCTGAGGTGTGACTTTCCTTTCTAATGATACGCAGCACCACCCTTGTTAGCGCTGCCCTTCTTTTGACATCATTGGTTAGCTGGCTGCGCCTGTGCGTCTGCCCTGCTCGAAACAACGCCCCCCGGTGTCTTATTTTTTTGGACAGCGAGGGTGTGATTGATGGGCATGTGCAGTGCATATCTTTGCCTCTGTTCACTCATCTCCTTCCGCTTTCTTCAGACTGGGTGTCCTCATGGCCGCGGCAGGCGATAAGGGATCAGATGAGGTCGCCCAGTCTGAAGCTGGTGTAAGGACATGTGTGAGTGTCAAACATATTTACTGCACAAGGCCACGAATCCCAGCCACGCAGTGTGATTTTTTGATAACACACTGTGGGTCTGGGATTCATGTCCATCGCTAACCGCAACGGCCGACATGAAATGAGGTCAGAAGACAGGAAGCGCTCACAGCACATGACCAAGGGATCACAATAGCGCAGACTCCTGTACAGCAAATAACAACGCTCAGGAATCTGCGCCCAGCAGCTAGGTGTAAATTTTGACACCTGTGCTGCATCTCCTTAAAAAGACAAGTCACGCCTCTACTACTGTTTGACAGTATAGTGGGCTAAATAGTGTACGTGTTTTATTCAGCGTGTGCAAGGAGCAAATTAAATAGAGCAACCTTTTACTTGTGCAGCATTAATGCTGCACAAGGTGTGGCTCTTGTACCTTGCAACACCTGACGGGGGGTTAAAGGTAACCTTTGAAATTGGTTCAACTAGGCTTCGGCCTACACTCTGCTCCTCTCCTGCTGACCCTGGGCTCAAACACCGCTAGTTTTTGCCCGGAACTGCTAGCTGCACAGA
Source organism: Ranitomeya imitator (assembly GCF_032444005.1). Taxonomy (NCBI): domain Eukaryota; kingdom Metazoa; phylum Chordata; class Amphibia; order Anura; family Dendrobatidae; genus Ranitomeya; species Ranitomeya imitator. The sequence goes on from NC_091282.1 coordinate 227,545,889, forward strand.
GAAAAACACTAGCCAATGTGTTAGTGGGGTTCAGCACTGCCAGCTGTTCCCCTGCTGTGTAGCCGACATCGTGTCCAGCAGAAGCCACGCTGGCACAACCGACCAAAAGCTGCCACCAGTGCAGGCTTCGGCCTACACTCTGCTCCTCTCCTCCTCCTGCTGACCCTGGGCTCAAACACCGCCAGTTTCTGCCCAGACATGCTAGCTGCACAGAGAAAAACACCCACCATTGTGTCAGTGGGGTTCAGCACCGCCAGCTGTTCCACCGCTGTGTAGCCGGCATCGTGTCCAGCACAAGCCACGCTGGCACAACTGACCAAAAGCTGCCACCAGTGCAGGCTTCGGCCTACACTCTGCTCCTATCCTCCTCCTGCTGACCCTGGGCTCAAACACCTCCAGTTTCTGCCCGGAAGTGCTAGCTGCACAGAGAAAAACACCAGCCAATGTGTCAGTGGGGTTCAGCACCGCCAGCTGTTCCCCTGCTGTGTAGCCAGCAACGTGACCTGCAAACGCCACGCAGGCACATGAACTGAAATTAAAGGGAACCTGGCCCCACCCCCCCAGGTGTTTCTATGTATAACAGCCACCTAGTACAGCAGTACTGCTGCATTTGTACAAGGTGGCTGACTTTTTCTCCTTGCCCACGTGGAACTCAACACGTACAAAATGTGTCTCATTAGAGACCATTCCACTGTCCCTGAGGTGTGACTTTCCTTTCTAATGATACGCAGCACCCCCCTTGGTAGCGCTGCCCGTCTTCTGACATCATTGGTTGGCTGCCTGTGCCTGTGCGTCCGCCCTGCCTGAAACAATGCTCCTCGTTGTCTTACTCATTTTGACTGCGAGGGTGTGATTGATGGGCACGAGCAGTGCATATCTTCGCCTGTCTTAACTCATCTCCTTCCGCCTTCTTCAGACTGTGCAGCCTCATGGCCGCGGCATGCGAGAAGGGATCAGCAGAGGCCGCCCAGTCTGAAGCAGGTGTAAGGACGTGTGTGAGCGGCCAAAATATTTACTGCTCAAGGCCACGAATCCCAGCACCGCAGTGTGACTTTATGAAAAGGCACTGTGGGTCTGGGATTTATGGCCATCGTTAACCGCACCGGCCAACATGAAATGAGGTCATAAGACGGGCAGCTCTAACAGGGCATTGCCAAGGGATAACACAAGAGCGCAGACTCCTGTACAGCAAATAACAACGCTCAGGAAGCTGCGCCAAGCACCAAGGCGTTATTTGGGACACCTGTGCTGCGTCTCCTTAAAAAGCCAAGTCACGCATCCACTACAGTTTGACTGTAGAATGGGCTAAATTGTGTACGTCTTTCATTCAGCGTGTGCAAGTAGACAAATTAATAGAGCAACCTTTCACTTGTGCAGCATTAATACTGCACAAGGTGTGTCTCTTGTAGTTTGTAACACCTGAGGGGGGGGTTAAAGGTTTCCTTTGAAATTGGTTCAACTAGGCTTCGGCCTACACTCTGCTCCTCTCCTCCTCCTCCTGCTTCACCACGGGCTCTAACATCGCAAGTTTTTGCCCGCAAGTGCTAGCTGCACAGAGAAAAACACCCGCCATTGTGTTAGTGGGGTTCAGCAACGCCAGCTGTTCCCACACTGTGTAGCCGGCAAAGTGTCCTGCAAACGCAACGCTGACACAAAGCTGCCTCCAGTGCAGGCTTCGGCCTACACTCTGCTCCCCCTGCTTACCCTTTGCTCCAGCACCGCTAGTTGGGGCTCTAGGAAGACAATCTTTAATAGGCAACGCATCTGGGTTCCAGCACCGCCAGCTGGTTCTCGGCAGTGTTTTTGTCACTGATACTCCCTCGTGCCAAACCTGGTTCCAGCACCGTCAGCTGTTTCCGGGTAGTGTCAAGCTCACTGAGACGCCTATGCTTGCCCCGTCGTGTTGCGGTCGGGTTAGCCAACTCCAGGGTGCCTCCAGTTTAGGAGCTTCCTATGTGGGCTGTGTGAAATGGTAGTCAAGGCTGGTTCTGTAGTGCCAGTAGGCCCAGCTCCCCCTGTAGGACTGTTGGCATTCGGTAACTGCGGCTGCCTCGCGGCCTAGCTGTTCTCTCCTCTCCTGTGGGCCTTGGGGTCCACCACCTGGTTCCAGCACCGTCAGCTGGTTCCGGGCCGAGCCTTTGGCTTAGGTGCCTCCTCCTGGGTATCCGAGTTCCGCCAACGTCAGGCGGTCCTTGGTAGTGCTTTTAAGCGCGGGCACCTACAGCTTAGTAACCGGGTTCCAGCACCGCCAGCTGGTCCTCGGTCGTGCCATTGGCTCTTGCACACTGGGGCAACGCATCTGGGTTCCAGCACCGCCAGCTGGTTCTCGGCAGTGTTCTTGACACAGGTACTCCCTCGTGCCAAGCCTGGTTTCAGCACCGTCAGCTGTTTCCGGGTTGTGTCAAACTCGCTGAGACGCCTATGCTTGCCCCGTCGTGGTGCGGTCGGGTTAGCCAACTCCAGGGTGCCTCCAGTTTAGGAGCTTCCTATGTGGGCTGCGTGAATTGGTAGTCAAGGCTGGTTCTGTAGTGCCAGTAGGCCCAGCTCCCCCTGTAGGACTGTTGGGGTTCGGTAACTGCGGCTGCCTCGCGGCCTAGCTGTTCTCTCCTCTCCTGTGGGCCTTGGGGTCCACCACCTGGTTCCAGCACCGTCAGCTGGTTCCAGGCCGAGCCTTTGGCTTAGGTGCCTCCTCCTGGGTATCCGAGTTCCGCCAACGTCAGGCGGTCCTTGGTAGTGCTTTTAAGCGCGGGCACCTACAGCTTAGTAACCGGGTTCCAGCACCGTCAGCTGGTCCTCGGTCGTGCCATTGGCTCTTGCACACTGGGGCAACGCATCTGGGTTCCAGCCCCGCCAGCTGGTTCTCGGCAGTGTTCTTGACACAGGTACTCCCTCGTGCCAAGCCTGGTTTCAGCACCGTCAGCTGTTTCCGGGTTGTGTCAAGCTCACTGAGACGCCTATGCTTGCCCCGTCGTGGTGCGGTCGGGTTAGCCAACTCCAGGGTGCCTCCAGTTTAGGAGCTTCCTATGTGGGCTGCGTGAACTGGTAGTCAAGGCTGGTTCTGTAGTGCCAGTAGGCCCAGCTCCCCCTGTAGGACTGTTGGGGTTCGGTAACTGCGGCTGCCTCGCGGCCTAGCTGTTCTCTCCTCTCCTGTGGGCCTTGGGGTCCACCACCTGGTTCCAGCACCGTCAGCTGGTTCCGGGCCGAGCCTTTGGCTTAGGTGCCTCCTCCTGGGTATACGAGTTCCGCCAACGTCAGGTGGTCCTTGGTAGTGCTTTTAAGCGCGGGCACCTACAGCTTAGTAACCGGGTTCCAGCACCGCCAGCTGGTCCTCGGTCGTGCCATTGGCTCTTGCACACTGGGGCAACGCATCTGGGTTCCAGCACCACCAGCTGGTTCTCGGCAGTGTTCTTGACACAGGTACTCCCTCGTGCCAAGCCTGGTTTCAGCACCGTCAGCTGTTTCCGGGTTGTGTCAAACTCGCTGAGACGCCTATGCTTGCCCCGTCGTGGTGCGGTCGGGTTAGCCAACTCCAGGGTGCCTCCAGTTTAGGAGCTTCCTATGTGGGCTGCGTGAACTGGTAGTCAAGGCTGGTTCTGTAGTGCCAGTAGGCCCAGCTCCCCCTGTAGGACTGTTGGGGTTCGGTAACTGCGGCTGCCTCGCGGCCTAGCTGTTCTCTCCTCTCCTGTGGGCCTTGGGGTCCACAACCTGGTTCCAGCACCGTCAGCTGGTTCCAGGCCGAGCCTTTGGCTTAGGTGCCTCCTCCTGGGTATCCGAGTTCCGCCAACGTCAGGCGGTCCTTGGTAGTGCTTTTAAGCGCGGGCACCTACAGCTTAGTAACCGGGTTCCAGCACCGCCAGCTGGTCCTCGGTCGTGCCATTGGCTCTTGCACACTGGGGCAACGCATCTGGGTTCCAGCACCGCCAGCTGGTTCTCGGCAGTGTTCTTGACACAGGTACTCCCTTGTGCCAAGCCTGGTTTCAGCACCGTCAGCTGTTTCCGGGTTGTGTCAAGCTCACTGAGACGCCTATGCTTGCCCCGTCATGGTGCGGTCGGGTTAGCCAACTCCAGGGTGCCTCCAGTTTAGGAGCTTCCTATGTGGGCTGCGTGAACTGGTAGTCAAGGCTGGTTCTGTAGTGCCAGTAGGCCCAGCTCCCCCTGTAGGACTGTTGGCGTTCGGTAACTGCGGCTGCCTCGCGGCCTAGCTGTTCTCTCCTCTCCTGTGGGCCTTGGGGTCCACCACCTGGTTCCAGCACCGTCAGCTGGTTCCGGGCCGAGCCTTTGGCTTAGGTGCCTCCTCCTGGGTATCCGAGTTCCGCCAACGTCAGGCGGTCCTTGGTAGTGCTTTTAAGCGCGGGCACCTACAGCTTAGTAACCGGGTTCCAGCACCGCCAGCTGGTCCTCGGTCATGCCATTGGCTCTTGCACACTGGGGCAACGCATCTGGGTTCCAGCACCGCCAGCTGGTTCTCGCAGTGTTTTTGTCACAGGTACTCCCTCGTGCCAAACCTGGGTTCAGCACCGTCAGCTGTTTCCGGGTTGTGTCAAACTCGCTGAGACGCCTATGCTTGCCCCGTCGTGGTGCGGTCGGGTTAGCCAACTCCAGGGTGCCTCCAGTTTAGGAGCTTCCTATGTGGGCTGCGTGAACTGGTAGTCAAGGCTGGTTCTGTAGTGCCAGTAGGCCCAGCTCCCCCTGTAGGACTGTTGGGGTTCGGTAACTGCGGCTGCCTCGCGGCCTAGCTGTTCTCTCCTCTCCTGTGGGCCTTGGGGTCCACCACCTGGTTCCAGCACCGTCAGCTGGTTCCAGGCCGAGCCTTTTGCTTAGGTGCCTCCTCCTGGGTATCCGAGTTCCGCCAACGTCAGGCGGTCCTTGGTAGTGCTTTTAAGCGCGGGCACCTACAGCTTAGTAACCGGGTTCCAGCACCGTCAGCTGGTCCTCGGTCGTGCCATTGGCTCTTGCACACTGGGGCAACGAATCTGGGTTCCAGCACCGCCAGCTGGTTCTCGGCAGTGTTTTTGTCACAGGTACTCCATCGTGCCAAACCTGGTTTCAGCACCGTCAGCTGTTTCCGGGTTGTGTCAAACTCGCTGAGACGCCTATGCTTGCCCCGTCGTGGTGCGGTCGGGTTAGCCAACTCCAGGGTGCCTCCAGTTTAGGAGCTTCCTATGTGGGCTGCGTGAACTGGTAGTCAAGGCTGGATCTGTAGTGCCAGTAGGCCCAGCTCCCCCTCTAGGACTGTTGGGGTTCGGTAACTGCGGCTGCCTCGCGGCCTAGCTGTTCTCTCCTCTCCTGTGGGCCTTGGGGTCCACCACATGGTTCCAGCACCGTCAGCTGGCTCCAGGCCGAGCCTTTGGCTTAGGTGCCTCCTCCTGGGTATCCGAGTTCCGCCAACGTCAGGCGGTCCTTGGTAGTGCTTTTAAGCGCGGGCACCTACAGCTTAGTAACCGGGTTCCAGCACCGCCAGCTGGTCCTCGGTCGTGCCATTGGCTCTTGCACACTGGGGCAACGCATCTGGGTTCAAGCACCGCCAGCTGGTTCTCGGCAGTGTTCTTGACACAGGTACTCCCTCGTGCCAAGCCTGGTTTCAGCACCGTCAGCTGTTTCCGGGTTGTGTCAAACTCGCTGAGACGCCTATGCTTGCCCCGTCGTGGTGCGGTCGGGTTAGCCAACTCCAGGGTGCCTCCAGTTTAGGAGCTTCCTATGTGGGCTGCGTGAACTGGTAGTCAAGGCTGGTTCTGTAGTGCCAGTAGGCCCAGCTCCCCCTGTAGGACTGTTGGGGTTCGGTAACTGCGGCTGCCTCGCGGCCTAGCTGTTCTCTCCTCTCCTGTGGACCTTGGGGGTCCACCACCTGGTTCCAGCACCGTCAACTGGTTCCGGGCCGAGCCTTTGGCTTAGGTGCCTCCTCCTGGGTATCCGAGTTCCGCCAACGTCAGGCGGTCCTTGGTAGTGCTTTTAAGCGCGGGCACCTACAGCTTAGTAACCGGGTTCCAGCACCGCCTGCTGGTCCTCGGTCGTGCCATTGGCTCTTGCACACTGGGGCAACGCATCTGGGTTCCAGCCCCGCCAGCTGGTTCTCGGCAGTGTTCTTGACACAGGTACTCCCTTGTGCCAAGCCTGGTTTCAGCACCGTCAGCTGTTTCCGGGTTGTGTCAAGCTCACTGAGACGCCTATGCTTGCCCCGTCGTGGTGCGGTCGGGTTAGCCAACTCCAGGGTGCCTCCAGTTTAGGAGCTTCCTATGTGGGCTGCGTGAACTGGTAGTCAAGGCTGGTTCTGTAGTGCCAGTAGGCCCAGCTCCCCCTGTAGGACTGTTGGCGTTCGGTAACTGCGGCTGCCTCGCGGCCTAGCTGTTCTCTTCTCTCCTGTGGGCCTTGGGGTCCACCACCTGGTTCCAGCACCGTCAGCTGGTTCCGGGCCGAGCCTTTGGCTTAGGTGCCTCCTCCTGGGTATCCGAGTTCCGCCAACGTCAGGCGGTCCTTGGTAGTGCTTTTAAGCGCGGGCACCTACAGCTTAGTAACCGGGTTCCAGCACCGCCAGCTGGTCCTCGGTCGTGCCATTGGCTCTTGCACACTGGGGCAATGCATCTGGGTTCCAGCACCGCCAGCTGGTTCTCGCAGTGTTTTTGTCACAGGTACTCCCTCGTGCCAAACCTGGTTTCAGCACCGTCAGCTGTTTCCGGGTTGTGTCAAACTCGCTGAGACGCCTATGCTTGCCCCGTCGTGTTGCGGTCGGGTTAGCCAACTCCAGGGTGCCTCCAGTTTAGGAGCTTCCTATGTGGGCTGCGTGAACTGGTAGTCAAGGCTGGTTCTGTAGTGCCAGTAGACCCAGCTCCCCCTGTAAGACTGTTGGGGTTCGGTAACTGCGGCTGCCTCGCGGCCTATCTTTTCTCTCCTCTCCTGTGGACCTTCAGGTCCACCACCTGGTTCCAGCACCGTCAGCTGGTTCTCGGCAGTGTCTTTTGCTCTTGTACCTTCTGCTCCCCATCCTGGTTCCAGTACCGTCAGCTGGTTCCGGGCAGAGCCTTTGGCTTAGGTGCCTCCTTCTGGGTATCCAAGTTCCACCAACGTCAGGTGGTCCTTGGTAGTGCTTTCGGGCACGGGTACCTCCTGCTTAGTAACCGGGTTCCAGTAACGTCAGCTGGTCTTCGGTAGTTCCATTGGCTCTTGGACCTTCGGCTACCCATCCGGGTTCCAGTACCGTCAGCTGGTTCTCGGCAGTGTCTTTTGCTCTTGTACCTTCTGCTCCCCATCCTGGTTCCAGTACCGTCAGCTGGTTCCGGGCAGAGCCTTTGGCTTAGGTGCCTCCTTCTGGGTATCCGAGTTCCGCCAACGTCGGGCGGTCCTTGGTAGTGCTTTTTAGCACGGGTACCTCCTGCTTAGTAACCGGGTTCCAGTAACGTCAGCTGGTCCTCGGTAGTTCCATAGGCTCTTGAACCTTCGGATAGCCATCCGAGTTCCAGTTCCATCATCAGGTTCTTGGCATTTTCTCAGCCTTCTTGTACCTTCTGCTACATTTCCAAGTTGAAGACCCTAAAGTCGACGACCCGGAAGACCACCCCGATGACGACGACGACGACCCGGAAGACCACCCCGATGACGACGGCGGAGACGACGACGGCGGAGACGACGACGGCTGAGACGACGACGGCGGAGATGACGACACTGGAGACGACGACCCTGGAGACGACGACCCTGGAGACGACGACATGGAAGACCGAGAAGCAGAAGAACAAGAGGCTGCAGAACAAAGAGCAGAAGAACATTAAGCATAAAGGTACTGTCACACTAGACGATATCGCTAGCGATCCGTGACGTTGCAGCGTCCTCGCTAGCGATATCGTCCAGTGTGACAGGCAGCAGCGATCAGGCCCCTGCTGGGAGATCGCTGGTCGGGGAAGAAAGTCCAGAACTTTATTTGGTCGCTGGACTCCCCGTAGACATCGCTGAATCGGCGTGTGTGACACCGATTCAGCGATGTCTTCACTGGTAACCAGGGTAAACATCGGGTAACTAAGCGCAGGGCCGCGCTTAGTAACCCGATGTTTACCCTGGTTACCAGCGTAAAAAAACAAACAGTACATACTTACATTCAGCTGTCTGTCCCTTGCCGTCTGATTCCTGCACTGACTGCTGGCCGTAAAGTGAAAGCAGAGCACAGCCACAGCGGTGAGTCACCGCTGTGTGACTCACCGCTGTGCTGTGCTTTCACTTTCACTTTACGGCCAGCAGTCAATGCAGGAACCAGACGGCAAGGGACAGACAGCTGAATGTAAGTATGTACTGTTTGTTTTTTTACGCTGGTAACCAGGGTAAACATCGGGTTACTAAGCGCGGCCCTGCGCTTAGTTACCCGATGTTTACCCTGGTTACCGGGGACCTCGGGATCGTTGGTCGCTGGAGAGCTGTCTGTGTGACAGCTCTCCAGCGACCAAACAGCGACGCTGCAGCGATCCGGATCGTTGTCGGTATCGCTGCAGCGTCGCTAAGTGTGACGGTACCTTAAGACTTAATATCAGAGCAAAAGATATTATCTAAATTATATGCAGAAGAAGACTAAGCAGTGTATGGGGGTGAGTCCGTTCCTCCTCGTGGTGCCCCTGGATAAAGCCTGATGCTGCAGGCCAAACTGAACGCGGACAAATGTAACTTTTGTGACTGGCAGAACGGAAGGTGTAATCTTCCAACTTTTATAGATAACAACTACGGGAATGCCTGTCACAAATGAGAATATGATGAAGAAGTAGAATAGGAAGAATAATAACAGTGGAATAAAAAGAATATGTAGAATAGGAAGAATAATAATAGTTGAATAAAATGAATATGAAGAATGTAATAAAAAAAAAAAAAAAAGGTAAAGGATGAAGAAGAAGATGAATAAGGTGAAGAAGAAGTTGATGTCAAAGATGCTGATGATGATGAAGATGAAAGTGTGGGAAAAGAAAAAAAAAAAAGAAAAAAAAGAAGGGGAAGGGCGTGGAATAGTGAAACATCAATATCTAACAAAATAAAAAAAAAATTTACATAGTCAATATCTTTGTCACTCCGAACGTCTTAAAAAAAAACAAAAAACATGCTATTCTATTTGATTGGGATAAACCTCTATGACTTTAATGTCTCCGCCACCTCCCCAAATACATCCGGCATTATTCTTAGTTGTTTTCCTTCATGTAGAATGAACCTACAAGGCAAGAAAGGGTTTATTTTAATTCCGATATTTTGGTCTCATTGACTTGCATTGGGATCGGGTATCGGTATCGGCGATATCCGATATTTTTTGAATATCGGCCGATCCTATCCGATACCGATACTTTCCGATATCGGAAGGTATCGCTCAACACTAATCAAGACATAATGAATATATTATGCTTCAAAAGCAGGAAATAGTGGTACTGCTGGCCAATATCAGCAGTTAGTCTACACATATACAGTATGTGATAGACTTGCATTTTATAAAGCCACATTCCATATTAGTAAATTCCAAATGTATAGCTATAAAAAGAAAAAACATGAGAACCCAAATAATATTGAGACATCACTTGATTAATGCCCCATTTGTTCTAAACTGGCAAAAGCTGTTTAAAGTTGTGAACAATGACTAATTATATCATTCTACATTCCAAGCCACAAAGGGAATATACAACACATATTTTATATACAAATCCCAGTGAAAACAGATAGGCATGATTAACCGAACTAAGACACCATGGAAATCTATACAGTATATTCAGTATAAGTTGAGCAACCAAAAAAGAAGTGCAATTAAAACATAAAAAAATTTCTCATGAGAAACTTTTTTGCAAATGTGAATGGTAAGCTTATTCATAATTGAATCGGTCACAGGCATGAGATCAGCCCAAAAGTCTGAATTAGGAGGGGATTACTTTGTCTCACAGCATCACATATGCCATAAACACATAATCATAAACGGTCTTCCTTCACAATGGCCATAGGAACATATGCATGAATTTGGAAGTGCTCATAACCAAATATCATTGCCTAATTTCTACTCCGGTAGTCATAAAATGCAAACATCCTCTGCCCTGCCATGAAATATGCAATGCAAATCAGTTTCTGTCTCGGCTGCTGTATTTGCATCACAGTAACCAGATGCTCATAGGTCTCTGGACCACCGGTTGTTCTACAGTGCAGGTTGTAAATTGAATTTTACTTTGGAGCATTCAATCTAAAACCTCAAAAGTGGTTAATAAATCAGCAGTCAATGACTGATTTGTAGAGATAATTCATTGTGACAGAGATTGCTCATTATGTAAGAAAGAGGGAAAATGTTTGTCCCTCTCCCTAATTTGCATGCTTACACAGGTTAACATTGGTGCACACCATTATTTTATTAATTTGCGACCCCAGGCTAAACTCACGCCTGTTGAATCCTTATCTACCATGTTGGCAAGGTTAAGCTCCAGTTTTACTAAAAAAAAGTGAGATCACTTTTACCTGCTGATGTACTGCTAACGTACCACCCTGCCATAACCACCAGACAGAGAAGGAGCATATTATACCCATGGTGGAGAATATCACAGAGAAGCTGGTCATATTCCCAAAAGAATGAATGGGGTAATCCCTGACGATGCACAGTTTTTTCTGAGCGACAAAGTCTAGCTGCTGGCAACAGGTGGTTGTAAACTATCCAGGAGGGGTGAGTGGCAAGAGAGCTCAACACTGGTAAGAGTTAGGAGTACAGGAAGGGACCACCCTTAGGTTGGCGTCACACTAGACGTATGAAAATACAGTCCATTTTTTACGGCCGTAATACGCAGAAATAATCCAGAAACAGTGTTCCGTATGTAATCCGTGGACAAGGTGTGGCAGCGTATGTTGCGTATGTAATCCGTATGACATCCGTACTGCGTTTTTTCCATGCAGCCTGACAAAATGGACATTTAATGGTTTTGTAGGCTGAAATTAATTTAAATCAGCATTAGCAAACCGATTTAAGGCCTCTACAACAGGTGGCATCCCCCCATATGGCCATTTTGTGGTTGTGCATCGGTTGGTGTGTTGTGGTAATTTTTGCACCATGTCTGACATACTGCACTTCATCCCAACTCAGCGGGTCTTATTTAACTGGGTCTTGTCGCGTTGGTTTTGCCAGCCATACCCTGTGATTGTTGATCCGCATAGGAGGAGAAGAAGATTGTGGGTGCATCCTCTTTTGACCCAACGCCTCACTAAAGGCCATTTTCAGAGGCTCTCTACAGCTCTGCGTACACATCCTGAGAAGTTTTACCTATACTGTCGAATGACAATACCAACATTTGATATCTTGTTGGAGACAGTATGTCCAGGACTCAGGTATCAGGACACCAGGATGCGAAAAAGCATATCCGCAGAGGAGCACCTTCTCCTTACCTTACGGTATGTATTCAAGATCCTCACATACTGTATGTTGATGATGTTTTTTTCTAAGGGTTGTTGCTAGCAGTTATTTTTCAAATATGTGTAAATTAGGGCAAAAACACATTCAAAATATGTATTTGTAATGTTCTACTTATGTTCCCTAGGTAAATATAGATTTGTTTGGTTGATATTCCTGTGTTTTTCAATCTAAAACATACTTGTGCTTTTTCATGTTTTGTGTAAACTATTGTTACCTACCTAATATTATTTTTTCGGTCCTTTCAGCTTCCTGACAACTGGATTGTCTTATGCGGGACTACACCAGGAGTTTCTCATTGGGCGGTCCACGATTTCTGGCATTGTGCGATCAATATGTAGTCAAATATGAGCTAAACTACAGGAACTTGTCATGCCTGAGACAAAAATGGATGATTGGCTCAAAATTGCCCGTGGGTTCAATGACACTTGTGACTTCCCACACTGCATTGGAGCCCTGGATGGGAACCATATCAGGGTGCGTAAGCCGCCCAACTCTGGCTCCCAATTGTACAATTATAAGCTTAATTAAATTAAATAAGTTTTTCTCTGTAGTTCTTTTAGCTGTAGTTGACAGTAACTATAGGTTTATAATTGTAGACAATGGGGCCTATGGGCGAACAGGAGACTCAAGGGTGTTCAATTCGTCCATTATGGGTCGGCGGCTACGTTACAACCAGTTAGACCTCCCACTACCACAACAACTTCCAGGCTCCAATGCTGAAGCAGTGCTATATGTTCTTGTGGGAGATGAGGCCTTCCAATTGACAAGGCATGTCATGAGGCCTTATCCCAGGAGCAACCTGGACCACCGGCGGCGTGTATTTAATTTGAGGCTTTCCAGGGCGCGGAGACTGGTGGAGTGTGCCTTTGGGATTCTGTGTGCCAAATGGCGTGTCCTACAATCTGCCCTTCAGCTGAGTGAGGCTACTATTAATGAAGTAATTAAAGCGTGTGTTGTTTTGCACAATTTTACTAGACTTCATGATTGCCCCTCATCTGCTATTGGTGAAGAAATGTTGCCCAATGTGAGTAGGCCTACACCACATGGCCCTCCTCTGCACCGTCCCCTTTCTGGACTAAAAGTGAGAGATATTTTCACAAATTATTTTGTTTCTCCTCAGGGTGCTACTCCCTGGCAAGATTATGCTGTTTCTCAGTTGTGATTTCTTAAATGTCAAACTATCGTATCAGCAAAAAAAAAAAAACATTTTTGTTTAAATAAGGTACTCTGTGTGTCACATAGTAACATAGTAACATAGTTAGTAAGGCCGAAAAAAGACATTTGTCCATCCAGTTCAGCCTATATTCCATCATAATAAATCCCCAGATCTACGTCCTTCTACAGAACCTAATTGTATGATACAATATTGTTGTATTTACTTAATTACCAGATGGTTATGAAAAGAGCATATGTGTGTGATGTAAGAATGATTGTCCCACAAACGTCAATTGGCTTTTGACTATATATTTTAATTATAGCAAAAGCCTTTTGTTGTTAACGTAAAACCATATTTTTTTCATATGGCTTGGTATACCTTTTTTTTGGAGTTTTTATGATCAACATAACAAAGTGCTATTACAGCACAAACTAAAACAAAACATGGTTAGGCGGCAACAAGCCAAACACAATAAAATATTTTTTAAAGATTTCTGTATGTTGGTGGAGGTGATGGCGGAAGCTCAGGGTCCTGCTCATTTGGCCTTTGTTGGGCCAATTGTCCTTCACTCTGTGTGGATGCTGTGTGGGGCGGATCCAAATACAGGCCTTGATCAGATTGGCCAGTTGTGTATTGACCATACGGTCTTTGACTCTGGCCCTCATGCTGCAGGAAATATGGCGTGGACTCATAGCCAACCCCAATATGGCCATGCCGTCCAAACCCAGGTTGGGACCAGCCTACAGCACTGGGTCTGGACAAGTAGCCATATTGTGAAGGTTGGTTGTAGGCTGCTGGCATATGGTACGATGCTGGCCTTGGTGGGTTTTGGGTGCGAAGGGGTTGAGGTGTAGGCACACGTGGAGGAGGTGCTCAAATCTTGATTGACCATGCACTTGTTGAGTTCGTGGAAGGCGCAATAGGTTATGTGGTGACAGCTGCCTTCTCTCAATAAATTCAAGCACCTCATAGGGGTCATTTGGGAATGTGCATAGATCAATCATGATTTGAATACACCCTCTCACACGTAGCCGCACCTCACGGGGAAGGGGACATAGGTACCGGGCCAGGCTGCGAGCAAAGGCCTCCTCACCATCATCCGTGGCTGCCCTTGCCAAATAATTCAGGACACCAGCATCCACATTACTCCTACTCGCTTGCAGCTCTCTCCTTCTTCAATCACTATTTGGTTCATCTTTTCACACATTCCGTTGGTTTGCGGGTGGTACGGTGTGTTTCTGATCTTTTTGCATCCGTACAGGTTGCAGAATTCTTGAAACACTTCTGCTTCAAATGGTGGTCCTTGGTCAGTAAGTACCTTCTCAGGATATCCATGTGGTCTACAGAAGTGCTGTTGGAAGGCTTTGGCTGCCATCTTTGCTGTCTGGTCCTTGACAGGTACTACTACTAGGAATCTGGAGTAATGGTCCACAATAGTCAAAGTGTAGACATAGCCTGACCGGCTTGCCGTTAGCTTCACGTGGTCTAAGGCCACCAGTTCAAGTGGCTGTTTGGTGACTATGGGCTGTAGGGGAGCCCTCTGGCTGTCACTGTCCTTTCTGCGCAGGTTACATGGGCCACAGTCTCAGCATCACTTTTTGATGGCTTTTCTCATGCCAATCCAGTAAAACCTTCCACGTAACAGAATCTCTAACTTCTGCCATCTGAAGTGTCCTGCTCCATCGTGGTACACTCCCAGAACCATTGGCGCATCTTGTCTTGGGACCACTATCTGCCAGACTAACTCATGAGTGCGTGGGTCGATGTTTCTCCGGCACAGCTTACCATCATAGATAAATAATTTGCCTTTCTCCTTCCACAGTTGTTGCGTCTCTTGTGGAGCATCTGGACTAGGGTGTGAATCTACTTGCATCAGCAGCTCTTTCACCAGACGGTCTGCGGGGTCACTGTCCTGAGTCTCTGCCCATCCATGGTGGGGCAATGGGTTCAGTGTGGCTTCTTGCTTGTTACTGCGCCTGTTCCTTAATAATAATAATAATAATAATAATCTTTATTTTTATATAGCGCTAACATATTACGCAGCGCTTTACAGTTTTTCACACATTATCATCACTGTCCCCGATGGGGCTCACAATCTAAATTCCCTATCAGTATGTCTTTGGACATAATTACATAATGAGAGTACTGAGTTGCTCCAGGGTGATGGATAGCTGGTAACTCGACCTCTTCCAGTGCCTTTGGATCCTCTTCCAACTCTAGTAAGTTGGGCATTCTGGATAACGCGTCGGCGTTGGCATTCTTGTGCCCAGCACGGTATTTGATGGTGAATTCATAGTTGGACAACGGGGCCATCCAATGCTGCTCCAAGGCACCTAGTTTTGCCGTCTCCAGGTGAGTCAGCGAATTGTTGTTCGTGTAAACTGTGAATCTTGCTGAGGCCAGGTAGTGCTTGAACCTCTCTGTTACCGCCCAGATGATGGCGAGGAACTCCAGCTTAAAGGAACTATAATTTTAGGGGTTCCTTACTGTAGGGCGAAGCTTCCTGCTGGCGTAAGCGATTATCCTTTCCTTGCCTTTCTGGACCTGGGACACTACTGCTCCCAATCCCAGGTTGCTGGCATCTGTGTACAGCACAAACAGTTGGTCATATTCTGGGTAGGCCAGTACCTCATCTCCCATGAGAGCCAACTTCAACCGAGTGAAGGATCCTTCCAGCCTGTCGTTCCAGTCAAATGGGGTATTCTTACCCTTGGTTTTCTTAGATTCGCCCACTAACAGGTCTTGCAGTGGTGCAGTTATCTTGGTGAAGTCTTTAATAAATCTTCTGTAGTAGCCTACCAACCCGAAGAACTGTCGGACTTCATGGATGTTAATGGGTTTCGGCCAGTTCTTGATCACTGTGACCTTGTCAGGGTCTGGTGCCACTCCTTCAGAGCTTACCACATGGCCCAGGTACCGCACTTTGGGTTTCAACAGGTGACATTTAGATGGTTTTACCTTCATTCCAAAGTTGGACAGGGCTTCAAACACCTCGGCCAGATGCTTCAGGTGGTCCTCATAAGTCTTGGAGAAGACAATAACATTGTCCAGGTACAAGACGGTTTCAAAGTTCTTGTGCCCGAGACAGCACTCCATCATTCTCTGAAATGTTCTGGGGGCGTTGCACAGTCCAAACGGCATGTAATTAAATTCAGCGAGACCCATTGGTGTTGGGAAGGCCGTCTTCTCCTTATCCGCCTCTGCTACGGGAATCTGCCAGTACCAACTGGTGAGATCCAAGGTGGAAAAGTAGTTAGCAGATTTTAAGGCAGCTAATGACTCTTCTATTCTAGGCAACGGGTATGCATCCTTGTGTGTAATGCGGTTTATCTGCCTATAATCTACACACATTTTCATGGTGTCATCCTTTTTCCTGATGAGGACTAATGGAGCTGCCCAGGGGCTACAACTATCTTTGATTACCCCAGCCTTCTTCATCCCTCACAACATACTTTTGGCACACTGGTAATGAGCTGGAGGTACAGGCCGGTACCTCTCCTTAATGGGTGGATGACTTCCCGTGCGGATATGGTGTTGTACCCCTTTTACCTGCCCAAAATCTAGTGGGTATTTACTGAATACCCGTTCAAACTCATGGACCACCCGGTAAGCCCTTTGTTTCTGGTGTGATGGGGAAGAGTCAGTGCCCACGTGTAATTTCTGACTTTCTGACACCAATCTTCTATTTGTCCTGCAGAGCCATTGTCCTCCGCCTGCTTAGATGGGACCAAGGGTTGTGTTGCCTGTATCACATTATTATCAACAGTTAACAGTTTGGCAAGTGTGGCATATCTGGTTAGGTGGACCTCTCTACAGTTAAGGACATGTACTGTACTCTCCCCTTGTGGACTTCAACCACCCCTCTGGCTGTCAGGATTGTGGTATGTGAGGGCTGGACGCTTAGGGGGCACTGTGTGGCTGGGCTGGGGTTCGTGCAGCACCCAGATGGCTCTGTCCTTAAATTGTGCAAAGTCCAGATCAGGGTTTTGCAAGGCCAGGATGCGTAGCTCAGTCCTGTGGGTGCTGGACAAAAGTCCCTCAATGAACTGCTCTTTTAAGAGTTTATCTCCATCCTGTACACTGCTAGGGTCAACCTGTTTGACGGCCCGGAGTGCCTCTTGAAAATTAAGGGTATAATCCCGTATGCTGTCTTGTGCTCTCTACCTACACCCGAAGAACTTCTTTTTTATTTCTGCAGCAGTGTGGGTGTCAAAGGTGACTTTGAGTTTAGCAAGATCTGCTGCACAGTCCTTTTTTCCACATCGGGCCAGGATTTTACCTCTCTTAGGGCCGCACCAATCAGTTGGCAAGTTAAGATGTTAATTTTCTGATGCTCTGTCAGGGGATAAACTTCAAATAGGCTGCAGAGCCTTTCCTTACAGTCATTTAATGTATGGGACTCTCCGGAATACTGTGGAAGCCAAGCCGCTCCAAGAATATATGGCATGGACAGCGGCATTATGGGCATTGCAGCTGCGGCGGGATTCGGCCGGCTTGTTGGAGCTGCGGGCATTGCAGGGCCTGGTAGCTGTATAGGGCCTGTGTCCGCGTCCACTGCGGGGCCAGGGAACATCACTGGGCCTGTGGGTGCGTCCGCTGTGGGACCTGGGGGTTCTATGGGGCCTGCGACTGCGACTGCCGCCAATCCTCCTCCTGGGTCAGACATGGCTCTTCCCCCTTACTAACCTGGTTCCAGCATTCCACGCAGCGCAGCACCCGTTTCACGCTCTTTTCGGCCAGCTCTGCCCACAAAGGTACATCTCGTCCCCCCTCGTGCTCCACGCGGCGCGGCAATGGCGGTTTTCAAAAAAATTGTCACAGTCTCTGGCACACAGTACCTGGCGATGCCAGGGCACGAAATTCTGTTCGTGACGCCAAAGTTGAGTCACTCACCAGGGCAGCGGGGTACTCGGTACTGGGTCCGGTATTAAAGGGGAGGTCACGGTGGCTGCGACCCAGTCCGTGGCCCTGGGCGCCCAATAAAGTCGACGGTGTTTTAAGACAAAAGTGTTTATAAGTCTATCGTGACGCCACCTGTGGCGTTCGGTCAATAGCGCGACTGACGCTGCGTTAAAGGGGTCCTCTTGGGAATGTTATTGCAGCACTGATGGTACATTTCCCACAGGTGAAGCGGGGTTCTAAGGTGTATGGTGGTGATGACGGTTGCCGGTAAATGAGTAAAGGACACAAGTTGTAAGTCTTTACCTGGTTTACTGTAGTTAACAGGCCACAGTCCAGGGCACCGGCAACAGGATCATAGGAGTCCAGGCAGCCTGGAAACAAGCAGACTACCCTTGGCATGTTAGGTTAGGAGCCTTCCACACTGCACTTGCTAAAGTCCCTTGCTGCCTGAAGTGTTCCAAACAAGGTCCTAATTCTTTCAGTTCTTTCTCCTGTCCTGGGACAGGTACCTGTATGGCAGGCAGCTTGAGCCGTACTTTCTGGGGTCTCTACATGATGACTCCATTCTCCAGGATGCTGCTGTGCCACAGGCGTAATTTGGGCAATATCTGTATGATCTTATGCCCTCCGGTTCTGCTGAGTGTCCTGTAGTTCCACTCTAGCCTCGAGCTCCCGGTACCCGGTCTCTGCACACTGACTCCTCGGAGGCCTATTCTCAGCCTCCTTGAGCCCTGAATCTCTCCTCTGCTCCTTTCCTGTCTGTTCTCGCTCACAGACTGTCTGTACAAACTGAACTCACTCCTCCTCCAAACCAGGATCTTTATTCTGGGAAGCTGCCCTACAACAGGGTTTTTAGCTCCCCCTCCTGGCCTGGATTTGGAAGGTGTTGTGTGTGTGATAACCTGCCAAAGGGAATCTCACTTGTCTCCAGGTATAGCACTACCCTCCCCGAGAGGAAGGCAGCACTACTGTGGCACCCGAACTCCTGGGGTGCCACACTACCAGTAACGTGAAGCTCCCTATATTCATGTTAACAGATGACAGACCTGAGTGAGGGCTTGCTTTTTTTGTGGATTGAGTTGAAACTGTTATTGGGAACATTTTACATAACATTTTTGATCACATTTATTTGGCACTCTACGCTCACCATTTACTTTGGGGTTTCCATCTAAATCTCTGAGTGACGTGATTCAGCTGAAACCCCCTGAGAGATCCATTCACTATAATGAGGCAGCAGAGTTACTCTGGATTCCATCTGGCCTCTGTTCAGCAATGTCCTTCTTTTCAGAAGTGCAAAAAACTGTGGCTGATGATACTTTAATGCAATCCAAAAAAGATGGACACCGCCGGATCACAAGTCAGACGGTGTCCACAGTGCCTCCATCTGCCTCATTATAGGGAATCTTCCACCAGAGGTTATATCTGAATCACGTTTTTCAGAGATTTACTCGGAAACCCCTGTGCAAGAACAGAATGCAGGATAAATGTGTGCCGAGCCTTACTGCGATCTTTGGGAGGCAGAATAAAAAAAATCAACAGCAGGTGAAGAATTGGTTTTATTTATTTTTTACACCGTTCCTCACGCGGTATAAGTGATTAGGCTACGTTATTCTTCGGGTCGGGGCGATTACAGCGATACCAGATTTACATCGGGTTTTTATGTTTGGCTGCGGCCATACACTAAAAGATGCTTTTTATTGCAAAAAATATATACCGTATTTTCTGGTGTATAAGACGACTGGGCGTATAAGATGACCAAAAGGGGAGAAGCCAGCGCTGCTTGTGGTCAGAACGCAATTTGAAAAGTGCAAATGCACATATTAATTTCTGACTATATATCAAAATGAGATATTTAGCAAACAATTGGTCAATTCTTTGAGCCACCCCGCCACGTCACGGCAATCTCTTGGGGTAGTCCTGCTCTACGTTTTTTATATTCGCTGTGCCATTACGGCCTCCTTAATATGTTAGGAAAAAGACCACGTTAGTCCCGCTGTACATTTTTTTTAAATATCTCATTTTGATATACAGTCAGAAATTAATATGTGCATTTGCACTTTTCAAATTGCGTTCTGACCACAAGCAGCGCTGGCTTCTCCCCTTTTGTTTCGTATAAGATGACTCCCAACTTTTAGATATAAAATATGGCATTTGGGATATACTCGCCGTATAAGACGGGGGTCATCTTATACGCACAGTCGTCTTATACGGCGTGTGTGGTCTGGATGGTTCCCAGGGTTTGGAGAAGAGGAGACGCTCCGTCAGGCCCTGGGATTCATATTCATGTAAAAAAATGAGCAAATGAAAAATTGAGCAAAGGACCTGAGTTGACATCGCGGTCACGCGACCGTGACGTCATTTCCGGCCTTCGTGCAATGCATCCTTGGGAACGGAGGCCGCCACTTGCACCGCTGAGAGCCGGGGGCCGTCGGAGGATAAGTATATCCATGTTTTTTATTTTTATTCTTTTTTTTTACATGAATATGGATCCCAGGACCTGAAGGAGAGTGTCCTCACCTCCAGACCCTGGGAACAATCCATGAACACTTTTGAAACGATTTTCAAGGGTTAAAAAGTCATCTTGTATACCGGAAAATACAGTATATAATTTTTCAATATTTCTGCCCACAGAGTCATGTCAGGGCTTGTTTTTTGCGGGACGAGTTGATGTTTTTTGGACGCATGACATTATTTGATCGCTTTCTATTCCGATTTTTGGGAGGTAGAATGAACAAAAACCGGGGTGGGTGGGGGGGGAGTATGCCTTTCCATGTGTGGTAAAATTGATAAAGCAGTTTTATTCTTCAGGTCAGTGCGATCACAGCGATACCTCATTTATATATATTTTTTTGCTTTGGAGCTTTTACACAATAATTATTTTTGCATCGCTTTATTCTGAGAGCTATAACTTTTTTATTTTTCTGCTGATGGAGCTGTAGTGTGGCTTGTTTTTTGCAGGACATAATTGACATTTTCAGTGGTACCATGATTATTTATATCCATCTTTTTGATCATGTTTTATTCCACTTTTTGTTCAGAGGTATGATGATAAAGCATTGTTTTGCCTTGTTTTTTATTAATTTTTTATGGTATTCACTAAAGGGGTCATCTAGTGGGACAGTTTTATAAGTTGGGTCGTTACGAACACAGCGATGCCATATTTGTGTACTTTTATTTTTTATTTCATACAAATATTTATTTATAAATACAATATCTTTTGATATTTTTAAATAGTTTTTATTTTTAATAAAAATATTTTTACAATTATTCATTTTTTTTTTTTTACTTTTCTTTAACTTTTTTACTTTGTCCTACTATGTGACTATCATTTTATGCAGGATGATCGTCTGTACAGCATGGGGATGCAGCAGCATCCCTTTGCTATAGAAAGTGTCAGCTCTGCACTACTGGGAAAGCACTGCGTATGATCAGCAACTTTCCTAGCTCTGGTGACCCGGATGTTGTCATGACGACATCGGGTCACCATGGCAACAAAAGGGACCCTGTGTCACGCTGCAGGGTCTCCGATCCAAAGACAGAGGGGCTGTCAATCCTCTACCTGCTCCCGGGATGCTGCAACTGCATTCAATCACAGCATTTAAAAGTTTAAAGTGTCGGGAGCAATGTGTGACCACTCCTAACACTTAGTTCCGGGTGTCAGCTGTTAGAATCAGCTGACACCAGGCTGCGATCGCCCACGCACTGCGCCCGTGTGCGCGATTGATCTCGATGATGTAATAATCCGTCCCAGGTCAAAGAGGCCCAGGGCACAGGGACGTATTATTACAACAAACAACCATTGTTTTTATTTCAATTTCAGACATCATTAGTAAATATGAAGTTAAGCAACTTTTTAATTTATCTTAAGAGAGAAATCTTTTTCACCACCTGGATTGATCTTTCACTCTAAATTTATGATTAAAGTTTGCAATTTTTGTATTCAGTGAAGAGAGATTTTCCTATTACAGAGATAGGAGATGGAAATTAGCTCTTTTAAAATTCTATGGAGATGGAACGGTGAAGATAAGCTAATATAACGAGCTGTCATCTCCAATCTCAGTAATGGGAAAATCTGTATTCACTGAACACATTTTACCCATGAATGGAGAAATTTTAGAATAAATAATTAGTCCAGTAGGGTAAATAAGCAGATTTTTCTGATAAGATATATTACAAAGTTTCTTATTTTCACGTGTTCTATTAATTTCTGAAATAAAAAAATAAAATGTTGGTTACCCAAGTTCTACATGTGTTGAAATTTGAAGCCTTTAAATCTTTCACGACACATGACGTACATTTACGCTATGTGTCGTGTCCCTGACTATGATGCGGGCTAGCACATCGAGCTCACATCTTTCCTGACAAATGATGGCTTATTTATTCAGCCATCATCTGTCTCTAACAGCCACAGGGCAGGGCTTAATTTCTGGGGGGCATCAATCCACATGCCAAGAGAACCGTGGGTCTGCTAAAGACCTCTGTGCTTGTCATGAGGATTCTACTGTGAAACCTGTTGTGAATTCTGTGGTCAAGCTCCCTCCTGTGGTCATGAGTGGTACTTCGGCTGGTTCTGTCTATGAGCTTCCTCTGGTATGTGTGAGTGGGGCTGCGGCTTCTGAGTTTCCTTCCTCAGGTGACGAGGTTAAGTCGTTAGGTGCTGCTCTATTTAACTCCACCTAGTTCTTTGTTCCTGGCCTCCAGTCAATGTTCCAGTATTGGTCTTGCTTTCTCCTGGATCGTTCTTGTGGCCTGTCTGCCCTGCATAAGCTAAGTTTTGCTTGTGTTACTTTTGTTTGCTATATTTTCTGTCCAGCTTGCTATATTGGTTTTTCTTGCTTGCTGGAAGCTCTGAGACGCAGAGGGAGCACCTCCGCACCATTAGTCGGTGCGGAGGGTCTTTTTGCCCCTCTGCGTGGTTGTTTGTAGGTTTTTGTGCTGACCGCAAAGCTATCTTTACTATCCTCGGTCTATTCAGTAAGTCGGGCCTCACTTTGCTAAAATCTCTTTCATCTCTGTGTTTGTATTTTCATCTTTACTCACAGTCATTATATGTGGGGGGCTGCCTTTTCCTTTGGGGAATTTCTCTGAGGCAAGGTAGGCTTATTTTTCTATCTTCAGGGCTAGCTAGTTTCTCAGGCTGTGCCGAGTTGCATAGGGAGCGTTAGGCGCAATCCACGGCTACCTCTAGTGTGGTATGATAGGATTAGGAATTGCGGTCAGCAGAGTTCCCCCGTCTCAGAGCTCGTCCTATGTTAGTAACTATCAGGTCACTTTGTGTGCTCTTAACCACTAGGTCCATTGTGGTTCTGAATCACATTTAGCAAGCGTTCATAAGCAATTGTGATTGCGATTGTGATTTTGACACACAGCCCCAGATCCCGAAAATTGAAGATGTTACAGATCTCGTAAAATGGCGACACAACCACATTATTTTTTGCACATTACCAAATAGTTATTTACCACTTACATGCATACATGTACTAACCTGGAGAATCGTAATACCTGCTCAGTTTTACCATGTAATGATCATGGTAAATAAAAGATCCAAAAAACAATTGGAGAATTGCACTTTTTTTCAGTTTTAATTGGAATTTTTCCTGCTTTCCAGTGCATCACATAATAAAGTGAATGATCATTCAAAAGCACAACTTGTCCGGCAAAGAAACAGCCCTCGTATGGTTATGTGGACGGAAAAGTAAAAAAGTTATCGCTCTTGAAAGAATGGGAAGAAAAAACTAAAGCGAAGAAATGGAAATTGGGGTTAAAATATCTTTCTATTGTATTGGAACATATGTAAAAAAATGTTTTAAGTAAATTGTTTTTAAGAGTCCTTCCTTTTCTGAATATTTTGAGGGGGTGGCTGGTTCTTCCATTGGGCTACAGAGGGCGCTGTCTCTCACTTACCTGTGCAGCGTGTATTTCAATGTATTTGTCACACAGTTATTCCTGTTTTACATTTACTTGGATTGTTATGGGCATGTTCCTCTTTATTGTGTCAGTGAAAGTACACTTTATCCAATATTTCATGCAGTACATAAAAGGAAATACCTAAGGTACAAGTGCTTCTCACTAAATTAGAATATCACCAAAAAGTTAATTTATTTCAGTTCCTCAATACAAAAAGTAAAACTCTATGATATAGAGTCATAACAAACAGAGTGATCAATTTCAAGTGTTTATTCATGTTAATGTTGATGATTATCGCTTACAGCCAATGAAAACCTAATAGTCATTATCTCGGTAAATTAGAATATCGTATTTTTCGCACCATTAGACACACTTTTTTTCCTCCATATTTGGGAGGAAAGTGTGGGGTGCATCTTATGGTCCGGATGTAACATGTGGGACGGGGCAGCGGCTGAGTGGGAGCACACTTCCAGGAGGCAGGAAAATGTTGCCGCTGCAGGAATCCGGCGCTGGGGTAACCACGTGGTCCCAATGCTTAAAATGAAGGAATATTCATAAGTTTGTGCCCAGCAGTGAGCGGGGAGCAGCAAATGAATATTCCTTCACTTAAACAGCAGACCCACATGGTTTCCCCAGCACTGGATTCCTGCAGCGGCTGGGGAGATCTCAGTCCGGTGGAGAAGGGGGCGGCAGGAGCAGGGTGCCACATGAGGGATCGCAGTTGCATACCTGACAGCCTAGTGTAGGTTGTGCTGAGTGCTCCCGTATAGGACATAATGAAAAGGGCAGGTAGGAGCATCACATGACAGCACAGAGCCCTCCCTCTTCATTATGTCACCACAGGTCCTTCAGACACTGCACTAGAAACAATCCAGCTTCCTCTTACAAGACCTGTGGTGCGGTCATGTGATGCTCCAGCCCTTCGTTACATCACCCAGGTCCTGTAAGCTGTAGAGAGAGATACTTTCAGTTTTCTAGCATGGCTGGTTGGCTGCAGGACCTGCGCTGATGTAAGCACAGCCTGTACAAGCAAGAATTAATTAAAAGGTTAGTAACTACAACACATAAAAAAGCACTCTGCCACTCTGCCACTCCTGTGGTGAACTATAACTCCCAGCATGCCATAGGATCTGCAACATGAAGTGCTCTATAATTTCCTGGTGCTGACTTTGGTCTTGATGGGAGTGCATTATACTACTATGTATGACTACAAAGGTCCATCATACTGCTATGTATGACTGTGGGGTGCATTATACTCTATGGATGACTGTGAGCTGTGCATTATACTTTATGGATGACTATCGGGAGTGCATTATACTTCTGCTATGTCGCTCCATGACTTTTATTTCGTAGAATGGTTTATTTTTTTCCATACATTAAAAAATCGCAGCAGAACAGGGGATATATACCAGGATGGGGATATGCAACTCTGGCAAAAATTAAGAGACCATCACATCAAAACCCTGTCATGGGCAGCCCAATCTCCAGACCTGAACCACATTGAAAACCTCTGAAATGTAATCAAGAGGATGATGGATAGTCACAAGCCATCAAACAAAGAAGAACTGCTTACATTTTTGCGCCATAAGCCATGTGAAAGACTGGTGGAAAGCATGCCAAGATGCATGAAAGATGTGATTAAAAATCATGGTTATTCCACAAAATATTGATTTCTGTAACTAGTATTGTTGTTTCTAAATGATTATGGACTTGTTTTCTTTGCATTATTTGAGGTCTGACAGCACTTTTTTTTTTTTGACCATTTCTCCTTTTCAGAAAAATAAAACTAAATTTATTGTTTGGAAATTCAGAGACATGTTGTCAAAACTTTATAGACTAAAAGAACAATTTACATTTTACTCAAAAATATACCTATAAAAAGAAAAATCAGGCAAACTGATCATGTTGCAGTGGTCTCTTAATTTTTGCCAGAGCTGTACAGTATATACAGTGGAAACCAAAAGTTTTGCTTTTTTTTTTTTAGAAAAAAGTGTTATTACATCTGTCTGGTTGTTGTGTTGCCATTTTACTGGTGATAAATTGAAAGTTCAAGACATTGTCATTATGCAAGACCTTAATTTTAACCAAAATGCTTTTGAATATAGGTATAGTCATTTAATTAAAGAAAACTGACTGCCAAAAGTTTTGCATATACTACACTCCCTGACAGAAGTTATGTTGCTTATCCATGTTATATAAATAAAAGCTTATAACCTGACGTTAAATTCATCCATTGGTTGTATAAATTATTCTTTTGAAAGCTGAAACCCTCCGAAATGTGGTTTAGGTTAAGAAAATAAATTGGCATCAATAGAGAAATATTGATCAGTTAATGGACACAGAATGGTCAGATTTTGGCAAGACAAATGTTTTGTCGCCTGGTCATATAATGCACCCAATCCTAGTTTACTAGGATATTTGCAGATGATACAAAACTATGTAAAGCAGTTAATACAAGAGAAGATAGTATTCTGCTACAGATGGATCTGGATAAGTTGGAAACTTGGGCTGAAAGGTGGCAGATGAGGTTTAACAATGATAAATGTAAGGTTATACACATGGGAAGAGGGAATCAATATCACCATTACACACTCAACGGGAAACCACTGGGTAAATCTGACAGGGAGAAGGACTTGGGGATCCTAGTTAATGATAAACTTACCTGGAGCAGCCAGTGCCAGGCAGCAGCTGCCAAGGCAAACAGGATCATGGGGTGCATTAAAAGAGGTCTGGATACACATGATGAGAGCATTATACTGCCTCTGTACAAATCCCTAGTTAGACCGCACATGGAGTACTGTGTCCAGTTTTGGGCACCGGTGCTCAGGAAGGATATAATGGAACTAGAGAGAGTACAAAGGAGGGCAACAAAATTAATAAAGGGGATGGGAGAACTACAATACCCAGATAGATTAGCGAAATTAGGATTATTTAGTCTAGAAAAAAGACGACTGAGGGGCGATCTAATAACCATGTATAAGTATATAAGGGGACAATACAAATATCTCGCTGAGGATCTGTTTATACCAAGGAAGGTGACGGGCACAAGGGGGCATTCTTTGCGTCTGGAGGAGAGAAGGTTTTTCCACCAACATAGAAGAGGATTCTTTACTGTTAGGGCAGTGAGAATCTGGAATTGCTTGCCTGAGGAGGTGGTGATGGCGAACTCAGTCGAGGGGTTCAAGAGAGGCCTGGATGTCTTCCTGGAGCAGAACAATATTGTATCATACAATTAGGTTCTGTAGAAGGACGTAGATCTGGGGATTTATTATGATGGAATATAGGCTGAACTGGATGGACAAATGTCTTTTTTCGGCCTTACTAACTATGTTACTATGTTACTATGTTACATCCTCACCTGTGCTCAGTAAATGATCGGTTAATTAGTGTGTGTGTATAAAAAGAAACCCACACCCCAGACCCTCACTTGAACTGCAATTTGAGCTCTGGCAACGTGCCAAAAATCCACCCTGCAACCAAAGCCTGGATTATCAAGAGGCTGAAGACCAGATCCACTGCAGAGGTGGCTGGCACCTTTAATGTGTCTCAGCATCAAGTACAAAGAATTAAAAAAAGATTTGAAGAGACTGCAGATGTGTTTGACAAGCCCAGGTCTGGCAGACCCCGCAAGACAACTACTCAGGAAGAACATTTGTTGGTTAGAAAATCCAAAGCAAGCCCCTCTTCCACTGCAGCAAAGCTCCAACAGGCCTGATCACCTCAAGTCCCTGTGTCAACTAGAACAGTTTGTAGGATTCTGTTCTGGCCTCCATGGTCAAATCAGTGCCTAAAAGCCAGCACTAAACAAAGGGCAAATAAAAAGCCTTGTGGCATTTGCAAAGTCCCACAGCCTGCTAAACAGATGGAAGCTGGAAAAATGGCAGAAGGTGGATTTCTCTGATGAATCTTCAGTAGAATTAAACCACAGCCGCATGCAAGTAATGCAGGAGACCTACTGGAGCCTGTATGGATTCAAAATACACCCAGAAAACAGTTACATTTGGTGGTGGAAAGATCATGGTCTGGGGTTACATTTAGTATGAGGTGTGCGTAAACATTTGCAAGGTGGAAGGCAATATCAATAGCCTAAAATATCAAGAAGTATTAGCTACCTCTTATATTCCAAATCATAAAAGGAGTCAAATTCTGCAGCAGGATGGTGCTCCATCTCATACATCCATCTCTACAACAAAGTTCCTCCAGGCAAAAAAGATCAAGGTGCTCAAGGACTAGTCAGCCCCGATACCAGACATGAACATCATTGAGCATGTTTGTAGTAGGATGAAAGAGGAAGCTTGGAAGACAAAACCAAAGAATCTAGATGAACTCTGGGAGGCATGTAAGACTGCATTCTTTGCTATTCCGGATGACTTCATTAATAAATTGTGTGACTCATTGTTGAAGCGCATGGATGCAGTCCTTGAAGCTCATGGAAGTCACACAAAATATTAAATATGACTCTAATAGCACCACAACTTTATTCACCAATGTTATGCAACATATATTTGTATTTTAAGTTATATTATTTGTTTGAATATCACATTACTTTCTGTGGGCGACAAAACATTTGTCTTGCCAAAATCTGACCATTCTGTGTCCATTAACTGATCAATATTTCTGCATTGATGCCAATTTATTTTCTTAACCTAAACTACATTTTGGAGGGTTTCAGCTTTCAAAAGAAAAATTTATACAACCAATGGATGAATTTAATGTCAGGTTATAATCTTTTATTTACCTAACCTGGATAAGCGATATAACTTCTGTCAGGGAGTGTATTTATTGATCACAACATAGAGCACAGTTCATTGTTTACAATGTCATAACTTAATATTTTGTAGCTTAGCTTCTTGCTTTAATTACTGCACCACATCTATTCCATTTCCAAATCTGCAAACTATTTACATATATATTGCTGTGTGTATGGGCCCCAACTCATCACCCTAACCAGAGGTGTAGCTAGTGGTTTGGTCCGGTGGGGGGGTGTACCTACTGAGTGGGCCCCTAACCAGGTATCCCTGATTACAATTATGGTGGCGCACCCTAATAGTGGATGTAGGAGAACCTCAGCATATCACTGCCCTGCTACTGAAAAAAATCTCCATGGAAAGACAAACATCGATATTACTGTCATATGGTGACAGTGGTAGATACCAGCCCTGGACAACATATACTGTAAGACTACAGCACAATTATAGATGGTGACT
The DNA here is from genome assembly GCF_032444005.1 of Ranitomeya imitator. NCBI lineage: Eukaryota > Metazoa > Chordata > Amphibia > Anura > Dendrobatidae > Ranitomeya > Ranitomeya imitator. Next base: position 227,574,450 of record NC_091282.1, read on the forward strand.
TACAGCTGACAATCTTTCTGGTGGAGTTGTTCACTTTACCAACTTTTCCATCTGGCCCAGACCAACATGGCGAATTCTCCAGCCAGGACTCATCTGCAGAGATTACAACAAAGAAACATCTGACTTCTCACATTTCCTGCACCATCTCCATTTATCCATAACCTCCTCATCCTGCTGATACAACAATGCTGAGCTGCTGCTGCCGTATGTCTCCCTATTACTGCACCTACTGTGTGCCCTCTAATTTTCCTTCTAATGAAGCCCTAGATTTTCCTTTCAATGCACTTGTAAAGTATGATGTCAACAAAAGGGCCCCACAAACACTAAGATAACCCCATAATGAATTCATCCACAGTACCCTCCGCACAGACAGTATGATGACGCTACTGTGCCCCATCCCGCAACTGACCCGGAAAAGTATGGTGACCGCAACACAGTATCATCCCACAACTGTGACTCTTACACAGCCCGCCATGTAGTATAATGGCCCCACACCTATGCACACTGTACATTGCCCCCCACACAGTATGATGGCCCCTGCACAAACTTTCACACTGTATAATAGTTTGCATACAGTTTATAGACTCCCATGTAAGCCTTCAAATATTTTAATGGCCCCACATAGTCCTCCATGCAGCATAATGCACCCCATGTCTCATACAGTACAATGCATCCCCCATGTTCCATACAGTATAATGGATCTCCACCATGGTCTATACAGTATAATGAGTCCCCACCCTGGTCCTCACAGCATAATGCGTCTTCCCTGGTCCTCACAGCATAATGCATCCCCCCATGGTCAATACAGCATAATTCATCCCCCCATGGTCCATACAGCATAATGCATCCCCCATGGTCCATACACTATAATGCATCCCCTTTGGTCCTCCCAGCATAATGCATCCCCACTTGGCCCATACAGCATAATGCATCCCCCATAGTACATAAAGTATAAAGCATCCCCCCATGGTCCATACAGTATAATACATCCCTGTTATGAACAGGTGATTCAGAACCACAATGGACCTAGTGGTTAAGAGCACACAAAGTGACCTGATAGTTACTAACATAGGACGAGCTCTGAGACGTGGGAACTCTGCTGACCGCAATCCCTAATACTATCATACCACACTAGAGGTAGCCGTGGATTGCGCCTAACGCTCCCTATGCAACTCGGCACAGCCTGAGAAACTAGCTAGCCCTGAAGATAGAAAAATAAGCCTACCTTGCCTCAGAGAAATTCCCCAAAGGAAAAGGTAGCCCCCCACATATAATGACTGTGAGTTAAGATGAAAATACAAACACAGAGATGAAATAGATTTTAGCAAAGTGAGGCCCGACTTACTGAATAGACCGAGGACAGGAAAGATAGTTTTGTGTCAGCACAAAAACCTACAAACAACCACGCAGAGGGGGCAAAAAGACCCTCCGCACCGACTAACGGTACGGAGGTGCTCCCTCTGCGTCTCAGAGCTTCCAGCAAGCAAGAAAAACCAATATAGCAAGCTGGACAGAAAATATAGCAAACAAAAGTAACACAAGCAAAACTTAGCTTATGCAGGGCAGACAGGCCACAAGAACGATCCATGAGAAAGCAAGACCAATACTGGAACATTGACTGGAGGCCAGGAAAAAAGAACTAGGTGGAGTTAAATAGAGCAGCACCTAACGACTTAACCTCGTCACCTGAGGAAGGAAACTCAGAAGCCGCAGCCCCACTCACATCCACCAGAGGAAGTTCATAGACAGAACCAGCCAAAGTACCACTCATGACCACAGGAGGGAGCTTGACCACAGAATTCACAACAGTACCCCCCTTTGAGGAGGGGTCACCGAACCCTCACCAGAGCCCCCAGGCTGACCAGGATGAGCCAAATGAAAGGCACGAACCAGATCGGCAGCATGAACATCAGAGGCAAAGACCCAGGAATTATCTTCCTGACCATAACCCTTCCACTTAACCAGGTACTGGAGTTTCCGTCTCGAAATACGAGAATCCAAAATCTTCTCCACTATATACTCCAACTCCCCCTCAACCAAAACCGGGGCAGGAGGATCAACGGATGGAACCACAGGTACCACGTATTTCCGCAACAATGACCTATGGAATACGTTATGGATGGAAAAAGAAGCTGGAAGGGTCAAACGAAAAGACACAGGATTAAGAACCTCAGAAATCCTATACGGACCAATGAAACGAGGCTTAAACTTAGGAGAGGAAACTTTCATAGGAATATAACGGGATGACAACCAAACCAAATCCCCAACACGAAGTCGGGGACCCACACAGCGCCTGCGGTTAGCGAAACGTTGAGCCTTCTCCTGAGACAATGTCAAATTGTCCACCACATGAGTCCAAATCTGCTGCAACCTATCCACCACAGTATCCACACCAGGACAGTCAGAAGACTCAACCTGCCCTGAAGAGAAACGAGGATGGAAACCAGAATTGCAGAAAAACGGCGAAACCAAAGTAGCCGAGCTGGCCCGATTATTAAGGGCGAACTCAGCCAAAGGCAAAAAGGACACCCAATCATACTGATCGGCAGAAACAAAACATCTCAGATATGTTTCCAAGGTCTGATTGGTTCGTTCAGTCTGGCCATTTGTCTGAGGATGGAAAGCCGAGGAAAAAGACAAATCAATGCCCATCCTAGCACAAAAGACTCGCCAAAACCTCGAAACAAACTGGGAACCTCTGTCAGAAACTATGTTCTCCGGAATGCCATGTAAACGAACCACATGCTGGAAGAACAATGGCACCAAATCAGAGGAGGAAGGCAATTTAGACAAGGGTACCAAATGGACCGTCTTAGAGAAGCGATCACAAACAACCCAAATGACCGACATTTTTTGAGAGACGGGGAGATCCGAAATAAAATTCATAGAGATATGTGTCCAGTGCCTCTTCGGGACTGGCAAGGGCAAAAGCAACCCACTGGCACGAGAACAGCAGGGCTTAGCCCGAGCACAAATCCCACAGGACTGCACAAACGAACGCACATCCCGCGACAGAGACGGCCACCAAAAGGATCTAGCCACCAAATCTCTGGTACCAAAGATTCCAGGATGACCAGCCAACACCGAACAATGAACCTCAGAGATAACTCTACTCGTCCATTTATCAGGGACAAACAGTTTCTCCGCTGGGCAACGGTCAGGTCTATTAGCCTGAAATTTTTGCAGCACCCGCCGCAAATCAGGGGAGATGGCAGACAAAATTACCCCCTCTTTGAGAATACCCGCCGGCTCAGACAAACCCGGAGAGTCGGGCACAAAACTCCTAGACAGAGCATCCGCCTTCACATTTTTAGAGCCCGGAAGGTACGAAACCACAAAGTCAAAACGGGAGAAAAACAACGACCAACGAGCCTGTCTAGGATTCAACCGTTTGGCAGACTCGAGATAAGTCAAGTTCTTGTGATCAGTCAAGACCACCACGCGATGCTTAGCTCCTTCAAGCCATTGACGTCACTCCTCGAATGCCCACTTCATGGCCAGCAACTCTCGATTACCAACATCATAATTACGCTCAGCAGGCGAAAACTTCCTGGAAAAGAAGGTGCATGGTTTCATCACCGAGCCATCAGAACTTCTTTGCGACAAAACCGCCCCTGCTCCAATCTCAGAAGCATCAACCTCGACCTGGAACGGGAGCGAAACATCTGGTTGGCACAACACAGGGGCAGAAGAAAAACGACGCTTCAACTCTTGAAAAGCTTCCACAGCAGCAGAAGACCAATTGACCACATCAGCACCCTACTTGGTTAACTCAGTCAACGGTTTAGCAATACTAGAAAAATTATTGATGAAGCGACGATAAAAATTAGCAAAGCCCAGGAACTTTTGCAGACTCTTCAGAGATGTCGGCTGAGTCCAATCATAAATGGCCTGAACTTTAACAGGGTCCATCTCGATAGTAGAAGGGGAAAAAATGAACCCCAAAAATGAAACCTTCTGAACACCAAAGAGACACTTTGACCCCTTCACAAACAAAGAATTTGCACACAGAACCTGGAACACCATTCTGACCTGCTTCACGTGAGACTCCCAATCATCCGAGAAGACCAAAATACATCCAAGTATACAATCAGGAATTTATCCAGGTACTCTCGGAAGATGTCATGCATAAAGGACTGAAACACTGATGGAGCATTACAAAGCCCGAATGGCATAACCAGGTACTCAAAATGGCCCTCGGGCGCATTAAATGCTGTTTTCCATTCATCACCCTGTTTAATACGCACAAGATTATACGCACCACGAAGATCTATCTTGGTGAACCAACTAGCCCGCTTAATCCGAGCAAACAAATCAGACAGCAGCGGCAAGGGGTACTGAAATTTGACCGTGATTTTATTTAGAAGGCGGTAATCAATACAAGGTCTCAGTGAACCATCCTTCTTGGCCACAAAAAAGAACCCTGCTCTGTTGCGAATTCTGTGGCAGAGCTACCTCCTGTGGTCACAAGTGGTACTTCGGCTGGTTCTCTCTGTGAGCTTCCGTTGGTGGAGGAAAGTGGTACTGCGGCTTCTGAGTTTCCTTCCTCAGGTGATGTGGTGAAGTCGTTAGGTGCTGCTCTATTTAACTCCACCTAGTGCTTTGATCCTGGCCTCCAGTCAATGTTCTAGTATTGGACCTGTTTCCTCCTGGATCGTTCCTGTGGCCTGCTGCTCTGCATAGCTAAGTTCCTCTTTGCTATTTGTTTGCTGTTTTTTTCTGTCCAGCTTGTCTATTTGCTTTTACTGCTTGCTGGAAGCTCTGGGATGCAGAGGGTGTACCTCCGTGCCGTTAGTTCAGTACGGAGGGTCTTTTTGCCCCTTTGCGTGGTTGTTTGTAGGGTTTTGTGTTGACCGCAAAGTTACCTTTCCTATCCTCGCTCTGTTCAGAAAGTCGGGCCTCACTTTGCTAAATCTATTTCATCTCTACGTTTGTCTTTTCATCTTAACTCAGAGTCATTATATGTGGGGGCTGCCTTTTCCTTTGGGGTATTTCTCTGAGGCAAGGTAGGCTTATTTTCTATCTTCAGGCTAGCTAGTTTCTCAGGCCGTGCCGAGTTGCATAGGGAGCGTTAGGTGCAATCCACGGCTGCCTTTAGTGTGTTGGAGAGGATTAGGGATTGCGGTCAACAGAGTTCCCACATCTCAGAGCTCGTTCTTGTTTTTTGGGTTATTGCCAGGTCACTGTATGTGCGCTGACCTCTATGTCCATTGTGGTACTAAATTACCTATCATAACAGTACTGGAGGCCAAAAGTACTAATGATTCTCAATAGAGGGAAAAAAGAAGTTCTGAGACCATTTTTTTTTCTCTGCACTGTGTTTTGCCTTTTTTTTTCCCCTAGACATTTGGGTGGTTCAGGACACAGGTGTAGCAATGGACATTAAAGGTCTGTCTTCATGTGTGGATCAGCTCACGGCAAGAGTACAAAGTATTCAAAACTTTGTGGTTTAGAATTCTATGTTAGAACCGAGAATTCCTATTCCTGATTTGTTTTTTGGAGATAGAACTAAATTTCTGAGTTTCAAAAATAATTGTAAACTATTTCTGGCTTTGAAACCTCTCTCCTCTGGTGACCCAGTTCAACAAGTTAGGATCGTTATTTCTTTTTTGCGTGGCGACCCTCAGGACTGGGCATTTTCTCTTGCGTCAGGAGATCCTGCATTAAGTAATATCGATGCATTTTTCCTGGCGCTCGGATTGCTGTACGATGAGCCTAATTCTGTGGATCAGGCAGAGAAGAATTTGCTGGCTCTGTGTCAGGGTCAGGATGAAATAGAGGTATATTGTCAGAAATTTAGAAAGTGGTCCGTACTCACTCAGTGGAATGAAGGTGCGCTCGCAGCTATTTTCAGAAAAGGTCTCTCTGAAGCCCTTAAGGATGTCATGGTGGGATTTCCTATGCCTGCTGGTCTGAATGAGTCTATGTCTTTGGCCATTCGGATCGGTCGACGCTTGCGCGAGCGTAAATCTGTGCACCATTTGGCGGTATTACCTGAGCTTAAACCTGAGCCTATGCAGTGCGATAGGACTTTGACCAGAGTTGAACGGCAAGAACACAGACGTCTGAATGGGCTGTGTTTCTACTGTGGTGATTCCACTCATGCTATCTCTGATTGTCCTAAGCGCACTAAGCGGTTCGCTAGGTCTGCCACCATTGGTATGGTACAGTCAAAATTTCTTCTGTCTGTTACCTTGATCTGCTCTTTGTCATCGTATTCTGTCATGGCATTTGTGGACTCGGGCGCTGCTCTGAATTTGATGGACTTGGAGTATGCTAGGCGTTGTGGGTTTTTCTTGGAGCCCTTGCAGTGTCCTATTCCATTGAGAGGAATTGATGCTACGCCTTTGGCCAAGAATAAGCCTCAGTACTGGTCCCAGCTGACCATGTGCATGGCTCCTGCACATCAGGAGGTTATTCGCTTTCTGGTGTTGCATAATCTGCATGATGTGGTCGTGTTGGGGTTGCCATGGCTACAAGTCCATAATCCAGTATTAGATTGGAAATCCATGTCTGTGTCCAGCTGGGGTTGTCAGGGGGTGCATGGTGATGTCCCATTTCTGACTATTTCGTCATCCACCCCTTCTGAGGTTCCTGAGTTCTTGTCTGATTACCGGGATTTATTTGATGAGCCCAAGTCCGATACCCTACCTCCGCATAGGGATTGTGATTGTGCTATCGATTTGATTCCTGGTAGTAAATTCCCAAAAGGTCGACTTTTTAATTTATCTGTGCCTGAGCACGCCGCTATGCGGAGTTATGTGAGGGAGTCTTTGGAGAAGGGGCATATTCGCCCGTCATCGTCGCCATTGGGAGCAGGGTTCTTTTTTGTGGCCAAGAAGGATGGTTCACTGAGACCTTGTATAGATTACCGCCTTCTAAATAAGATCACGGTTACATTTCAGTACCACTTGCCATTGTTATCTGATTTGTTTGGTCGGATTAAGGGGGCTAGTTGGTTCACCAAGATAGATCTTCGTGGTGCGTATAATCTGGTGCGTGTTAAGCGAGGCGATGAGTGGAAAACTGCATTTAATACGCCCGAGGGCCATTTTGAGTATCTAGTAATGCCATTTGGACTTGCCAATGCTCCATCAGTGTTTCAGTCCTTTATGCATGACATCTTCCGAGAGTACCTGGATAAATTCCTGATTGTGTACTTAGATGACATTTTGATTTTCTCGGATGATTGGGAGTCTCATGTGAAGCAGGTCAGAACGGTGTTTCAGGTCCTGCGTGCTAATTCTTTGTTTGTGAAGGGATCAAAGTGTCTCTTTGATGTTCAGAAGGTTTCATTTTTGGGGTTCATCTTTTCCCCTTCTACTATCGAGATGGACCCTGTTAAGGTCCAAGCCATCCATAATTGGACTCAGCCGACATCTCTGAAAAGTCTGCAAAAGTTCCTGGGCTTTGCTAATTTTTATCGTCGCTTCATCTGCAATTTTTCTAGTATTGCTAAACCATTGACCGATTTGACCAAGAAAGGTGCTGATTTGGTCAATTGGTCTTCTGCTGCGGTGGAAGCTTTTCAAGAGTTGAAGCGTCGTTTTTCTTCTGCCCCTGTGTTGTGTCAACCAGATGTTTCGCTTCCGTTCCAGGTCGAGGTTGATGCTTCTGAGATTGGAGCAGGTGCTGTTTTGTCGCAGAGAAGTTCTGATTGCTCGGTGATGAAACCATGCGCCTTCTTTTCCAGGAAGTTTTCGCCTGCTGAGCGAAATTATGATGTGGGCAATCGAGAGTTGCTGGCCATGAAGTGGGCATTCGAGGAGTGGCGTCATTGGCTTGAAGGAGCTAAGCATCGCGTGGTGGTCTTGACTGATCATAAGAACTTGACTTATCTCGAGTCCGCCAAGCGGTTGAATCCTAGACAAGCTCTTTGGTCGTTGTTTTTTGCCCGTTTTGACTTTGTGATTTCATACCTTCCGGGCTCTAAAAATGTGAAGGTGGATGCTCTGTCTAGGAGTTTTGTGCCCGACTCTCCGGGTGTATCTGAGCCGGCGGGTATCCTCAAAGAGGGAGTAATTGTGTCTGCCATCTCCCCTGATTTGCGGCGGGTGCTGCAAAAATTTCAGGCTAATAAACCTGATCGTTGCCCAGCGGAGAAACTGTTTGTCCCGGATAGGTGGACGAATAAAGTTATCTCTGAGGTTCATTGCTCGGTGTTGGCTGGTCATCCTGGAATCTTTGGTACCAGAGAGTTAATGGCTAGATCATTTTGGTGGCCATCTCTGTCGCGGGATGTGCGTACTTTTGTGCAGTCCTGTGGGATTTGTGCTCGGGCTAAGCCCTGCTGTTCTCGTGCCAGTGGGTTGCTTTTGCCCTTGCCGGTCCCGAAGAGGCCTTGGACACATATCTCTATGGATTTTATTTCAGATCTTCCCGTCTCTCAAAAGATGTCAGTCATTTGGGTGGTCTGTGATCGCTTCTCTAAGATGGTCCATTTGGTACCCTTGTCTAAATTGCCTTCCTCCTCTGATTTGGTGCTATTGTTTTTCCAGCATGTGGTTTGTTTACATGGCATTCCAGAGAATATCGTTTCTGACAGAGGTTCCCAGTTTGTTTCGAGGTTTTGGCGAGCCTTTTGTGGTAGGATGGGCATTGACTTGTCTTTTTCCTCGGCTTTCCATCCTCAGACTAATGGCCAGACCGAACGAACCAATCAGACCTTGGAAACATATCTGAGATGCTTTGTTTCTGCTGATCAGGATGACTGGGTGTCCTTTTTGCCTTTGGCTGAGTTCGCCCTTAATAATCGGGCCAGCTCGGCTACCTTGGTTTCACCGTTTTTCTGCAACTCTGGGTTCCATCCTCGTTTCTCTTCAGGGCAGGTTGAGTCTTCGGACTGTCCTGGTGTGGATACTGTGGTGGACAGGTTGCAGCAGATTTGGACTCATGTAGTGGACAATTTGACTTTGTCCCAGGAGAAGGCTCAACGTTTCGCTAATCGCAGACGCTGTGTGGGTCCCCGACTTCGGGTTGGGGACTTGGTTTGGTTATCTTCTCGTCATATTCCTATGAAGGTTTCCTCTCCTAAGTTTAAACCTCGTTTTATTGGTCCGTATAGGATTTTTGAGGTTCTTAATCCTGTGTCTTTTCATCTGACCCTTCCAGATTCTTTTTCCATACATAACGTATTCCATAGGTCATTGTTGCGGAGATAGGTGGCACCTTTGGTTCCATCTGTTGATCCTCCTGCCCCGGTTTTGGTGGAGGGGGAATTGGAGTATATTGTGGAGAAGATTTTGGATTCTCGTGTTTCAAGGCGGAAACTCCAGTATCTGGTTAAGTGGAAGGGTTATGCTCAGGAAGATAATTCCTGGGTCTTTGCCTCTGATGTCCATGCTCCCGATCTTGTTCGTGCCTTTCATATGGCTCATCCTGGTCGTCCTGGGAGCTCTGGTGAGGGTTCGGTGACCCCTCCTCAAGGGGGGGGTACTGTTGTGAATTCTGTGGCAGAGCTCCCTCTTGTGGTCACAAGTGGTACTTCGGCTGGTTCTCTCTGTGAGCTTCCGTTGGTGGAGGAAAGTGGTACTGCGGCTTCTGAGTTTCCTTCCTCAGGTGATGTGGTGAAGTCGTTAGGTGCTGCTCTATTTAACTCCACCTAGTGCTTTGATCCTGGCCTCCAGTCAATGTTCTAGTATTGGACCTTTTTTCCTCCTGGATCGTTCCTGTGGCCTGCTGCTCTGCATAGCTAAGTTCCTCTTTGCTATTTGTTTGCTGTTTTTTTCTGTCCAGCTTGTCTATTTGTTTTTACTGCTTGCTGGAAGCTCTGGGATGCAGAGCGTGTACCTCCGTGCCGTTAGTTCGGTACGGAGGGTCTTTTTGCCCCTTTGCGTGGTTGTTTGTAGGGTTTTGTGTTGACCGCAAAGTTACCTTTCCTATCCTCGCTCTGTTCAGAAAGTCGGGCCTCACTTTGCTAAATCTATTTAATCTCTACGTTTGTCTTTTCATCTTAACTCACAGTCATTATATGTGGGGGCTGCCTTTTCCTTTGGGGTATTTCTCTGAGGCAAGGTAGGCTTATTTTCTATCTTCAGGCTAGCTAGTTTCTCAGGCCGTGCCGAGTTGCATAGGGAGCGTTAGGCGCAATCCACGACTGCCTTTAGTGTGTTGGAGAGGATTAGGGATTGCTGTTATGAAAGGCAATTCAGTATCACAATGGACATGGAGGTCAGAGCACATACAGTGATCTGACAATAACCCAAAATAATAGAACGAGCTCTGAGACGTGGGAACTCTGCAGACCGCAATCCCTAATCCTCTCCAAACAACACTAGAGGCAGCCGTGGATTGCGCCTAGTTCTGCCTATGCAACTCGGCACAGCCTGAGAAACTCACTAGCCTGAAGATAGAAAATAAGCCTACCTTGCCTCAGATAAATACCCCAAAGGAAAATGCAGCCCCCCACATATAATGACTGTGAGTTAAGATGAAAAGACAAACGTAGGGATGAAATAGATTCAGCAAAGGGAGGCCCGACTTTCTTAACAGAGCGAGGATAGGAAAGATAACTTTGCGGTCTACACAAAACCCTAAAGAAAACCACGCAAAGGGGGCAAAAAGACCCTCCGTACCGAACTAACGGCACGGAGGTACACCCTTTGCGTCCCAGAGCTTCCAGCAAAACAATTAGACAAGCTGGACAGAAAAAATAGCAAACAAATAGCAAAGAAGAACTTAGCTATGCAGAGCAGCAGGCCACAGGAATGATCCAGGGAAAAACAAGTCCAACACTGGAACATTGACAGGAAGCCAGGATCAAAGCATTAGGTGGAGTTAAGTAGACAAGCACCTAACGACCTCACCAGATCACCTGAGGGAGGAAACTCAGAAGCCGCAGTACCACTTTCCTCCACAAACGGAAGCTCCCAGAGAGAATCAGGCCGAAGTACCACTTGTGACCACAGGAGGGAGCTCTGCCACAGAATTCACAACAGTAACCCCCCCTTGAGGAGGGGTCACCGAACCCTCACCAGAGCCCCCAGGCCGACCAGGATGAGCCACATGAAAGGCACGAACAAGATCGGGAGCATGGACATCAGAGGCAAAAACCCAGGAATTATCTTCCTGAGCATAACCCTTCCATTTAACCAGATACTGGAGTTTCCGTCTTGAAACACGAGAATCCAAAATCTTCTCCACAATATACTCCAATTCCCCCTCCACCAAAACCGGGGCAGTAGGGTCAACAGATGGAACCATAGGTGCCACGTATCTCCGCAACAATGACCTATGGAATACGTTATGTATGGAAAAAGAATCTGGGAGGGTCAGACGAAAAGACACAGGATTAAGAACCTCAGAAATCCTATATGGACCAATGAAACGAGGTTTAAACTTAGGAGAGGAAACCTTCATAGGAATATGACGAGAAGATAACCAAACCAGATCCCCAACACGAAGTCGGGGACCCACACGGCGTTTGCGATTAGCGAAACGTTGAGCCTTCTCCTGGGACAAGGTCAAATTGTCCACTACATGAGTCCAAATCTGCTGCAACCTGTCCACCACAGTATCCACACCAGGACAGTCCGAAGACTCAACCTGTCTTGAAGAGAAACGAGGATGGAACCCAGAATTGCAGGAAAATGGCGAAACCAAGGTAGCCGAGCGGGCCCGATTATTAAGGGCGAACTCAGCCAAAGGCAAAAAGGACACCCAGTCATCCTGATCGGCAGAAACAAAGCATCTCAGATATGTTTCCAAGGTCTGATTGGTTCGTCCGGTCTGGCCATTAGTCTGAGGATGGAAAGCCGAGGAAAAAGACAAGTCAATGCCCATCCTACCACAAAAGGCTCGCCAAAACCTCGAAACAAACTGGGAACCTCTGTCAGAAACGATATTCTCCGGAATGCCATGTAAATGAACCACATGCTGGAAGAACAATGGCACCAAATCAGAGGAGGAAGGCAATTTAGACAAGGGTACCAGATGGACCATCTTAGAAAAGCGATCACAGACCACCCAAATGACTGACATCTTTTGAGAAACGGGAAGATCTGAAATAAAATCCATAGAGATATGTGTCCAAGGCCTCTTCGAGACCAGCAAGGGCAAAAGCAACCCACTGGCACGAGAACAGCAGGGCTTAGCCCGAGCACAAATCCCACAGGACTGCACAAAAGCACGCACATCCCGCGACAGAGACGGCCACCAAAATTATCTAGCCACTAACTCTCTGGTACCAAAGATTCCAGGATGACCAGCCAACACCGAACAATGAACCTCAGAGATAACTTTATTGGTCCACCTATCAAGGACAAACAGTCTCTCCGCTGGACAACGATCAGGTTTATTAGCCTGAAATTTTTGCAGCACCCGCCGCAAATCAGGGGAGATGGCAGACACAATTACTCCTTCCTTGAGGATACCCGCCGGCTCAGACAAACCCGGAGAGTCGGGCACAAAACTCCTAGACAGAGCATCCGCCTTCACATTTTTAGAGCCCGGAAGGTACGAAATCACAAAGTCAAAACGGGCAAAAAACAGCGACCAACGAGCCTGTCTAGGATTCAACCGCTTAGCAGACTCAAGATAAGTCAAGTTCTTATGATCAGTCAATACCACCACGCGATGCTTAGCTCCTTCAAGCCAATGACGCCACTCCTCGAATGCCCACTTCATGGCCAGCAACTCTCGGTTGCCCACATCATAATTTCGCTCAGCAGGCGAAAACTTCCTGGAAAAAAAAGCGCATGGTTTCATCACTGAGCAATCAGAACCTCTCTGCGACAAAACAGCCCCTGCTCCAATCTCAGAAGCATCAACCTCGACCTGGAACGGAAGAGAAACATCTGGTTGACACAACACAGGGGCAGAAGAAAAACGACGCTTCAGCTCTTGAAAAACTTCCACAGCAGCAGAAGACCAATTGACCACATCAGCACCCTTCTTGGTCAAATCGGTCAATGGTTTGGCAATACTAGAAAAATTGCAGATGAAGCGACGGTAAAAATTAGCAAAGCCCAGGAACTTTTGCAGACTTTTCAGAGATGTCGGCTGAGTCCAATCATGGATGGCTTGGACCTTAACAGGATCCATCTCGATAGTAGAAGGGGAAAAGATGAACCCCAAAAATGAAACCTTCTGCACACCAAAGAGACACTTTGATCCCTTCACAAACAAAGAATTAGCACGCAGGACCTGAAAAACCGTTCTGACCTGCTTCACATGAGACTCCCAATCATCCGAGAAGATCAAAATGTCATCCAAGTACACAATCAGGAATTTATCCAGGTACTCTCGGAAGATGTCATGCATAAAGGACTGAAACACTGATGGAGCATTGGCAAGTCCGAATGGCATCACTAGATACTCAAAATGACCCTTGGGCGTATTAAATGCAGTTTTCCATTCATCGCCTCGCCTGATTCGCACCAGATTATACGCACCACGAAGATCTATCTTGGTGAACCAACTAGCCCTCTTAATCCGAGCAAACAAATCAGATAACAATGGCAAGGGGTACTGAAATTTAACCGTGATCTTATTTAGAAGGCGGTAATCTATACAAGGTCTCAGCGAACCATCCTTCTTGGCTACAAAAAAGAACCCTGCTCCTAATGTTGACGATGACGGGCGAATATGCCCCTTCTCCAGGGATTCCTTCACATAACTGCGCATAGCGGCGTGCTCAGGCACGGATAAATTAATCAGTCGACCTTTTGGGAATTTACTACCAGGAATCAAATTGATAGCACAATCACAATCCCTATGCGGAGGTAGGGTATCGGACTTGGGCTCATCAAATACATCCCGGTAATCAGACAAGAACTCTGGAATCTCAGAAGGGGTGGATGACGAAATTGACAGAAATGGAACATCACCATGTACCCCCTGACAACCCCAGCTGGACACCGACATGGATTTCCAATCTAATACTGGATTATGGGCTTGTAGCCATGGCAACCCCAACACGACCACATCATGCAGATTATGCAACACCAGAAAGCGAATAACCTCCTGATGTGCAGGAGCCATGCACATGGTCAGCTGGGTCCAGTATTGAGGCTTATTCTTGGCCAAAGGCGTGGCATCAATTCCTCTCAATGGAATAGGACACTGCAAGGGCTCCAAGAGAAACCCACAACGCTTAGCATACTCCAAGTCCATCAAATTCAGGGCAGCGCCTGAATCCACAAATGCCATGACAGAATACGATGACAAAGAGCAGATCAAGGTAACGGACAGAAGAAATTTTGACTGTACCGTACCAATGGTGGCAGACCTAGCGAACCGCTTAGTGCGCTTAGGACAATCAGAGATAGCATGAGTGGAATCACCACAGTAGAAACACAGCCCATTCAGACGTCTGTGTTCTTGCCGTTTAACTCTGGTCAAAGTCCTATCGCACTGCATAGGCTCAGGTTTAAGCTCAGGTAATACCGCCAAATGGTGCACAGATTTACGCTCACGCAAGCGTCGACCGATCTGAATGGCCAAAGACATAGACTCATTCAAACCAGCAGGCATAGGAAATCCCACCATGACATCCTTAAGGGCTTCAGAGAGACCCTTTCTGAACATAGCTGCCAGCGCAGATTCATTCCATTGAGTGAGCACTGACCACTTTCTAAATTTCTGACAATATACCTCTATCTCATCCTGACCCTGGCAAAGAGCCAGCAAATTCTTTTCTGCCTGATCCACTGAATTAGGCTCATCGTACAGCAGTCCAAGCGCCAGGAAAAACGCATCGATATTACTTAAAGGGGACAATACAAATATCTCGCTGAGGATCTGTTTATACCAAGGAAGGTGACGGGCACAAGGGGGCATTCTTTGCGTCTGGAGGAGAGAAGGTTTTTCCACCAACATAGAAGAGGATTCTTTACTGTTAGGGCAGTGAGAATCTGGAATTGCTTGCCTGAGGAGGTGGTGATGGCGAACTCAGTCGAGGGGTTCAAGAGAAGCCTGGATGTCTTCCTGGAGCAGAACAATATTGTATCATACAATTATTAGGTTCTGTAGAAGGACGTAGATCTGGGGATTTATTATGATGGAATATAGGCTGAACTGGATGGACAAATGTCTTTTTTCGGCCTTACTAACTATGTTACTATGTTACTATGTTAATGAAGGATCTCCTGGCGCAAGAGAAAATGCCCAGTCCTGAGGGTCGCCGCGCAAAAAAGAAATAATAATCAAAACCTGCTGAACTGGATCACCAGAGGAGCGAGGTTTCAAGGCCAGAAATAGCTTACAATTATTTTTGAAACTCAGAAACTTAGTTCTATCTCCAAAAAACAAATCAGGAATAGGAATTCTTGGTTCTAACATAGATTTCTGATCAATAGTGTCTTGAATCTTTTGTACTCTTGCCGAGAGCTGATCCACAAATGAAGACAGACTTCTAATGTCCATCGCTACACCTGTGTACTGAACCACCCAAATGTCTAGGGGAAAAAAAAGGCAAAACACAGTGCAAAGAAAAAAAAATGGTCTCAGAACTTCTTTTTTCCCTCTATTGAGAATCATTAGTACTTTTGGCTTCCTGTACTGTTATGAAAGGCAATTCAGTATCACAATGGACATGGAGGTCAGAGCACATAGAGTGATCTGACAATAACCCAAAATAATAGAACGAGCTCTGAGACGTGGGAACTCTGCAGACCGCAATCCCTAATCCTCTCCAAACAACACTAGAGGCAGCCGTGGATTGCGCCTAACTCTGCCTATGCAACTCGGCACAGCCTGAGAAACTAACTAGCCTGAAGATAGAAAATAAGCCTACCTTGCCTCAGAGAAATACCCCAAAGGAAAAGGCAGCCCCCCACATATAATGACTGTGAGTTAAGATGAAAAGACAAACGTAGGGATGAAATAGATTCAGCAAAGTGAGGCCCGACTTTCTTAACAGAGCGAGGATAGGAAAGATAACTTTGCGGTCTACACAAAACCCTAAAGAAAACCACGCAAAGGGGGCAAAAAGACCCTCCGTACCGAACTAACGGCACGGAGGTACACCCTTTGCGTCCCAGAGCTTCCAGCAAAACAATTAGACAAGCTGGACAGAAAAAATAGCAAACAAATAGCAAAGAAGAACTTAGCTATGCAGAGCAGCAGGCCACAGGAATGATCCAGGGAAAAACAAGTCCAACACTGGAACATTGACAGGAAGCCAGGATCAAAGCATTAGGTGGAGTTAAGTAGAGAAGCACCTAACGACCTCACCAGATCACCTGAGGGAGGAAACTCAGAAGCCGCAGTACCACTTTCCTCCACAAACGGAAGCTCCCAGAGAGAATCAGCCGAAGTACCACTTGTGACCACAGGAGGGAGCTCTGCCACAGAATTCACAACAGATTGCGGTCAACAGAGTTCCCACATCTCAGAGCTCGTTCTTGTTTTTTGGGTTATTGCCAGGTCACTGTATGTGCGCTGACCTCTATGTCCATTGTGGTACTGAATTACCTTTCATAACACTGCTCCCAATGGCGACGACGACGGGCGAATATGACCCTTCTCCAAGGATTCCTTTACGTAACTTCGCATAGCGGCGTGCTCAGGCACAGACAAATTAAACAGTCGACCTTTAGGAAACTTACTACCAGGAATCAAATCGATAGCACAATCACAATCCCTATGCGGAGGTAGGGCACTGGACTTGGGCTCATCAAATACATCCCGGTAATCCAACAAGAACTCTGGGACCTCAGAAGGGGTGGATGATGAAATAGACAGAAAAGGAACATCACCATGTACCCCCTGACAACCCCAGCTGGACACAGACATTGATTTCCAATCCAATACTGGGTTATGGACTTGTAGCCCTGGCAACCCGAACACATCCACATCATGCAGATTATGCAACACCAAAAAGCGAATATCCTCCTGATGCGCAGGAGCCATGCACATGGTCAGCTGGGTCCAGTACTGAGGCTTTTTCTTGGCCAAAGGCATAGCATCAATTCCTCTCAATGGAATAGGATACTGCAAGGGCTCCAAGAAAAACCCACAGCGCCTAGCATACTCCAAGTCCATCAAATTCAGGGCAGCGCCTGAATCCACAAATGCCATGACAGAATAGGATGACAAAGAGCAGATCAAAGTAACGGACAAAAGAAATTTCGACTGTACCATACCAATGGTGGCAGACCTAGCAAACCGCTTAGTGCGCTTAGGACAATCGGAGATAGCATGAGTGGAATCACCACGGTAAAAACACAGCCCATTCTGACGTCTGTGTTCTTGCCGTTCAGCTCTGGTCAAAGTCCTATCGCACTGCATAGGCTCAGGTCCATGCTCAGATAATACTGCCAAATGGTGCACAGTTTTACGCTCACGCAAGCGTCGACCGATCTGAATGGCCAAAGACATAGACTCATTCAAACCAGCAGGCATAGGAAATCCCACCATGACATCCTTAAGGGCTTCAGAGAGACCTTTTCTGAAAATTGCTGCCAGCGCACATTCATTCCATTGAGTGAGCACATACCACTTCCTAAACTTCTGACAATATATCTCTACCTCATCCTGACCCTGAGACAGAGCCAGCAAATTTTTCTCTGCCTGATCCACTGAATTAGGTTCATCATACAGCAATCCGAGCTCCAGAAAAAACGCATCAATATTACATAACGCAGGATCTCCTGGCGCAAGGGAAAATGCCCAGTCTTGAGGGTCGCCATGTAATAAAGAAATAATGATCTTAACTTGTTGAACTGGGTCACCAGAGGAGCGGGGTTTCAAAGCCAGAAACAGTTTACAATTATTCTTAAAACTCAGAAACTTAGCTCTATCTCCAGAAAACAAATCAGGAATAGGAATTCTTGGCTCTAACATAGAATTCTGAACCACAAAGTCTTGAATATTTTGTACTCTTGCAGTGAGATGATCCATACAAGAAGACAGACCTTTAATGTCCATCACTACACCTGTGTCCTGAACCACCCAAATGTCTAGGGGAAAAGAAAGACAAAACACAGTACAGAGAAAAAAAAATGGTCTCAGAACTTCTCTTTTCCCTCTATTGAGAAGCATTAGTACTTTGGGCCTCCAGTACTGTTATGAACAGTGATTCAGAACCACAATGGACCTAGTGGTTAAGAGCACACAAAGTGACCTGATAGTTACTAACATAGGACGAGCTCTGAGACGTGGGAACTCTGCTGACCGCAATCCCTAATCCTATCATACCACACTAGAGGTAGCCGTGGATTGCGCCTAATGCTCCCTATGCAACTCGGCACAGCCTGAGAAACTAGCTAGCCCTGAAGATAGAAAAATAAGCCTACCTTGCCTCAGAGAAATTCCCCAAAGGAAAAGGCAGCCCCCCACATATAATGACTGTGAGTTAAGATGAAAATACAAACACAGAGATGAAATAGATTTTAGCAAAGTGAGGCCCGACTTACTGAATAGACTGAGGACAGGAAAGATAGTTTTGCGGTCAGCACAAAAACCTACAAACAACCACGCAGAGGGGGCAAAAAGACCCTCCGCACCGACTAACGGTACGGAGGTGCTCCCTCTGCGTCTCAGAGCTTCCAGCAAGCAAGAAAAACCAATATAGCAAGCTGGACAGAAAATATAGCAAACAAAAGTAACACAAGCAAAACTTAGCTTATGCAGGGCAGACAGGCCACAAGAACGATCCAGGAGAAAGCAAGACCAATACTGGAACATTGACTGGAGGCCAGGAACAAAGAACTAGGTGGAGTTAAATAGAGTAGCACCTAACGACTTAACCTCGTCACCTGAGGAAGGAAACTCAGAAGCCGCAGCCCCACTCACATCCACCAGAGGAAGCTCATAGACAGAGCCAGCCGAAGTACCACTTATGACCACAGGAGGGAGCTTGACCACAGAATTCACAACACATCCCCCATGGTCCATACTGTATAAAGCAGGGGTGTCAAACTGCATTCCTCGAGGGCTGCAAACAAGTCATGTTTTCAGAATTTCCTTGCATTGCACAGGTGATAATTTAATCACCTGCAGAGAATGATTCCAGCACCTTGTGCAATGCTAAGGAAATCTTGAAAACACGCATGGTTTGAGGCCCTCGAGGAATGCAGTTTGACACCCCTGGTATAAAGCATCCCCAATGGTCTATACAGTATAATACAGCCCCCAATGATCCATACCGTATAACATATTCTCTCATGGTCCATACTGTATACAGCTTCTCCCTATGGTCCATACAGTATAATACACCTACACCTCCCCATGGTCCACACAGTATAATACATCCCCCCATGGTCCATACAGTACAAAGCATTCCCCTCATGGTCCATACAGTATAAAGCATCTCCCCTCATGTATTAAGCACCCCTCCATTGTCTATACAGTATAATACAGCCCCCATGGTCCACACAGTATAAAGCATCCCTCCATGGTCCATACAGTATAACACCCCCCTCCATGGTCCATACAGGATAAAGCATCACCCTCATGGTCCATACAGTATAAAACATTCCCCCTCATGCATAAAGCACCCCCTTATTGTCTATACAGTATGATACATCCCCCATGGTCCACACAGTATAACCCCCCTCCATGGTCCATACAGTATAAAGCATCCTCCCTCATGTATAAAGCACCCCCCATTGTCTATATACTAAAATACATCCCCCAATGGTTCATACAGTATAATATATCCCCCATGGTCCATACTGTATAAAGCATCCCCAATGGTCCATACAGTATAATACACCCCCCATAATCCATACAGTATAAAACATCCCCTCAAGGTCAATACAGTATAAAGCACCCCTCATTGTCTGTGCGGTAAAATACACCCCCCCATGGTCCATACAGTATAAAGCATCTCCCCTCATGTATAAAGCACCCCCATGGTCCATACAGCATAATACATCCCCCCATGGTCCATACAGTACGAGGGGCGATCCAAAAGTAATGATAATCAATACTAAACACAATGAATATAGTCAAACATTTTTTTTAATTTTTTTACATAGTCTCCTAACAAGTCTATACATTTAGTCCATCTCTTTTCTAAACTTAGAATTCCCTTAGAAAAAATTCTTGATCTTGACCCTCAAAAAAATCCCCAACAGCGGTTATCACGTCGCTATTGTCATCAAATTTCTTGCCCCGGAGGTGTTCCTTGAGCCGAGGAAAGAAAAAGAAGTCACTGGGGGCTAGAACTGGCCAATAGGGGGGGTGTTCCACCCGTTCAAAGCCCGCTTCTTGAATGGTAGCCATGGCAACTGCAGCTTTGTGAGCCGGCGCGTTATCTTGGTGAAACAGCACTCCAGCCCGCAGTTTGCCGCGCCTTTTCTCCTTGATAGCCTCCCACAATCTTCTTATTTGTTCAGCGTAGTAGGAGCCCATAATAGTGGCTCCCTTCTCCAAATAGTCCACCATAATAATTCCTTCAGCGTCCCAAAAAACGGACGCCATAACCTTCCCTGCTGAGCTTGACACTTTGAATTTCTTCGGCGTCGGTTCGTCGGCTCGTTTCCACGTCATCGATTGTTGTTTAGTTTCGGGATCAAAGTGGTGGATCCAGGTCTTGTCCATGGTCAAAAAACGTGACAAAAAATTTTCCTTGTCTGCTTGGAACTTTTCGAGATTTGCTATTGAAATGTCAACTCGTTTCTTCTTTTGCTTGTCGGTTAACATTTTTGGCACCCAACGCGCGGAGACCTTTCTCATATGCAATTCTTTTGCAAGGATTCGTTGAATACTGCCATATGAGATCCCTGTGACCTCAGCTACATGCCTGATAGTCACTCTTTGATCTGCCAATACAACTTCTTCAACTTTTTTCACGTTTTCTTCATTGAGGGACGTGGATGGGCGTCCTTCATGATGTTCATCTTCCGTCGATGTTCTTCCCAGCTTAAATTCCTTGGCCCAGCATGCAACTGTGGAATATGGAGGAGAAGAGTCCCCCAATGTTTCCACCAAGTCGCTGTGTATATCTTTGGTAGTCATTTTTTTCAAGCAGAGGTATTTGATGACAGCTCTGAGCTCGTTTTTTTCCATTTTGATGTTCACTCCTCGGCAGTTCATATTCAAATGAATGTAGCTCCCGGGAATCGTGGTCTATTTAAGTGATTTTTTTTTCCTGGACTAGTGGGTACCTAAGCGAGAAGATTTTATTTTAATTTCTGTGTGCAATAGAAATAACCGATTATCATTACTTTTGGATCGCCCCTCGTATAAAGCATCTCTCCATGGTCCATACAGTATAAAGCATTCCCCTAATGTATAAAGCATTCCTATTGTCCATACAGTATAAAGCATCTCTGCATGGTCTATACAGTTTTAAGCACCCCCCGTCATGTGTAAAGCACCCCTCATTGTCTATACATTATGATACATCCCCATGGTCCATACAGTATAAAGCATCCTCCCTCATGTATAAAGCACCCCCATTGTCTATATAGTATCATACATCCCCAATGGTTCATACAGTATAATATATCCCCCATTGCCCATACTGTATAAAACATCCCCCCCATGGTCCATACAGTATAATACACCCCCCATGGTCCATTCAGTATAAATCATCCCCTCATAGTCAATACAGTATAAAGCATCCCCCCTCATTTATAAAGCACCCCTTTTATTGTCTATACAGTTTAATATATCACCCCATGGTCCATACAGTATAAAGCATGCCCTCATGGTCCATACATTCTAATACACCCCCCATGGTCCATACAGTATAAATCATCCTTCTCATGGTCCATACAGTATAAAGCATCCCCCCTCATGTATAAAGCATCCCCATTGTCTATACAGTATAAAGCATCTCTCCATGATCCATACAGTATAAAGCATCCCCCCTCATGTATAAAGTACTCCCATTGTCTATACCAGTGGTCCCCAACTCCAGGACTCGAGGGCCGCCAACAGTGCAGGTTTTCAGGATTTCCTTAGTATTGCACAGGGGTTGGAATCATCACCTGTGCAGATGATCACATTACCACCGATGCAATACTAAAGAAATCCTGAAAACCTGCACTGTTGGCGGCCCTCGAGGCCTGGAGTTGGGGACCACTGGTCTATACAGTATGACACATTCCCCCATGGTTGATACAGTATAAAGCATCCCTCTCATATATAAAGCACCCCACATTATCTATACAGTATAAAACACCCCCCATGATCCATACAATATAAAGCATCCCTCCATGGTCCATACAGTATAAGGCATCTCCCCTCATGTATAAAGCACCCCCCATTGTCTATACAGTATAAGGCTAGTTTCACATTTGCGTTAGAATCCACAGCATTTAATCCGCAACCGCAAATGAAGGAAAAACCGCATGGAAACACGTACAAGCGCAGCGTTTTTTAGACGCATACTCTAACGCATGGGGTTTAAAAAATGCTGCGTTTTCATGCTTTTGCATGCGTTTTGCATGCGTTTTGAGTTTTTTGTGCGCATGGTGGAAAATTTTACAGGAGGAAAATCTAGATAACCAGACACCGCCAATGGGACTGCAGAGGGAGTGTATTATGGGATATCTATATATAGATTCTTAGACTGCTGAAATCTTCACAGTTTGCTACTGTATCCTGTGTCATGATGGATCTTCGCATGGAGAGCTTTTATTTCAACCTGGATTTAAGCATCACGCTGTTTCTTGCCTGTGCATTTGCTTGGGAGCAACAAAGAAATCGAGAAAGACAGAGAAGGACACGGCGTCGGCGTTTTTGGCGACACCCCATTATCGAACTCCGGGTGAGCCTTGGAGCCTATCACATGCTATATGGTGAGCTTAATGCCAACCCGAACAAATTCCCAGAATATACCCGGATGTCACAAGACTCTTTTCGGGATTTGCTTGGTCGTGTCCAAGGAGCCATCTGGAGACAGGACACCCAGCTCCGTAGAGCGATTCCTGCAGAGGAACGTCTGCTAGTTACATTAAGGTACGTAATAATTCTAAACAAATGCCACTCATTATTATTGTTGGTCTGGCATGTATTCGTTGTATTTTCCTTTATGTCTTTAGCAGAACAACACCATAAATAGAATTGATTGTAATTTATTTTTTATTTATTTTATTACAGATTTCTGGCAACCGGAAAGAGCTTATCATCCCTCCACTTCCAGTATCGGCTTGGAATTTCCATCCTGTCTGGAATAGTTGCAGACACCTGCCAGGCTTTGTGGAACATTCTCCGGGATGAATTTATAACCATACCTACCGAGGACATGTGGATGGAAATTGCAGAGAAATTCTGGAGTGTGTGTGATTTCCCTAACTGTTTGGGTGCGGTGGATGGAAAGCACATACGCATTATAAAACCCGCCATAACTAGATCGGAGTACTTCAACTACAAAAAATATTTTTCTGTAGTGCTGATGGCAATAGCAGATGCGGACTGTCGCTTCATCACCGTGGACGTTGGAGCTTTTGGCCGTGGCAATGATTCCCAGACTTTCAAGAACTCGGATATGGGCCGACGTTTGTATGGCAAAAATTTTAATTTTCCTTGGCCACGACCTCTCCCCAACACTCAAGGCCCATCGATGCAATTTGTTATGGTTGGGGATGAGGCCTTTCAGATGTGTGAAAACCTACTGAAGCCATATTCCAATCGGGACTTAAACCACACTAAAAGGATCTTTAACTACAGACTGACCAGGGCCCGAAGAACAATAGAGTTTACCTTTGGGATTTTAGTCTCAAAATGGCACATTCTTGCAACAGCCATTAATCGATGAGGTGGTCAAAGCCTGTGTGGTTCTCCACAATTACATTATGGCTAAGGAGCGACCCAACATTGAACTGGATGAACCAGTTGAAAACCATTGCCAGATTACCAGCATCACCCGCTGTGGTCAACTGTTGAAGTTGGCCACATGCGGACCAATTTGCTGCCTTTTTTGATTCTGATATTGGACGTGTGGCATGGCAGGACAATATTGTGTAAAATGTCCTGTTGGGTTTGGGTCTGCACCAGTTATATTTTAAATGTTACTAATATTTGTTGTTAATAAACTACGTGTTTTGTTATCTTGACCGTGTCTCCTATGTATTTCCTGTTAGTGGTCAGGTTGTTGACTTCATTGCATCCTGATTCTGTTCTGCAGTATCTATTGGATGCAGACTGAAGAGACGATGGCTGTTTTACAAAACAGATCTATACTCATCAAGTCAGATGTCAGAAATAATGAATTCATGATGCACAAATAACAGACTCATGAATTCACTATTTCTGACACATGTCCAGGTGAGTATAGATATGCCTTCTATAACCTCCATCGTCCCTTCACTTTGTGTGAAATAGATTACGTACACAGAAGAGAAAATGGAGGTTATGCAAGGCAGTTCGCTACTCACCAGGCCAGGTGTCGCTCATAACTAATGAGTTTTTGGACACAGGACCTGTTGAGTATAGTTCTGCTTTGTATTACCGTCATTTTCTCTTCAGTCTGCAACACAAATCTACAGAGTAAGCAGAAGGAAGAGATTATAGAGAAAATACAAGTATTATTTTGTTAGGCCACCTCATATCTCCATACCAAACACACACAAAGCTTCAGTGTTGTACTTACTAACTACTGGAGCTATGAGGTGGCAAAAAAATAAAGTGTGCGGCACAGTGTTTTATTCAGCGCATGGTCTGTGTTGCCGGCGGCGAAATACACAATTAACCAAACATTATTGGAGGCAAAAAACATTATTATTTATTTTTTAACAAACAAATTAATTTAACTACTCCTGCTTGGGGTAGAGTGACGGAAATGGGGTGTGTGTAGCTGTGAGGCCTGGTTAATGTGGACGACGCAGGGGTGGCAGGAGAAGGGACAATTAAAGTAGTGGGGTCTGGGAGTTCGGGGATGGGGCTTGATGCACGAGACGGCAGAGACACACTGGAAGAGTGAGACAAACCTGACATTACAGACACATTGGGAGGTGAGGGGGGAGGAATTGAGATCGTCCTTTGTTTTTTATTTTGTTTCCCTTTTTGGGAACTGCGCTGCGGTCTGGGGAGCCTCGGTGGGCTCATTTGTTGCGGCATGGTCGTGGTGGCCGACTTGTCAGGGCCCGTGTGCCTCTGCATGGTTGTGGTGGTGAGGAAGGCCATGCCAGGGTACGGGTGCTGCTGCTGCATCCTGGTGGTGGTGAAAGCCATTCCAGGGTCCGGGTGCTGCTGCTGCTGCATACTGGTACTGAAAAGCATGCCAGGATCCGGGTGCTGCTGCTGCTTCAGCTGGGACCTGGTGAAGATGGTTGACCTGTCCTGATCCGGGTGCTGCTGCTGCATGGTGGTGGCAGTGGAGGAGGTACAAGCAGGAGCAGCAGTTGCCATGGTGGTGGTGGTGGGCTGTCCAACAGCACTCAGCATGGTGGTGGTGCTGTAGTGGTGTCCGGCAGTGCTTGGAATTGGAGGTGGCATGACAGTGTTGGCACAGGTGGATATGCCGCCACTGTCTGCTGAAAATACCGACTCTGCTGCATATCCTGCACGTAAAATTAAATAGATCAGCGCCACATATATTCGATATAAATCATGCAGAAAACTCCCAGCTATATATATATAATTAGACAAATGGAGTCAAAAAACTGTCTTTTAGGTATATAAAAGGTTGCAGCATTTATTAAATATCACAGTATACTGTATTCAAATCACCATAGGCTTTTAGTAAAAAACTCACATAGTCAATTTAGGGTCACTATATGGGCAAAGGATACAGGTAACATATCCACGCATCCACACTAATGAAATATAGTCCGACCTGAGGTCTCAAGTTCAATAAATCGTATAGTCCAAGTATTAGTAGTGAACACTAAATGTCCCACTAATAAACCCAATCATAATTATGTATATAAGACTGAACCTCAACCATAATAGTCGTGGTGTGGACGTGGAACGCCAGCCCCTACGCACGTATCGCGTATGCTTCTTTGGGGGGCCGTACAAAGTGTGTCACTGACAAGGTATTTATAAACCTACCGCACCTCATATTAATCCCGGGACTTAACCATCGGCGCATGCACACGCGACGCGAGCGCCGGAACTTGCATCACCACACAGCTTTCTGAGTGACACGAGATGTCAGGGAGCCATAACTATGGCAACCATGACCCGCACGCCTCACCCAATAGGCGCCAGCGGCGATGCTCCGGACTGCAAACGTCATGGGCATGCGCACCAGTCCATAATAAGGAATAAGTGAAAGCGGGGGAGAGTGCAGAGCACAGGATATAGTGTGTAGTCATACGGACATGTGAGTAAGGTGCAAAGTGCTGTACAAAAGGTAAATCAGTACCCATCTATAATATCATATAACATGAGGAAAATGGCTCATTACGTGATCAAAGAATTATGACCAAAAATCGTCACATATACATTAAAAAATACATACAAGACCATAACATGTAAATAATACCACCAAATATTAGAAACAATCAAATCAATATAAATAGTCGCACCTGGATGTAATTCAATTCTTGACAAATTGAGTGTAGGAGGATAAGTCTGATTCCCGCATCATAACTCTTTTCACAAGATGAGGTAGATATTAATAGCAGATAGAATCCCTTTATAAATGACTAGAAGTAAAAATAAAACAACATATAAGTAAAAACACATAAAGACACACAAAGACATTAAAACCAAATCCAGAGACAGTAATTGAGACTAGAGGAAAGAGGCAAAACTGAGTTGCTCATTTAAACCATAGGGCACTAGTGTGTTGAGGACAGTGATCCACCTACATTCACGTTGAAAAAGTAGGCGTTTCAAATTACCGCCCCTAATTCCAGCATGGATCCTGTCAATACCACACACTCTCAGATCATTTGGGTTGCAATTATGTTTTTGCCTGAAATGTCTAGGGATAGTTTTCAAATTTCCCACATCACTTTCATCCCTTGTGGCTATAATCTCCCTCACGTGTTCATGTGTCCTCACACGTAACTCAAGTGAAGTGAGTACTATGTAGATGAGATTACAGGTACATTTCACATAGTATATCACGAAAGTGCTTTTACACGTGATAAATTCTCTGATTTTAAACTCATGCAACTCATCAGAGGACGTAAAGGACATTGCTCTCTGATGATTTTTACACGCAAGGCAATCAGAACAAGGAAAGAAACCCACCCTCGGTTTACCTATTCCAAAAATTGCTGGGGTTTTGCCACATAATGACTTTTTACAAGAATATCACATAAGTTGTGGCTACGTCTAGCCGTCATCAGTGGGTGTTCAGATAGATGCTGTTTGAGAACTGGGTCAGTTTTCAAAACAGACCAGTGTTTGGATAAGATGGAACGTATTTCATCCCAATTAGAGTTAAATGTAGTAATGAACCTAGTTGTCACTTGCTATCTATCGTCGCTCAGGAAGCTGTGTGGTGATGCAAGTTCCGGCGCTCGCGTCGCGTGTGCATGCGCCGATGGTTAAGTCCCGGGATTAACATCAGGTGCGGTAGGTTCATAAATACCTTGTCAGTGACACACTTTGTACGGCCCCCCGAAGAAGCCTACGCGAAACGCGTGTAGTGGCTGGCATAGCACGTCCGCACCACGACTATTATGGGTGAGGTTCAGTCTTATATACATAATTAGGATTGGGTTTGTTAGTGGGACATTTAGTGTTCACTACTAATACTTGGACTATACGATTTATTGAACTTGAGACCTCAGGTCGGACTATATTTCATTAGTGTGGATGCGTGGATTTGTTACCTGTATGCTTTGCCCATATAGTGACCCTAAATTGACTATGCATGTTTTTTACTAAAAGTCTATGGTGATTTGAATATACTGTGATATTTAATAAATGCTACAACCTTTTATATACCTAAAAGACAGTTTTTTGACTCCATTTGTCTAATTATATGTATAGCCTGCACGTAAGCAGCATTGCAGGCCTGCATGACACTAAGCTGGAGATCAGGAGTAAGGTGTTCCGACATGCCCTGTTCTATTTGTTTAAAAAAATGATGTGCTGGCCTTTGGAGGTCGGCTTTCACTTGGTCAAGGCTTTTGGTTACGTCCTGGATACATGTATTCATATGGCTAATGGCAGTATCCAGTCGGTCACCCATCGCCTTGAGTCCTTCATGAAAGACCGAGCTCAAGTGCAAAAACTCGGGCAAGAGTGACCTGTCTGAGACCCTCTGCCGCTGCCGGGAAGAGCCCCCAAAAAAAGGGGCAGAGGCAGAGGACTGGGAAAGGGGAACACCTGGTGGACCAGCTTCCTGGTCTCCAGTTTGTGTGCCAGGCCCACTTGCTGCAGCGCTGCTGGATGGCAGGGACGGGTCCGTGGCTGTCTAATG
This sequence comes from Ranitomeya imitator, assembly GCF_032444005.1. Lineage (NCBI taxonomy): Eukaryota > Metazoa > Chordata > Amphibia > Anura > Dendrobatidae > Ranitomeya > Ranitomeya imitator. The sequence continues at coordinate 227,602,672 of NC_091282.1, forward strand.
AAGGACCGCTCCAGAACCAGGGTCAAGAGTGCTGCTCAATGTGCTGTGAAAAAAGAAGAAAAAAACACATTACTACCAAACAGTTACAAAAGTTAAGTGCCAACTCCTGTGGAATAGAAACATACAGATAAAGGCAATACAACACAACCTAATACACCAAAAAAATACTTACGTTCTCTGGGCAAGGACTGGTCTCAAAAATGCCAGAATGCGGTGGTATTTATATTTTCTGATCCTTGCTTCAGAACCAAAGCAATAAATACTTGGCACTCAGGAGATTATTTTGCATGATCAGAAGTGAACAACTCGTTTATTTAGTGCATCCAGCTCAAACATTAAACGTTTTCGGTCTAATCAAAAGACCTTCATCAGAAACAGTAATAGGATTGCTGAAATACATATGTAAAAATACAGAGACATAATGTTAAGATAGGTAACATGATGCACAGTCTCAATACAGGCATATTGTAATATACTAGAGAAAATCAAATACATCATTAGAGAAGTGACAAACAACGACTGTGGCGGACTAGGTGGATCCGGCCTGGTGTTCCGTGAGTCGTGAGCCTTGTTCAGGTGATGCTACGGACTGTGAACGTGTATAGGAGAAGAATATAATCAGGTGATGACCTCAAGTCCCAGCTAAAGGACTAACAAAGTGGGCTAAGAAATGACAACCCCCACTTAAAACTGAAGGATACTGCGAATGAGGTGACCTCCCAATATGCGGGGTCAGAGGGCTAGGGTGCGAGATGAAGTGCCTATAACACAGAAACAAAAAACATGAGCACATAACAAGACCATAAAAACCACATCAAAAATGCCATGTAACAGGTAACGTGTAGGGCGACTAGGCGTGAAGCCCGGATGGGCGTGCTATATGATGAGACTAGTCCAGGTATGTGACCACCAGGAACCTGTATGAAAGGCAACTGGATCTACGGATGCCGTAGCACCATGTAGTACAGACCAGAGACCATGGCCAGAATAAGCGAGAAATAAACTAAGCTGAAGAAAACCAAAACTAGAGGTAAGGAGCCCCCCCGGGGGATCCCCGACGGAATACCTGGAAGCCACGAAGAGTGAATGTGGGCCCACAGGGGTGCCAACAATAGGCAAGGTCCGGGAGAAGAGGGCGCCTAAGTAAAAAAAGGTACAAGGTATAATAAAAAGTAAGCCACAGGATGAGTGGCCTAGGGCAGGAGGGTACCATATGGAGCTGCAGCGGTTACCTTGAAGAATCTGGAAATGCGGGAGCAAGGCGCTGTAGAAAGGCGAGAGGCTCGCAATGGCAAAAGCGCTGAGGACAAAGACAGCAGTGAATAGGTAACTATGCAGCAGAGAGTGTCAGGAGGCAAAGGGATAAAGGAGAGGGAGGGGAGGAGAGGGCAGAGAGATAAGGAAGGCGTCGCAAAGAAAGGGCGCTGCTATACCTGAGTCCTCCAATGGCACCGGCGCCGTGTAGCTAGAGTCGCGTACTCCCGGGACTGCTGACTGGCCGCGGCACTTCTGGGTTTAAGTGCCCGCCGCCTGGAGATCAGCTGGTGCGCCGCGTCACCAGGTCACATGACCGGAGGGACCGCGCATGCGTGAAGCAGGGGGAAAGACCGGGGAGGGGAGCCGGGGCGGCGCCTGCGCAGAGGAATAGAGTCCCAAGCCATAGAGACTAGAAGATAAGAGGCCGTGTAATGCCAGGGTCGCAGCGCAGGGGATAACAGGCTAGGCGCCGGATAGAAGCAGAGTGCTGGGGTTGGAACTACTGGCAAACTGCGTGGTGGTACAAAAGATAAAGGAGAGAAACAGGTCCATAAGACGGTGGTCACATAGGAGCGCTATATAGAGATAAGAATAACACTCTACATAGAGATGGCATTGTGAGGGAATACTATACCATGTGAGGGAAGGCCAGTGCTCAGTGCGTGGGGTGCAATTAACGGTTCTGAAAAGGAAGAAACATGAAACAGTTAAAAACAAGACAAACACAGGTCAATGTACAATGTAAATACAATAAAAACGTACACAGTATTTTACAAAAAAGCTGATACATCATAGTCCCTATTCAATCCCTTTGGTTCTAGGGTTTGTAAGGTATAAATCCAATATGCTTCCCTTTTCTGGAGCATTTTGGTGCGGTTTTGGCCCCTTCTAGGGATGTCTACCTGTTCAAGGACCTGGAACCGGAGTTGAGCGATATTATGATTTTTCGCTGAAAAATGAAATGGAAGGGGGAGGTGCGTCTTATTACATCGGATCGTCGATTTATGTTGGGCCACCCTATCCCTCACCGTTTGTGTAGTCTCCCCCACATAGGCCAAGCCGCAAGGGCATTTGATAAGATAGACCACAAATGTCGACTCGCAGGTATAGAAGCCCTTAATGGGAATAGCCTTACCCGTCTGTGGGTGAAAAACAGAGGGACCCTTTTGTACATTACTGCACTGTAGACAATTTAGGCAGGGGAATGTGCCTCGTCTCTGAGTTTGCAGAAAAACCTGCTTGGGAACCAAGGTACCTGGGCCAACATCAGCCTTTACTAACCTATCCTTGAGGTTTCTAGCTCGCTTGAAACATGACAGGAATGGCAATTTGAATTCTGCAATGTTAGGGTAGCTTTTAGTTAGGATATTCCAGTGCCTCCGAATGGTCGACTGTACTAGGCCAGAAAAAGGGTGAAAAGTAGAGACAAATGGGATTCTTTTGGGATTGTCCTTGGGTTTACTACTTGACATGTTGCGTTTAGCCTCCGTCAGTATCCCCTGAGGGTACCCCCTGTCAGCAAATTTGTGTTCCATCTCAATGAGTCTGTTTTTTTTTAATTTTTCATCGGAGACTATCCTGTCGACCCTATGGAACTGCGATTTTGGAATAGAGTTCTTAATGGAGGGTGGGTGGCAACTGGTGAAGAATAGGAGGCCATTGCGATCTGTAGGTTTGGTGTATAAATCGATCGCCAAATGACCCCCCCTCTCCTTATAAATCAAAGTATCCAAAAAGCTAATCCTGTGTGTGTCATGTTGTATGGAGAATTTTAATTCAGGCCAGATACCATTGATATGTTGGTCAAAAGGCAGGAGTGATTCAATTGGACCGTCCCAGATGCAGAATATATCATCGATATATCTCCGCCAAACCTTGCAGTGACCCATAAAGAGGGGATGATTATACACAAAATCTTGTTCGAAAATCGCCATATACGCTATGGCGTAAGGGGGCGCTACGTTCGCGCCCATCGCAGTGCCTTGTTGTTGGGCATAGAAGGTGTCCTGGAACAAGAAATAATTTTCTCTTCGTGGCTTCCAGGCACTTCATCTCGCACCCTAGCCCTCTGACCCCGCATATTGGGAGGTCACCTCATTCGCAGTATCCTTCAGTTTTAAGTGGGGGTTGTCATTTCTTAGCCCACTTTGTTAGTCCTTTAGCTGGGACTTGAGGTCATCACCTGATTATATTCTTCTCCTATACATGTTCACAGTCCGTAGCATCACCTGAACGAGGCTCATGACTCACGGAACACCAGGCCGGATCCACCTAGTCCGCCACAGTCGTTGTTTGTCACTTCTCTAGTGATGTATTTGATTTTCTCTAGTATATTACAATATGCCTGTATTGAGACTGTGCATCATGTTACCTATCTTAACATTATGTCTCTGTATTTTTTACATATGTATTTCAGCAATCCTATAACTGTTTCTGATGAAGGTCTTTTGATTAGACCGAAAACGTTTAATGTTTGAGCTGGATGCACTAAATAAACGAGTTGTTCACTTCTGATCATGCAAAATAATCTCCTGAGTGCCAAGTATTTATTGCTTTGATTTGACGGGTTGGAAACCTAACTTGCGCACCTCCAAGAAACCAAGAGTGCCGTGCTTAATATTGTTACATGCTCCATCCTTCCACGAGCACCTTGGATGATGTCGAGTGAGACCTTCTCCTTCAACGCAACAGAGGCGGCGGAAATTCTTTCCAAAGTTACCGCGCCCAGCGACTTTCTTCAGATTCCTGCTAAAGAACTCAAGAATCGCGACTTGGAACGCGAGTCTAGAAGAGCAGTTAACTTAGAATTGCACATCATTACAATAGCTGAATACCTCCGTGTCCAGAGAATCCCACGGGGATTGCGGGTCCCCTTACAACCGACCTTCTTCAGGGAGGATAAAGACTACTGCACGAAGTTCGAACACATTCTAAACAAATGTTCAGCAGACCTTATGACTTTAACCCTTTCCTACCTTCAAAAGAACCTGGAGACGGTGAATGCCCAAATCAACGCGATCGAGAGCCAGCTGACCAGTACCCTGCCTCAAGAAGAATTCCAGGAACTCAAGTCAAAGAATCAGGAATTATTACGATCACACAGATCAGAACTGGAAAAGAGGAAAAGATCCAAATTTCTGAGAGACACCGAGGACTAACTACAGAACCGAGTCTACCAATGGTGAGACACTCGGCATTCCACCAGGCGCCACAGCTCGCTAAGCTCTTCTGGTTCCATCGACAGCAGGCCCAGCACCTCAAATTCTTCTTCCTCCCATTCTTTTTTAGGGAACAACCGCGGCCGTCCAAAGGGAAAACGAGGCGGGGGGGCCAATGCCGCCGGGGAACCCAGAAATCAGATGGCAACACGCTCACAGGTAAGGACCTCCCGCTGGTAGTTAACATCTCCTCCAAAAACCTGGACACACATCAACTGGCTGTACTCCAGAAGGGTCTATCTTTTTGCCCTATGTATAAGTTCAATTCGTTTGAACTCAACATGGACCTGCAGAGGTTCTATCGCAACATTAGATTGCGTGTACACTTCTCAGAACAACCTGCCGTACCAAGCTCTTCCAGGCAGGATAAGACTTTACTTGAACTCCGTGATTTGGGGTTACGGACTCCTAGCTCCTACATGCCACCACGATCCAATCCACCAGTGGAAACCTTCGTTTCCCTTGTCGAGAGGGACATCCACACATTGACTCGGGAGATGGACCGGGGGAAGTTCCAGTTCCATACCAATCTCACACACTCAGAGAGACTTTCATTGGAGCAACTTTCATCGGATAAATCCTTAATTATCAAACCAGCAGATAAGGGCGGGGCGACGGTGGTTATGGATAGGTCTGACTATCTTGAGGAGGTGTTTAGACAACTGGGGGACACCACAGTGTATAAAATAATACCACATAACCCTCTGAACTTATTGGTCAAAAAAATCGCACCCGTCGTAGACTTCCACTTCCAAGCAGGCACCATTGATAGTAAAATGAGAGATTTTCTCATTAAAAGGGATCCTATTACCCCTATATTTTATGTCCTGCCTAAAATACACAAAAGACTAGTCAAACCACCTGGCCGGCAGATTGTGTCCCTGACCGATTCGGTCTTGTCACCTTTATCAATGGTATTGGAAAAAATTCTCACGCCGCTAGTTAAAACTACCCGTTCTTTCTTATTGGATACTAATGATTTCATTCAGGTCATTAAGTCTTTGGGCCCCATATCCCCGTCTTCCCTCTTGATTACCTGGGATGTTAACAGCCTTTATACATCGATAGTCCACGAGAAAGGCTTAGCAGCTACCGATAGACTCTTACATGACAACAAAGTAGACACCAAAATCCGTCATCTCTGTGCCGACCTATTGGGCCTGGTACTCAAAGAAAATTATTTCTTGTTCCAGGACACCTTCTATGCCCAACAACAAGGCACCGCGATGGGCGCGAGCGTAGCGCCCCCTTACGCCATAGCGTATATGGCGATTTTCGAACAAGATTTTGTGTATAATCATCCCCTCTTTATGGGTCACTGCAAGGTTTGGCGGAGATATATCGATGATATATTCTGCATCTGGGACGGTCCAATTGAATCACTCCTGCCTTTTGACCAACATATCAATGGTATCTGGCCTGAATTAAAATTCTCCATACAACATGACACACACAGGATTAGCTTTTTGGATACTTTGATTTATAAGGAGAGGGGGGGTCATTTGGCGATCGATTTATACACCAAACCTACAGATCGCAATGGCCTCCTATTCTTCACCAGTTGCCACCCACCCTCCATTAAGAACTCTATTCCAAAATCGCAGTTCCATAGGGTCGACAGGATAGTCTCCGATGAAAAATTAAAAAAAACAGACTCATTGAGATGGAACACAAATTTGCTGACAGGGGGTACCCTCAGGGGATACTGACGGAGGCTAAACGCAACATGTCAAGTAGTAAACCCAAGGACAATCCCAAAAGAATCCCATTTGTCTCTACTTTTCACCCTTTTTCTGGCCTAGTACAGTCGACCATTCGGAGGCACTGGAATATCCTAACTAAAAGCTACCCTAACATTGCAGAATTCAAATTGCCATTCCTGTCATGTTTCAAGCGAGCTAGAAACCTCAAGGATAGGTTAGTAAAGGCTGATGTTGGCCCAGGTACCTTGGTTCCCAAGCAGGTTTTTCTGCAAACTCAGAGACGAGGCACATTCCCCTGCCTAAATTGTCTACAGTGCAGTAATGTACAAAAGGGTCCCTCTGTTTTTCACCCACAGACGGGTAAGGCTATTCCCATTAAGGGCTTCTATACCTGCGAGTCGACATTTGTGGTCTATCTTATCAAATGCCCTTGCGGCTTGGCCTATGTGGGGGAGACTACACAAACGGTGAGGGATAGGGTGGCCCAACATAAATCGACGATCCGATGTAATAAGACGCACCTCCCCCTTCCATTTCATTTTTCAGCGAAAAATCATAATATCGCTCAACTCCGGTTCCAGGTCCTTGAACAGGTAGACATCCCTAGAAGGGGCCAAAACCGCACCAAAATGCTCCAGAAAAGGGAAGCATATTGGATTTATACCTTACAAACCCTAGAATCAAAGGGATTGAATAGGGACTATGATGTATCAGCTTTTTTGTAAAATACTGTGTACGTTTTTATTGTATTTACATTGTACATTGACCTGTGTTTGTCTTGTTTTTAACTGTTTCATGTTTCTTCCTTTTCAGAACCGTTAATTGCACCCCATGCACTGAGCACTGGCCTTCCCTCACATGGTATTGTATTCCCTCACAATGCCATCTCTATGTAGAGTGTTATTCTTATCTCTATATAGCGCTCCTATGTGACCACCGTCTTATGGACCTGAATCTCTCCTTTATCTTTTGTACCACCACGCAGTTTGCCAGTAGTTCCAACCCCAGCACTCTGCTTCTATCCGGCGCCTAGCCTGTTATCCCCTGCGCTGCGACCCTGGCATTACACGGCCTCTTATCTTCTAGTCTCTATGGCTTGGGACTCTATTCCTCTGCGCAGGCGCCGCCCCGGCTCCCCTCCCCGGTCTTTCCCCCTGCTTCACGCATGCGCGGTCCCTCCGGTCATGTGACCTGGTGACGCGGCGCACCAGCTGATCTCCAGGCGGCGGGCACTTAAACCCGGAAGTGCCGCGGCCAGTCAGCAGTCCCGGGAGTACGCGACTCTAGCTACACGGCGCCGGTGCCATTGGAGGACTCAGGTATAGCAGCGCCCTTTCTTTGCGACGCCTTCCTTATCTCTCTGCCCTCTCCTCCCCTCCCTCTCCTTTATCCCTTTGCCTCCTGACACTCTCTGCTGCATAGTTACCTATTCACTGCTGTCTTTGTCCTCAGCGCTTTTGCCATTGCGAGCCTCTCGCCTTTCTACAGCGCCTTGCTCCCGCATTTCCAGATTCTTCAAGGTAACCGCTGCAGCTCCATATGGTACCCTCCTGCCCTAGGCCACTCATCCTGTGGCTTACTTTTTATTATACCTTGTACCTTTTTTTACTTAGGCGCCCTCTTCTCCCGGACCTTGCCTATTGTTGGCACCCCTGTGGGCCCACATTCACTCTTCGTGGCTTCCAGGTATTCCGTCGGGGATCCCCCGGGGGGGCTCCTTACCTCTAGTTTTGGTTTTCTTCAGCTTAGTTTATTTCTCGCTTATTCTGGCCATGGTCTCTGGTCTGTACTACATGGTGCTACGGCATCCGTAGATCCAGTTGCCTTTCATACAGGTTCCTGGTGGTCACATACCTGGACTAGTCTCATCATATAGCACGCCCATCCGGGCTTCACGCCTAGTCGCCCTACACGTTACCTGTTACATGGCATTTTTGATGTGGTTTTTATGGTCTTGTTATGTGCTCATGTTTTTTGTTTCTGTGTTATAGGCACTTCATCTCGCACCCTAGCCCTCTGACCCCGCATATTGGGAGGTCACCTCATTCGCAGTATCCTTCAGTTTTAAGTGGGGGTTGTCATTTCTTAGCCTACTTTGTTAGTCCTTTAGCTGGGACTTGAGGTCATCACCTGATTATATTCTTCTCCTATACACGTTCACAGTCCGTAGCATCACCTGAACGAGGCTCACGACTCACGGAACACCAGGCCGGATCCACCTAGTCCGCCACAGTCGTTGTTTGTCACTTCTCTAATGATGTATTTGATTTTCTCTAGTATATTACAATATGCCTGTATTGAGACTGTGCATCATGTTACCTATCTTAACATTATGTCTCTGTATTTTTTACATATGTATTTCAGCAATCCTATTACTGTTTCTGATGAAGGTCTTTTGATTAGACCGAAAACGTTTAATGTTTGAGCTGGATGCACTAAATAAACGAGTTGTTCACTTCTGATCATGCAAAATAATCTCCTGAGTGCCAAGTATTTATTGCTTTGATTTGACGAGTTGGAAACCTAACTTGCGCACCTCCAAGAAACCAAGAGTGCCGTGCTTAATATTGTTACTTGCTTCAGAACCACTAGGAACCCGGCTCACTTGACAAAGGTCCTTGTTGAAGCGATCCTTCATCGAACGCCAACATGTTTTGACTTTGAGCACTGTTGAAAAAACAAAAAAGGATGGTTAGACAATGGACTATTGGCTGTGATCACACAACTGTGTGTGATGAGAGAAACTCCTGAGAGTTTCTCTCTCATCACACACAGTTGTGTGATCTCGACCAAGGTCACTGCTGCATCACACTGCATTGCAATACTTATAAAATGCATTTCGGACCCGAGTTGGGGCATTGTCCCAGCCATCCCACATCGCTTTGGCCACCTCATTCCATAGCCGCCGGATCGTCACGTTGTCCGAGTGCTGCGGAACCCGGGTGTCCCACAACGGGACTCGCTCATGGACCAGGGAGATAAGGAGGTAATTTTCAATGAGGTCCTCATCCCGTTCTGGAACCTAAAAAATAAATAAAGACATTAATGTTGGATACATTAAAATAAGGAAAAGAAAGAAAACAGAGACAGAAAACTGGCATGAATATTGAAAGTCAAGAAGCAAAAGGAGTCAAGAAGAAAAAGGGAAAGAAAGAGGAAAGTAAAGAAATGAACATCCAATAGTAAAGTGAGGATACAATAAACAGTCAGCCATGTATATGTACACGCTGCCGCCTAGACACCCGACCGTGACCCCGCTGCTCCTGCTCAGCCTCTGCCGCAGTGGAAGAAGTGCCCTAAAAAAAGAAAAAAAAAATTCTCATATGTCTGGATGTGACAGTGAATACTTACCAATCTGAGGAGGTGAGTACTCACTTCACTGACATGTTCGGCTTGTGCAGGCCCTTGCTCCTCCACAGAAGAAGATGACATTCTGATGCACGTAGATAGAAAGAAATGGCAGAAATTAGGACATATAGAGACAGAAAATAGAAAATAAAGACATTGGCTAGGAGACATACATTGTTCAGAGTGTAGATTCCTTCCTGTGTCTGGTCTGCTGTGTCTACTCTTGTTCTCAGTCTGCTGAGTAGTGACCTGCAAAAATCCACTCCCTCCCTTTATCAGCTTGTATGTGGGGGGTGGCTAATCAGCGTCTAGACATGTTTTCCTGTGGTGCAACGCATACATTCACAAACGCAAGAAAACGCATGTGCTTGCGAACGCATGCGTTCACATAGACAGCAGTGCGTTTTTTTTGCCGCATTCCTTCCGCTAACAACCGCATACGTTTCTAGGCGGCAAATTAATGCCTCTAAAATTACTACATGTAGCGTTTACCGCGCCAAACCGCAGTCGACGAGACGATGCCTGCCTCGTCAAACGCGGCAAAATGCAACCGATCGCAGACACATGTGTCCCTAATGTTAAATATAGGAATACACGACGCATGCGGATAATTGCGGAAGAAACACTGCGTACACAACCGCAAATGTGAAACCAGCCTTATACAGCCCCCATGGTCCATACAGTATAAAGCATCCCTCCATGGTCCATACAATATAATACACCCCCCATGGTCCATACAGTATTAAGAATCCCCCTCATGGTCCATACAGTATAAAACATCCCCCCTCATGCATAAAGCACCCCCTTATTGTCTATACAGTATGATACATCCCTCCATGATCCATAAAGTATAAAGTATCCCACTCTATAATCCATACAGTATAAAGCATCTCCCCTCATATATAAAGAACCCCCTCATTGTCTATACAGTAAAATACACCCCCCAATGGTTCATACAGTATAATATATCCCCCATGGTCCATACTGTATAAAGCATCCCCAATGGTCCATACAGTATAATACACCCCCCATGGTCCATACAGTATAAAGCACCCCCTCATAATCAATACAGTATAAAGCATCCCCCCTCATGTATAAAGCACCCCTCATTGTCTATGCAGTATAATACACCCCCCATGGTCCATACAGTATAAAGCATCTCCCCTCATGCATTAAGCACCCCCCCATGGTCCATACAGTATAAAGCATCCCCCATGGTCCATACAGTCTAATACACCCCCCATTGTCCATACAGTATAAAGCATCCCCCCTCGTGTATAAAGCACCCCCATTGTCCATACAGTATAAAGCATCGCTCCATGGTCCATACATTATAAAGCATCCCTCATGTATAAAGCACCTCCTCATTGTCTATACAATATGATACATCCCCCATGGCCCTCAATACAGTTTTATATGCATGTAGTGTTCTAAATAACAATAAAATACAATACTCACCTCTCCTCCTCGTTCCTCCACTGCTCTGGTCTCACTGTTCTGGTCTCAGCAGTGGCAGCTTGTCTTCTGAAGCGACGTATATCTCAGAGTATAGAACACCACTTAGTGATGTCATCACGCTGAGACGTCAGACGCTGAGGAAAAATGATGTGGGAAGAAGCATCAGCTGACGTTCCCGCCTCCAACTTGCTTTCATCTGTATTGGCTCTCAGAAGATGCCAATACAGTTGAACTTGCTGGAGGGGCCATGTCAGCGCTGGAACCCTCCCCCCCAGCTCACAGGCCCTATAGCGGCAGAACGAGAAGATCGTGTCTCCCTGCTCTGTCGCACAGTTTAACTGTATTGGCGTGCTACATTACTGACCCTAACTCATCCCAAAGGTGCTCTATAGATATTAAATCAGGTGATTGGCTTGGCTATTGCAACAGGCGAACATTTTTGGATGTGTGTTTAGTGTCATTGTCTTGCTGGAATAACCAGGCCCTGCAAATTTTGGTTTTACCATGTGGCTGCATTACACTCTCCAGTATATCCTTGTACATGGTAGCATTCATATTTCTATCAATTTAAAGCAGAGGGCCAATGGCAGATGTAGAAATGCAGCCCCAAACCATGACTTTGCCACCACCATGTTTCACTGTAGGTGTTTGGGACCTTACATCGTTACATTTTCCAATTGGGCTGTATATGTAGTGTTTACCATCACTACCAAACAGATTGAACTTGGTTTCATCCGACCACAACACCTTAGACCAATTTCACCCTTTCCATTGGCTGTGTTCTTTGGCAAACTCAAGTTGGACCTTACGGGGCTTTGCAGAGATGAAAGGCTTCTTGACGGGAACTCGTGCATTCAACCTTACTGCACTTAACCATTGCACCAGTTTGGGGACTCGCTTTGACCCCATATTCTTTGTTAATTTTGTTCAAAATCTGTACAGCACTTTTATGGACATCAGGCACTATTTCTTAATAATGTGATCAACTTTGCTTTTTCTGTGGTTGCCCATTTCTAGGTTTCTCAGCTGTTCCATAACCTTTTTTCTTTCTTTATTATACGTAACACTTCAATCTGAGAGCAGTTGGTCCGCCATTGGTGAATACATAAATAAGTCAAAAGACTTAAGGAGGATGGGACTACATTTATCTTAAAAGTGCGCTAGTTTAGCCACTGCATGTGGCTTGCAACCATGCCAATATTCTATCATTTTTGCTCCTTATCTGTGACTGCTAGCCCCTGATGATTTAAGCATTAATGAAAAATAATGAAACACATTGGGCTTAATAACCAACCATAGTTATGTTTGCTCTTAAGCCATAGTGACTACTTTACATGGAATATTAGTTCCACCACACTCACCTGTTATGGCTGGCAATCAGGCAACACAGCGTGCAGTAATCAGCGCACATACAGAGATCTGGCAATAACCAAAAACAATAGGACGAGCTCTGAGACGTGGAATCTCTGTAGACTGCAGTACCTGATCTATCACACAACTATAAGCAGCAGTGGATTGCGCCTATCACTACCTATGCAACTCGACACTGCCTGAGGAGCTGACTAGCCTGAAGATAGAAATACAAGCCTGACTTACCTCAGAGAAATACCCCAAAGGAATAGGCAGCCCCCCACATATAATGACTGTTAGCAAGATGAAAAGACAAACGTAGGAATGAAATAGATTCAGCAAAGTGAGGCCCGATATTCTAGACAGAGCGAGGATAGCAAAGAGAACTATGCAGTCTACAAAAAACCCTAAAACGAAAACCACGCAAAGGGGCAAAAAGACCCACCGTGCCGAACTAACAGCACGGCGGTGCACTCCTTTGCTTCTCAGAGCTTCCAGCAAAAGTTAATAGCAAGCTGGACAGAAAAAACAGAAAACAAACTAGAAACACTTATCTAGCAGAGCAGCAGGCCCAAGGAAAGATGCAGTAGCTCAGATCCAACACTGGAACATTGACAAGGAGCAAGGAAGACAGACTCAGGTGGAGCTAAATAGCAAGGCAGCCAACGAGCTCACCAAAACACCTGAGGGAGGAAGCCCAGAGACTGCAATACCACTTGTGACCACAGAAGTGAATTCAGCCACAGAATTCACAACAGTACCCCCCCCTTGAGGAGGGGTCACCGAACCCTCACCAGAACCCCCAGGCCGACCAGGATGAGCCACATGAAAGGCACGAACAAGATCTGGGGCATGGACATCAGAGGCAAAAACCCAGGAATTATCTTCCTGAGCATAACCCTTCCATTTGACCAGATACTGGAGTTTCCGTCTAGAGACACGAGAATCCAAAATCTTCTCCACAATATACTCCAATTCCCCCTCCACCAAAACAGGGGCAGGAGGCTCCACAGATGGAACCATAGGTGCCACGTATCTCCTCAACAACGACCTATGGAATACATTATGTATGGAAAAGGAGTCTGGGAGGATCAGACGAAAAGACACCGGATTGAGAATCTCAGAAATCCTATACGGACCAATAAAACGAGGTTTAAATTTAGGAGAGGAAACCTTCATAGGAATATGACGAGAAGATAACCAAACCAGATCCCCAACACGAAGTCGGGGTCCCACACGGCGTCTGCGATTAGCGAAAAGCTGAGCCTTCTCCTGGGACAAGGTCAAATTGTCCACTACCTGAGTCCAGATCTGCTGCAACCTGTCCACCACAGAATCCACACCAGGACAGTCCGAAGACTCAACCTGTCCTGAAGAGAAACGAGGATGGAACCCAGAATTGCAGAAAAATGGAGAGACCAAGGTAGCCGAGCTGGCCCGATTATTAAGGGCGAACTCAGCCAACGGCAAAAATGACACCCAATCATCCTGGTCAGCGGAAACAAAACATCTCAGATATGTTTCCAAGGTCTGATTGGTTCGTTCGGTCTGGCCTTTAGTCTGAGGATGGAAGGCCGAGGAGAAAGATAGGTCAATGCCCATCCTACCACAAAAGGCTCGCCAGAACCTCGAGACAAACTGGGAATCTCTGTCAGAAACAATATTCTCAGGAATGCCATGTAAACGAACCACATGCTGGAAGAACAAAGGCACCAAATCAGAGGAGGAAGGCAATTTAACCAAGGGCACCAGATGGACCATTTTAGAAAAGCGATCACAGACCACCCAAATGACCGACATTTTTTGAGAAACGGGAAGGTCAGAAATGAAATCCATCGAAATATGTGTCCAAGGCCTCTTCGGGACCGGCAAGGGCAAAAGCAACCCACTGGCACGTGAACAGCAGGGCTTAGCCCTAGCACAAATTCCACAGGACTGCACAAAAGCACGCACATCCCGCGACAGAGATGGCCACCAGAAGGATCTAGCAACCAACTCCCTGGTACCAAAGATTCCTGGATGACCGGCCAGCACCGAACAATGAAGTTCAGAGATAACTTTACTAGTCCACCTATCAGGGACGAACAGTTTCTCGGCCGGACAACGATCAGGTTTATTAGCCTGAAATTTCTGCAACACTCTCCGCAAATCAGGGGAGATGGCAGACACAATGACTCCTTCCTTGAGGATACTCGCCGGCTCAGATAACCCCGGAGAGTCGGGCACAAAACTCCTAGACAGAGCATCCACCTTCACATTTTTAGAGCCCGGAAGGTATGAAATCACAAAATCAAAACGAGCAAAAAATAACGACCAACGGGCCTGTCTAGGATTCAAGCGCTTGGCAGACTCAAGATAAGTAAGGTTCTTATGATCAGTCAAAACCACCACGCGATGCTTAGCACCCTCAAGCCAATGACGCCACTCCTCGAATGCCCACTTCATGGCCAGCAACTCTCGGTTGCCCACATCATAATTACGCTCAGCAGCAGAAAATTTCCTGGAAAAGAAAGCACATGGTTTGAACACTGAGCAACCAGAACCTCTCTGTGACAAAACCGCCCCTGCACCAATCTCAGAAGCATCAACCTCGACCTGGAACGGAAGAGAAACATCAGGTTGGCACAACACAGGGGCACAGCAAAAACGACGCTTCAACTCCTGAAAAGCTTCCACGGCAGCAGAAGACCAATTAACCAAATCAGCACCCTTCTTGGTCAAATCGGTCAATGGTCTGGCAATGCTAGAAAAATTACAGATGAAGCGACGATAAAAATTAGCAAAGCCCAGGAATTTCTGCAGACTTTTTAGAGATGTCGGCTGAGTCCAATCCTGGATGGCCTGAACCTTAACCGGATCCATTTCGATAGTAGAAGGGGAAAAGATGAACCCCAAAAATGAAACTTTCTGCACACCGAAGAGACACTTTGATCCCTTCACGAACAAGGAATTAGCACGCAGTACCTGGAAAACCATTCTGACTTGCTTCACATGAGACTCCCAATCATCTGAGAAGATCAAAATGTCATCCAAGTAAACAATCAAGAATTTATCCAGATACTCACGGAAAATGTCATGCATAAAAGACTGAATAACAGATGGAGCATTGGCAAGTCCGAACGGCATCACCAGATACTCAAAATGACCCTTGGGCGTATTAAATGCCGTTTTCCATTCATCTCCCTGCCTGATTCTCACCAGATTATACGCACCACGAAGATCAATCTTAGTAAACCAACTAGCCCCCTTAATCCGAGCAAACAAGTCAGAAATCAATGGCAAGGGATACTGAAACTTAACAGTGATCTTATTAAGAAGGCGGTAATCAATACACGGTCTTAGCGAACCATCCTTCTTGGCTACAAAAAAGAACCCTGCTCCCAATGGTGACGACGATGGGCGAATATGTCCCTTCTCCAGGGACTCCTTCACATAACTGCGCATAGCGGTGTGTTCAGGTACGGACAAATTAAATAAACGACCCTTAGGGAATTTACTACCAGGAATCAAATCGATAGCACAATCACAATTCCTATGCGGAGGTAGGGCATCAGACTTGGACTCTTCAAATACATCCTGAAAGTCCGACAAGAACTCTGGGATGTCAGAAGGAATGGATGACGAAATAGACAAAAATGGAACATCACCATGTACTCCCTGACAACCCCAGCTGGTTACCGACATAGAGTTCCAATCCAATACTGGATTATGGGTTTGTAGCCATGGCAACCCCAACACGACCACATCATGCAAATTATGCAGTACCAGAAAGCGAATAACTTCCTGATGTGCAGGAGCAATGCACATGGTCAGCTGGGCCCAGTACTGAGGCTTATTCTTGGCCAAAGGTGTAGCATCAATTCCTCTCAACGGAATAGGACACCGCAAAGGCTCCAAGAAAAATCCACAACGTTTAGCATAATCCAAATCCATCAGATTCAGGGCAGCGCCTGAATCCACAAACGCCATGACAGAATACGATGACAAAGAGCACATTAAGGTAATGGACAAAAGGAATTTGGACTGTACAGTACCAATAACGAACAGAGAGCACAACAAATCTCAGCAAAATACGGTCATATATATAATGCAACATTCCAAATGATGATACCGATTATATGCTGAGCCCAAAATGAAGGGAAAACTATAACAAAGACTAGTCGCTATGAATCATAACCAAGCAAGATGGTCCACAAGGACCAAGAAAAAAACGACCAAACAGTCAATATAAATAAGCATAGAAAAAACTTTATTAATATTGTGATGATAAAAATATCGGACAATCGAAAAAACAGGTAGAGGCGAGTACCACATGGTGTACACATCCGCAACACCGATGTGTGAACCACCACAGGCACACGGCACCTGGGAAGGGAAATATCTGCATTTAGGAGTAAAACAATAACTACAGCAAAGCTGGAGATAGCCACAGCCATATACGGCTCATAATGCCCCACAGTGCTAAGGATATACAGAAACCCTATAAAAAATTGGTACGCTCCCAAAGCTAGTGCATATACCAGAGCTCTGTCAGCCAAATATCAGCACCGCAACTAAGACATTGTACATATAGAGACCATGGTGCGGTGCTTACCTCAAGGTATATACAGCAGAATAACCTCCCCCGGGGACCGTGTGCCCTCCCCAGAGCTATCGAACCGCCTAGTGCGTTTAGGACAATTAGAAATAGCATGAGTAGAATCACCACAATAGAAACACAGTCTGTTCAGACGTCTGTGTTCTTGCCGTTCTACTTTAGTCATAGTCCTGTCGCACTGCATAGGCTCAGGTTTACTCTCAGACAATACCGCCAGATGGTGCACAGATTTACGCTCGCGCAAGCGACGACCGATCTGAATGGCCAAGGACATAGACTCATTCAAACCAGCAGGCATAGGAAATCCCACCATTACATCCTTAAGAGCTTCAGAGAGACCCTTTCTGAACAAAGCCGCTAGTGCAGATTCATTCCACAGAGTGAGTACTGACCACTTCCTAAATTTCTGACAATATACTTCTACATCATCCTGACCCTGGCATAAAGCCAGCAGATTTTTCTCAGCCTGATCCACTGAATTAGGCTCATCGTAAAGCAATCCCAGCGCCTGGAAAAATGCATCAACATTACTCAATGCAGAATCTCCTGGTGCAAGAGAAAACGCCCAGTCCTGTGGGTCGCCGCGCAAAAAAGAAATAATAATCAAAACCTGTTGAATAGGATTACCAGAAGAATGAGGTTTCAAGGCCAAAAATAGCTTACAATTATTTCTGAAGCTCAGGAACTTAGTTCTGTCACCAAAAAACAAATCAGGAATCGGAATTCTTGGTTCTAGCATCGATTTCAGATCAATAGTATCTTGAATCTTTTGTACATTTACAACGAGATTATCCATTGAGGAGCACAGAGCCTGAATATCCATGTCCACAGCTGTGTCCTGAAGCACTCTAATGTCTAGGGGAAAAAAAAGACTGAAGACAGAGCTAAGAAAAAAAAATGCTGTCAGGATTTCTTTTTTCCCTCTATTGGGAATCATTGGTTTGGCTCCTTGTACTGTTATGGCTGGCAATCAGGCAACACAGCGTGCAGTAATCAGCGCACATACAGAGATCTGGCAATAACCAAAAACAATAGGACGAGCTCTGAGACGTGGAATCTCTGTAGACTGCAGTACCTGATCTATCCTCACACAACTATAAGCAGCAGTGGATTGCGCCTATCACTACCTATGCAACTCGACACTGCCTGAGGAGCTGACTAGCCTGAAGATAGAAATACAAGCCTGACTTACCTCAGAGAAATACCCCAAAGGAATAGGCAGCCCCCCACATATAATGACTGTTAGCAAGATGAAAAGACAAACGTAGGAATGAAATAGATTCAGCAAAGTGAGGCCCGATATTCTAGACAGAGCGAGGATAGCAAAGAGAACTATGCAGTCTACAAAAAACCCTAAAACGAAAACCACGCAAAGGGGCAAAAAGACCCACCGTGCCGAACTAACAGCACGGCGGTGCACTCCTTTGCTTCTCAGAGCTTCCAGCAAAAGTTAATAGCAAGCTGGACAGAAAAAACAGAAAACAAACTAGAAGCACTTATCTAGCAGAGCAGCAGGCCCAAGGAAAGATGCAGTAGCTCAGATCCAACACTGGAACATTGACAAGGAGCAAGGAAGACAGACTCAGGTGGAGCTAAATAGCAAGGCAGCCAACGAGCTCACCAAAACACCTGAGGGAGGAAGCCCAGAGACTGCAATACCACTTGTGACCACAGAAGTGAATTCAGCCACAGAATTCACAACACTCACCCATTGTGGGAATCTGTATTTTTGTATTGATAGGACAAGTAGCACTTTCTGTAGACTTCAGGGATAATCAGTAGCACTGTTAGCACTTTCTTGTCTGCAATTAACAAGTTGTCTAGATAGTGTCCATACAGCATGTTGCTGTCAAATTTCCCTCATTGTTTGGTCAAGACAGTTTCCAATAAAATACAGTGTGTTGCCTTCAAAATTTCCTAAAAATTTTAGGCATGAGTGAGTTGATATCATAAAAGTTTTTTACTCCAATTGGATAAGTGAGTGAATCACATGTCCTGTTGTCTGATAAAGCTAAAAGGGAACTTTTGGGGAGTAATGACCATCGTTACATTTGGAGGAAAAAGGGAGAAGCTTGGAAGCCTAAGAACACCATCCCAACTGTGAAACACGGGGGTGGCAGCATCATGTTGTGGGGTTGTTTTGCTGCAGGAGGGACTGGTACACTTCACAAAATAGATGGCATCATGAGAAATGAAGATTATGTGGCAACACTGAAGCAACATCTCAAGTCATCAACCAGGAAGTTTAAGCTTGGGTGGAAATGGGTTTTAAAATGGACAATGACCAGAAACATACTGCCAAAATGGTAACAACGTGGCTTAAGGATAACAAAATCAATGTTTTGGAGTGGCTATCACAAAGCCCTCATCTCAATTCTATTGAAAATGTATGGGCAAAGCTGAAAAGGCAGGTGCAAGCAAGGCGACCTACAAACCTGGATCAGTTACACCGGTTTTGTCAGGAGGAATGGGCCCAAATTCTGACCAACTATTGTCAGAAGCTTGTGGAAGGATATCCCAAGCTTTTGACCGAAGTCATTCAGTTTAGTGGCAATGACACCAAACACTAATGAAATGTGTGTAAATTGTTGACGTTGCAGAAAGTAATAAAAATGCCTTAAAACATTCTCATTATTCTGGTATTTGGCAAATATTAATAATTATGATATTCTTAATTGAACTGAATCGGGAAAGGTTTATCCTCACTGTGCAATCACATTGGGTATGGTCATGGTTGTTTCATGTGGTTTTCAGCCTGATGTGCATTATAAAGACAATATGCAATATGGAGGCTTATAGGCTAATGATTGTTATTTCTCAAGGCCCAGACCGCTGCCAGTCTGTCCTGTTTCTCTTGTAACATAATTAAAGGCTGATTCTGTTCTTAATTAGTGCACATTTTCAATTAAAATTGGTAAATGACACAAACATCTGCACACTAAGCTTGCATTTACTCATTGCTTGCACACATGGGATGAATAATTGCCCATAATGGTAACCGGCAAGCAGTTTATGAAAATATCAAATAAACTATAGCACTAATACAGTAACATGCAAATCTTATGGCTTTTTCTCAACAGAAACAGAAAAGTGTTGTTTAGCTATTTTATTAGAATAGTTTTTGCCATATTTCCTTTGTGTCATGTTGCAAATGGATCATTTCTTATTTTTATTTATTTTACTCACTTTACATAGCGCCATTAATTTCCACAACCCATTGCAGAAATCATCATCACTGTCTCCATTGGGGCTCACAATCTAAATGTCATTACCATTACAGCTATCTTTAAAATATTCAGTTTTTCAATCTGGGAGGACATGAAATATGTTCCAAGCCATGAAGTCTAGAACAACACGGGTACTAAGAGCTACTGATATGTCTACAGAAAAAGTGACACATGTTATACTTTACATTATATAAAATGACGAGCACTCACTGTTTAAGTGTAGATCCACCAAGATATGTACAGTTACATATGTACATCATACAGTCAAACTATTTTACCTTCACTCACTAACGTTTTTAGATTTAGCTCAGGCATTAATAGGGACCCCATTTCCTCACATTTATTATTCTGTGATAATCGATATTCCATATAATATTGCTGGGAAATAATCTTTTCTTTTAAAGGCATAGAAGTAAGAGCAATACAAATGAAACCCCTAAAATAGCTTGAAATATAAGTTGAACAACAACAAAGATAATAAGACTATTTAATATATATACAGTACAGACCAAAAGTTTGGACACACTTTCTCATTTAAAGATTTTTCTGTATTTTCATGACTATGAAAATTGTAAATTCACACTGGAGGCATCAAAACTATGAATTAATACATGTGGAATTATATACTTAACAAAAAAGTGTGAAACAACTGAAATTATGTCTTATATTCTAGCTTCTTCAAAGTAGCCACCTTTTGCTTTGATGACTGCTTTGCACACTCTTTCCATTCTCTTGATGAGCTTCAAGAGGTAGTCACCGGGAGTGGTCTTCCAATAATCTTGAAGGAGTTCCCAGACATGCTTAGCGCTTGTTGACCCTTTTGCCTTTGATATTTACTGTGGAAATTACAAAGGTGGGGGGCAGACAAAAGGGGAATATCGTGTCCCCTCTGCCCAGGAGCGCAGCCTGTGGGCTGATGCATTAGGGACATGCATCTCACATGGAACCTATTATACATACATATAACTGCACAACATATTCTGGGTGCTGAGTGGTTCCATAACACGTAACAGTTGGATTAGCCTGTAACATCATTTTCCACTTTGATTTTGAGCATCATTCCATCTCCAGACCTCCGTGGAATATTAGTTGTGATTTATGTTGATAATTTTTAGGTTTTATTGTTCTCAACACATTCCACTATGTAATGAATAAAGTTTCACAACTGGAATATTTCATTCAGTGATATCTAGTATGTGGGATTTCAGTGTTCCCTTTATTTTTTTGAGCAGTGTGTATATATATATATATATATATATATATACCGGTATATATGATATATGTGAGTATTCACTAGATAAATATGCACAGCCTAACAATGTAGTTAATAAAATGTACATTTTTTTATTATTACATAAATATGATGCATGAGTGCCTGAGGGTGAGTATTTCCCGGCAGGCAAGCAGGGGGGGGGGGGAGGAGGGTGGCGCACAGGGGATGTTAGGCGGGAGGGGATGCACAAATTTTATGTTTAAGGGAAAATAAAAAAAAAACATTGATTTTTCATTTCTTCTCTCCAGGAAACGCTGCTGGGGAGAAGGAATGAATACCGGCTTCAGCACCACACGCAGGGGACAGCGCTTAACTGTAGCGCTGTCTCCTGCACGGTTCGTGTGGTCCGCAGTCGGCACACGGGCGGCACATGGCTGCCGCATGTGTGCCACACTGATGTGCTACGTGAGCACACGGACACACGGACACGGATAATTCCGGTACCGATTTCTCCAGTACCGGAATTATCTGGACATGTGAAAGAGGCCTAACATGGGAAAATCACAGGAAAATGATGTAAGGAAAGTGGGTCTAATAAACAAATGGTATTACCCTCAACAAATAAAAATAGTACAATGCAGATATAGCAGCAGGGCTGTTTTTGTGAATAAATATTAAATTACATTGTAAGTCCAAGTGGATAAAAAAAAAAAACATTTACAAAACAACCCAGTGGATCATAATGCATATAAATAGATAGGGAGAAATTATCATGTATAAATACCCATAAGCTCCAACGAATGTTTCGCCAGGTGGCATTCTCACGGATTGGGCAGCATGTATAAGGTGGCAGGTTCCCTTTAATAACTGTGCATTATATATACTATTATAATTGTAATAATTTAGAAGAGAGAATAGATAATTAAGTTATCCAGGATTTTCTTGACGGGAAACCCTAAGGCTAAGTTCAGTACATGAGTTTTTAATCAGTTTCTGATTTAGATTTTCTGCGCTATTTCTGCACCAATTAGGTAAATTAGATTTTCAGGTTTTCATTGCATTTTTCAGCACTTTTATTTACATGTTTTTATAGTGATTTTTTTTCTACTTCAGTTTTTGTCTCCTTGTGGTACGTTGCTTTTTTCATCAAATTGCTTTATTTTGGATATTTCCTGTTCCTTTTCTTTTTATAACATTTTATGATAAAATCATATGAGGATAACATGCCACATGGAAATCCATTAAAAATGTATATGCATTTTTTGTCTGTAGATTTTCCTCATCTCATTCAAGTTTATATGGAAAATCAGCAAATAAAAGGCATATCTACTGCAAGAGAAATAAACAAATTGCGGATTTAACTAAAAAATGAATGTAATTAACAGGGACTACAGTGTAGTTGCACCCACACCCTTACTGGTGTATTATTGACTCCACCTAATAAAATAAACCAAATAGCAGTGGTATAGTGAATATGTGATATGTATCTGGTGTTATGGGTACAAGGCAAGGGATATGAATAATAGACTCACCTACTGTGGAGCATGCAGGACGTGGTGGTGAAGGGAATAACTAGTCTATCATTTATTATTACAAGGTCCAGAGATAATGTTAATAATAAACTTGATAATCCATAATTCTGTCATATGTCCAGATGATGGAGAGCAACCTGAATGATGATAAGGTGAGGGGCTCTAAGGACTGTTGCTCGTCTCTCCTCTTTAAGAACCGACCCGGTTCTCATTATTACATGTGGATGTTTTATATAACTGTGATTGCTGCTATGTACATAAGGCTATATAATGTCTTAATTGTTCCTGTGTTATACCTGGCAATCTGCTAACCGTATATATTTCTAATGTGCCATTTATTGTATATGGTTATTTAGGGAAAGTGTAGTATTGTAGTTTGCCCACTAGATGGGTTACCTTAAAATGTCTGCATAGTCTCCTAATAGGAGGAGTCTGCTGTGGGTAAGCCAGGAACATTTCTTGATGTTAGTTAGTGAAGACAGGGAGCTGGTACAGCTGAGAGGGACCAGGGAGCCCCAGGCGTCCCGTGGGGCTTAAGAGGCCGAGACAGCACAGCAGATACCCAGCATCCTATGAAGAGTCCAGTGCCAGTGGGTCAGAGAGTTACAGAAAAAGAAGTGCAGCAGGATAAAGATGCAGGTCGCTCCAAAAATGTGGCAGCTATCTAAATGGATTGAAGCCCTTCTGTCTGAAGCAAAACAGACGAGGGAACACCTAAGAGTAGTCATGCTGGACAGAGAGGCCGATGCAGTACCGAACGGTTCGATATTACCCGGGGAAGCCCTGGAAGGAATAAGAGAAGACACAGGGAAAGTAAAAGATGTGAACAATGCTTGTGTTGATGCTGTAACTGATGTGGATGTGCTGCGATTGAAACCAAGTAAAGTTCTTCATTTACAGTTTGAATTAGACTCTGTCTTTTTGTGCTCAACAACACCAGCAGCCGAACTTCAGCAGCCCCGATGGGACCCTGATGGTGCAGAGGGTGTAGCAGAAGGTGTGCAAGAAAAGGGACATTGTTTATATGTGATGGGAGGCCAGGGCACGTTTATCCAGATATACTCAGCCACAACTACGGCCCTGGCTCTGCCCCTCACAATATCCCTCCAAAACAAATATTCATGCTGCTTCAGTGATGTTACTGT
The DNA here is from genome assembly GCF_032444005.1 of Ranitomeya imitator. NCBI lineage: Eukaryota > Metazoa > Chordata > Amphibia > Anura > Dendrobatidae > Ranitomeya > Ranitomeya imitator. The sequence goes on from NC_091282.1 coordinate 227,626,720, forward strand.
AGCTACAGAGGTTAGTTGAGATCAAAAATCAAATCTGTAAATATCCTGTGCCACCTCCAAGTGACAGTCCTACTATTAAATGGTTGTGCCACAATTACATCTTATCACCTATGCACAGGAATGCCAATAAGATGCTGACCACCCTGGGGCCCCTGCTACTGAGACTGCCATCAATTACATCAAGAATGGGAGGCCTAAGTATCTCAATAGAATGAAGCGTTTGTAGCATTTAAAGTGTAAATGCTGTGTTTTTTTCTGTTGCTTTTTATGTGAATGTTTTCTGCAGGTGTCCACACCAAAAAACACAATAAGGGCAGTCCCACACATCCAGATAATTCCGGTACCGGAAAAATCGATACCAGAATTATCCGTGTCCGTGTGCCCATGCGTTTCTGTGGCACATCAGTGTGGCACACGTGCGGCAAACGTGTGCTGCCCGTGGGCCGACTAGGTACCATAAGCACCGTGCAGGGGACAGCGCTAGAGATAAGCGCTGTCCCCTGCATCTGGTGCTGAAGCTGCCATTCATATCTTCTCTGCAGCAGCGTTTGCTGTAGAGAAGATATGAATAATCCTTTTTTTGTTTCTCGTGTTTAAAATAAAGATCCATGTCCCCACCCCCCTCCCAACCCCTGTGCGCCCGCCCGCTGTTATTAAAATACTCACCCGGCTCCCTCGCTGGCGCTGCTTCCTGTCCTGGCCGCACCTTCTACTGTATGAGCGGTCACGTGGGGCCGCCCAATACAGAAATGAAGATGCGGCTCCACCCCTACGGGAGGTGGAGCCGCATATTCATGACTGTAATGGGCGGCCCCACGTGACCGCTCATACAGTAGAAGGTGCGGCCAGGACAGGAAGCAGCGCCAGCCAGCGAGGGAGCCGGGTGAGTATTTTAATAACAGCGGGCAGGCACACAGGGGTTGGGAGGGGGGTGGGGACATGGATCTTTATTTTAAACACGAGAAACAAAAAAAAAGGATTATTCATATCTTCTCTACAGCAAACGCTGCTGCAGAGAAGATATGAATGGCGGCTTCAGCACCACGTGGGGGGGACAGCGCTTACTGTAGCGCTGTCTCCTGCACAGCACACGGACTGCACACGGACAACATCCGTGTGCTGTACGTGTTTTACACGGACCCATTGACTTTAATGGGTCCGTGTAATCTGTGCGCTCCCATGAACACTGACATGTCTCCATGTTTTCCAAACGGACACACGGTCCATGAAAACACGCTGACATGTGCAGAGACACATCGATTTCAATGTGTCTACGTGAGTCAGTGTCTCCGGTACGTGAGGAAACTGTCACCTCACGTACCGGAGCCACTGACGTGTGAAACCGGCCTCACAATGTTCTCTGATTATTGCGCTGTTGCTTTGTTTTTGATTTCTTGCTGTGTTTTCCCCTTTATTTGATGTTTTTGGAAAAGATTTCAAGTAATGTTTTTTAATGTATTTTTTCAGTAGAAACTTTAGTGCTGCACTTAAAATTGTAACCATTTTTACATGAGGTTTTTTTTACAAGACCAATAGAATCCTGAAGTGAAAAAATGTAACAAAAAAAACCCACACAATTCAACTGTGTCTTTAATCGCACAATGGGCATGAGTAATCATGAAATCAGCAGCACATTTTCTGCGCAAAAAAAAAATACTTTCAGATGTCAGTGTGTCAGGTATGTTACATAGTTACATAGTTATTAAGGTTGAAGGAAGACTTTAAGTCCATCTAGTTCAACCCATAACCTAGCATAACATGCCCTAACATGTTGATCCAGAGGAAGGCAAAAAAAACCATGTGGAAAAGAGTAAGCTCCACATTAGGGAAAAAAATTCCTTCCCGACTCCACATACGGCAATCAGACTAATTCTCTGGAGCAATGCCCTTTCAAGGAATCTAGTGTATATACCCTGTAACATTATACTTTTCCAGAAAGGTATCCAGTCCCCTCTTAAATTTAAGTAACGAATAGTGTTGAGCGATACCGTCCGATACTTGAAAGTATCGGTATCGGATAGTATCGGCCGATACCCGAAAAATATCGGATATCGCCGATACCGATATCCGATACCGATACAAGTCAATGGGACATCAAGTATCGGAAGGTATTCTCATGGTTTCCAGGGTCTGAAGGAGAGGAAACTCTCCTTCAGGCACTGGGATCCATAGGGATGTGTAAAATAAAGAATTAAAATAAAAAATATTGATATGCTCACCTCTCCGGCGGCCCCTGGACTTCACGCTGGTAACCGGCCGGCTTCTTTGTTAAAATGAGCGCCTTCAGGACCTGCGAATGACGTCCCGGCTTCTGATTGGTCGCGTGCCGCCCATGTGACCGGCACGCGACCAATCAGAAGCCGCAACGTCATTCGCAGGTCCTTAATTCCTAGAATTAGGAGTTTTGTGAATGAGAATGACATCCCGGCTTCTGATTGGTCGCGTGCCGGTCACATGGGCGGCACGCGACCAATCAGAAGCCGCGACGTCATTCGCAGGTCCTGAAGGAGCTCATTTTAAACAAGGAAGCCGGCCGGTTACCAGCGTGACGTCCAGGGGCCGCCGGAGAGGTGAGCATATCAATATTTTTTATTTTAATTCTTTATTTTACACATCCCTATTGATCCGATACCGATACCCGATACCACAAAAGTATCGGATCTCGGTATCGGAATTCCGATACCGCAAGTATCGGCCGATACCCGATACTTGCGGTATCGGAATGCTCAACACTAGTAACGAATCACTCATTACAACATCATACGGCAGAGAGTTCCTTAGTCTCACTGCTCTTACAGTAAAGAATCCGCGTCTGTTATTATGCCTAAACCTTCTTTCCCCCAGATGTAGAGGATGCCCCCTTGTCCCTGTCTCAGGTCTATGATTAAAAAGATCATCAGATAGGTCTTTGTACTGTCCCCTCATATACTTATACATTAAAATAAGATCACCCCTTAGTCTTCGTTTTTCCAAACTAAATAGCCCCAAGTGTAATAACCTATCTTGGTATTGCAGACCCCCCAGTCACCTAATAATGTGTTGTGAAAGTTTTCACACGTACCAGAGAAACTTACACACATAGACTCATTTAAGTAAATGAGTCTGTGCACCTGTAAGCGTGTTCCACATACCATGTGTCCATGGGCAAAACATGCTGACATGTCCATTTTTTAACAGGAGCATGGGCCACAAAACATCCTGCACACTTGTGCACTGATGACAAAGAATTGTTCCTTGTCTGGGCAGCTGCAAGCTGCTTTTTTTAGGCTGGTGGGGCCAATATCTATGGCCTCTTACCAGCCTGAGAATACCAGCCCCCAGCTGTCTGCTTTAACAAGGCAGGTTGTCAAAAATGGAGGGACCCCTGTTATGATACGGTGGTTTAGGAGCAAGATGGAGCGAGCTCTTGAAGGAAGTGGTAACTGTACTGACCGCAGTCCCTAAGCTCAACACAACACTAGAAGTAGCCGTGGGATGCTCCTAACCATCCCTAGGCACCCTGTCACTGCCTAAGAGCTAACTACCCCTAAAGATAGAAGCAGGAAAACTATCTTGCCTCAGAGAAAATCCCCAAAGGATAGATTAGCCCCCCACAAATAATGACTGTGAGTGGAGAGGGAAAAGACATACACAGAATGAAACCAGGATGAGCACAGGAGGCCAGTCTAGCTTGATAGATAGGACAGGATGGAATACTGTGCGGTCAGTATAAAACACTACAAAAATCCACGCAGAGTTTACCAAAAATCTCCACACCTGACTAAAGGTGTGGAGGGTAAATCTGCTTCCCAGAGCTTCCAGCAAGACAGAATTAATTCATACTGATAACGCTGGAGAAACATAGAAAGCACAGAACGGATAAGTCCACAATCTGTGAACAGAAAAGAGCAAGCAAGAACTTAGCTTTGCTGAACTGGTCAGGATAACAGGGAAATCCAAAGAGATGTGAATCCAACCAGGAACCATTTACTAGAGCCAGGCATAAATAGCCAAGCAGAAAAGACGATCAGTGGAAGCAGCTGCTGACAGCTAACTCCAAGGAGCAGCCATACCACTTGAAACCACAGGAGGGAGCCCAAGAGCAGAACTCACAAAAGTGCCACTTACAACCACCGGAGGGAGCCCAAGAGTGGAATTCACAACAGTACTCCCACCTTGAGGAGGGGGCACCGAACCCTCACCAGAGCCCCGAGGATGATCAGGACGAGCCAAGTGAAAAGCACGAACCAAATCGGTGGCATGGACATCGGAGGCAACAACCAAAGAATTATCCTCCTGGCCATAACCCTTCCACTTGAAAGATACTGAAGCCTCCGCCTCGAAAAACGAGAATCCAAAATCTTCTCAACCTCATATTCCAACTCTCCCTCAACCAACACCGGGGCAGGAGGGTCAACCGAGGGAACAACGGGCACCACATATCTCCGCAACAAAGATCTATGGAAAACATTATGAATGGCAAAAGAGGCTGGAAGAGCCAAACGAAAAGACACCGGATTAATAATTTCAGAAATTTTATAAGGACCAATAAACCGGGGCTTAAACTTAGGGGACAAAACCTTCATAGCAACATGACGAGAAGACAACCAAACCAAATCCCCCACACGAAGCCGGGGACCAACACACCGACGGCGGTTAGCAAAACCTTGAGCCCTTTCCTGAGACAACGTCAAATTGTCCACCACATGAGTCCAAATCTGCTGCAGCCTGTCCACCACAGAATCAACACCAGGACAATCAGAAGGCTCAACCTGCCCATAAGAAAAGCGAGGATGAAAATCAAAATTACAAAAGAAAGGTGAAACCAAAGTAGCCGAACTAGCCCGATTATTAAGGGCAAACTCGGCCAACGGCAAGAAAGACACCCAATCATCCTGATCAGCAGACACAAAGCATCTCAAATAGGTCTCCAAGGTCTGATTAGTTCGCTCAGTTTGGCTATTAGTCTGAGGATGAAATGCCGAAGAAAAAGACAAATCAATGCCCATCCTAGCACAAAAGGCCCGCCAAAATCTAGAGACAAACTGAGAACCTCTGTCAGACACAATATTCTCCGGAATGCCATGCAAACGAACCACATGCTGAAAAAACAATGGAACCAGATCTGAGGAGGAAGGCAACTTAGGCAAAGGTACCAGATTGACCATTTTAGAGAACCGGTCACAAACAACCCAGATAACAGACATCTTCTGGGATACAGGAAGATCTGAAATAAAATCCATGGAAATATGCGTCCAGGGCCTCTCAGGGACCGGCAAAGGCAAAAGCAACCCACTAGCGCGGGAACAGCAAGGCTTGGCTCGGGCGCAAGTCCCACTGGACTGCACAAAGGCACGGACATCGAGCGACAAGGAAGGCCACCAAAAGGACCTAGCAACCAAATCTCTGGTACCAAAAATCCCAGGATGACCAGCCAACACAGAACAACGAACCTCAGAAATCACCTTACTTGTCCATCTATCAGGAACAAACAGCTTCCCCACAGGACAGCGGTCAGGCCTATCAGCCTGAAATTCCCGAAGCACCTGCCGCAAATTAGGGGAGATGGCAGAAAGAATCACCCCTTCCTTCAGAATGCCAACCGGCTCAAGGACTCCAGGAGAATCAGGCGATAAACTCCTAGAGAGGGCATCAGCCTTAACATTCTTAGATCCCGGAAGATACGAGACCACAAAATCAAAACGGGAGAAAAACAGGGACCATCGAGTCTGTCTAGGATTCAGCTGCTTGGCCGACTTGAGGTAAATCAGATTCTTATGATCGGTCAGGACCACAACACGGTGCTTAGCTGTTATGATAAGGTAATTCAGTACCGCAATGGACATAGAGGTTAGAGCACATACAGTGACCTGACAATAACCCAAAAACATAGAACGAGCTCTGAGACGTGGGAACTCTGCTGACCGCAATCCCTAATCCTCTCCAACCACACTAGAGGCAGCCGTGGATTGCGCCTAACGCTCCCTATGCAACTCGGCACAGCCTGAGAAACTAGCTAGCCTGAAGATAGAAAATAAGCCTACCTTGCCTCAGAGAAATACCCCAAAGGAAAAGGCAGCCCCCACATATAATGACTGTGAGTTAAGATGAAAAGACAAACGTAGAGATGAAATAGATTTAGCAAAGTGAGGCCCGACTTTCTGAACAGAGCGAGGATAGGAAAGGTAACTTTGCGGTCAACACAAAACCCTACAAAAACCACGCAAAGGGGGCAAAAAGACCCTCCGTACCGAACTAACGGCACGGAGGTACACCCTCTGCGTCCCAGAGCTTCCAGCAAGCAGGAAAAAACAAATAGACAAGCTGGACAGAAAAAACAGCAAACAAAATAGCAAAGCGGAACTTAGCTATGCAGAGCAGCAGGCCACAGGAACGATCCAGGAGGAAACAGGTCCAATACTAGAACATTGACTGAAGGCCAGGATCAAAGCACTAGGTGGAGTTAAATAGAGCAGCACCTAACGACTTCACCACATCACCTGAGGAAGGAAACTCAGAAGCCGCAGTACCACTTTCCTCCACCAACGGAAGCTCACAGAGAGAATCAGCCAAAGTACCACTTGTGACCACAGGAGGGAGCTCTGCCACAGAATTCACAACAGTACCCCCCCTTGAGGAGGGGTCACCGAACCCTCACCAGAGCCCCCAGGACGACCAGGATGAGCCATATGAAAGGCACGAACAAGATCGGGAGCATGGACATCAGAGGCAAAGACCCAGGAATTATCTTCCTGAGCATAACCCTTCCACTTAACCAGATACTGGAGTTTCCGTCTTGAAACACGAGAATCCAAAATCTTCTCCACAATATACTCCAACTCCCCCTCCACCAAAACCGGGGCAGGAGGATCAACAGATGGAACCATAGGTGCCACGTATCTCCGCAACAATGACCTATGGAATGCGTTATGTATGGAAAAAGAATCTGGAAGGCTCAGACGAAAAGACACAGGATTAAGAACCTCAGAAATCCTATACGGACCAATGAAACGCGGTTTAAACTTAGGAGAGGAAACCTTCATAGGAATATGACGAGAAGATAACCAAACCAAATCCACAGCGTCTGCGATTAGCGAAACGTTGAGCCTTCTCCTGGGACAAGGTCAAATTGTCCACTACATGAGTCTAAATCTGCTGCAACCTGTCCACCACAGTATCCACACCAGGACAGTCCGAAGACTCAACCTGCCCTGAAGAGAAACGAGGATGGAACCCAGAGTTGCAGAAAAACGGTGAAACCAAGGTAGCCGAGCTGGCCCGATTATTAAGGGCGAACTCAGCCAAAGGCAAAAAGGACACCCAGTCATCCTGATCAGCAGAAACAAAGCATCTCAGATATGTTTCCAAGGTCTGATTGGTTCGTTCGGTCTGGCCATTAGTCTGAGGATGGAAAGCCGAGGAAAAAGACAAGTCAATGCCCATCCTACCACAAAAGGCTCACCAAAACCTCGAAACAAACTGGGAACCTCTGTCAGAAACGATATTCTCTGGAATGCCATGTAAACGAACCACATGCTGGAAGAACAATGGCACCAAATCAGAGGAGGAAGGTAATTTAGACAAGGGTACCAAATGGACCATCTTAGAGAAGCGATCACAGACCACCCAAATGACTGACATCTTTTGAGAGACGGGAAGATCTGAAATAAAATCCATAGAGATATGTGTCCAAGGCCTCTTCGGGACCGGCAAGGGCAAAAGCAATCCACTGGCACGAGAACAGCAGGGCTTAGCCCGAGCACAAATCCCACAGGACTGCACAAAAGTACGCACATCCCGCGACAGAGATGGCCACCAAAAGGATCTAGCCACTAACTCCCTGGTACCAAAGATTCCAGGATGACCAGCCAACACCGAACAATGAACCTCAGAGATAACTTTATTCGTCCACCTATCAGGAACAAACAGTTTCTCCGCTGGGCAACGATCAGGTTTATTAGCCTGAAATTTTTGCAGCACCTGCCGCAAATCAGGGGAGATGGCAGACACAATTACTCCCTCTTTGAGGATACCCGCCGGCTCAGATAAACCCGGAGAGTCGGGCACAAAACTCCTAGACAGAGCATCCGCCTTCACATTTTTAGAGCCCGGAAGGTACGAAATCACAAAGTCAAAACGGGCAAAAAACAGCGACCAACGAGCCTGTCTAGGATTCAACCGCTTGGCGGACTCGAGATAAGTCAAGTTCTTATGATCAGTCAAGACCACCACGCGATGCTTAGCTCCTTCAAGCCAATGACGCCACTCCTCGAATGCCCACTTCATGGCCAGCAACTCTCGATTGCCCACATCATAATTTCGCTCAGCAGGCGAAAACTTCCTGGAAAAGAAGGCGCATGGTTTCATCACCGAGCAATCAGAACTTCTCTGCGACAAAACAGCCCCTGCTCCAATCTCAGAAGCATCAACCTCGACCTGGAACGGAAGCGAAACATCTGGTTGACACAACACAGGGGCAGAAGAAAAACGACGCTTCAACTCTTGAAAAGCTTCCACAGCAGCAGAAGACCAATTGACCACATCAGCACCCTTCTTGGTCAAATCGGTCAATGGTTTAGCAATACTAGAAAAATTGCAGATGAAGCGACGATAAAAATTAGCAAAGCCCAGGAACTTTTGCAGACTTATCAGAGATGTCGGCTGAGTCCAATCATGGATGGCTTGGACCTTAACAGGGTCCATCTCGATAGTAGAAGGGGAAAAGATGAACCCCAAAAATGAAACCTTCTAAACACCAAAGAGACACTTTGATCCCTTCACAAACAAAGAATTAGCACGCAGGACCTGAAACACCGTTCTGACCTGCTTCACATGAGACTCCCAATCATCCGAGAAGATCAAAATGTCATCCAAGTACACAATCAGGAATTTATCCAGGTACTCTCGGAAGATGTCATGCATAAAGGACTGAAACACTGATGGAGCATTGGCAAGTCCGAATGGCATTACTAGATACTCAAAATGGCCCTTGGGCATATTAAATGCAGTTTTCCATTCATCGCCTCGCTTAATACGCACAAGATTATACGCACCACGAAGATCTATCTTGGTGAACCAACTAGCCCCCTTAATCCGAGCAAACAAATCAGATAACAACGGCAAGGGGTACTGAAATTTAACCGTGATCTTATTTAGAAGGCGGTAATCTATACAAGGTCTCAGTGAATCATCCTTCTTGGCTACAAAAAAGAACCCTGCTCCTAATGGCGACGATGACGGGCGAATATGCCCCTTCTCCAAGGACTCCTTCACATAACTCCGCATAGCGGCATGCTCAGGCACAGATAAATTAAACAGGCGACCTTTTGGGAATTTACTACCAGGAATCAAATCGATAGCACAATCACAATCCCTATGCGGAGGTAGGGTATCGGACTTGGGCTCATCAAATACATCCCGGTAATCAGACAAGAACTCTGGAACCTCAGAAGGGGTGGATGACGAAATAGTCAGAAATGGGACATCACCATGTACCCCCTGACAACCCCAGCTGGACACAGACATGGATTTCCAATCTAATACTGGATTATGGACTTGTAGCCATGGCAACCCCAACACGACCACATCATGCAGATTATGCAACACCAGAAAGCGAATAACCTCCTGATGTGCAGGAGCCATGCACATGGTCAGCTGGGTCCAGTATTGAGGCTTATTCTTGGCCAAAGGCGTAGCATCAATTCCTCTCAATGGAATAGGACACTGCAAGGGCTCCAAGAAAAACCCACAACGCCTAGCATGCTCCAAGTCCATCAAATTCAGGGCAGCGCCTGAATCCACAAAAGCCATGACAGAATACGATGACAAAGAGCAGATCAAGGTAACGGACAGAAGAAATTTTGACTATACCGTACCAATGGTGGCAGACCTAGCGAACGGCTTAGTGCGCTTAGGACAATCAGAGATAGCATGAGTGGAATCACCACAGTAGAAACACAGCCCATTCAGACGTCTGTGTTCTTGCCGTTCAACTCTGGTCAAAGTCCTATCGCACTGCATAGGCTCAGGTTTGAGCTCAGGTAATACCGCCAAATGGTGCACAGATTTACGCTCACGCAAGCGTCGACCGATCTGAATGGCCAAAGACATAGACTCATTCAGACCAGCAGGCATAGGAAATCCCACCATGACATCCTTAAGGGCTTCAGAGAGACCTTTTCTGAAAATAGCTGCGAGCGCACCTTCATTCCATTGAGTGAGTACGGACCACTTTCTAAATTTCTGACAATATACCTCTATCTCATCCTGACCCTGACACAGAGCCAGCAAATTTTTCTCTGCCTGATCCACTGAATTAGGTTCATCGTACAGCAATCCGAGCGCCAGGAAAAACGCATCGATATTACTTAATGCAGGATCTCCTGACGCAAGAGAAAATGCCCAGTCCTGAGGGTCGCCACGTAAAAAAGAAATAATGATCCTAACTTGTTGAACTGGGTCACCAGAGGAGCGAGGTTTCAAAGCCAGAAATAGTTTACAATTATTTTTGAAACTCAGAAATTTAGTTCTATCTCCAAAAAACAAATCAGGAATAGGAATTCTCGGTTCTAACATAGAATTCTGAACCACAAAGTCTTGAATATTTTGTACTCTTGCCGTGAGCTGATCCACACATGAAGACAGACCTTTAATGTCCATCGCTACACCTGTGTCCTGAACCACCCAAATGTCTAGGGGAAAAAAAAGGCAAAACACAGTGCAGAGAAAAAAAAATGGTCTCAGAACTTCTTTTTTCCCTCTATTGAGAATCATTAGTACTTTTCGCCTTCAGTACTGTTATGATAAGGTAATTCAGTACCGCAATGGACATAGAGGTCAGAGCACATACAGTGACCTGACAATAACGCAAAAACATAGAACGAGCTCTGAGACGTGGGAACTCTGCTGACCGCAATCCCTAATCCTCTCCAACCACACTAGAGGCAGCCGTGGATTGCGCCTAACGCTCCCTATGCAACTCGGCACAGCCTGAGAAACTAGCTAGCCTGAAGATAGAAAATAAGCCTACCTTGCCTCAGAGAAATACCCCAAAGGAAAAGGCAGCCCCCACATATAATGACTGTGAGTTAAGATGAAAAGACAAACGTAGAGATGAAATAGATTTAGCAAAGTGAGGCCCGACTTTCTGAACAGAGCGAGGATAGGAAAGGTAACTTTGCGGTCAACACAAAACCCTACAAAAACCACGCAAAGGGGGCAAAAAGACCCTCCGTACCGAACTAACGGCACGGAGGTACACCCTCTGCGTCCCAGAGCTTCCAGCAAGCAGGAAAAAACAAATAGACAAGCTGGACAGAAAAAACAGTAAACAAAATAGCAAAGCGGAACTTAGCTATGCAGAGCAGCAGGCCACAGGAACGATCCAGGAGGAAACAGGTCCAATACTAGAACATTGACTGAAGGCCAGGATCAAAGCACTAGGTGGATTTAAATAGAGCAGCACCTAACGACTTCACCACATCACCTGAGGAAGGAAACTCAGAAGCCGCAGTACCACTTTCCTCCACCAACGGAAGCTCACAGAGAGAATCAGCCAAAGTACCACTTGTGACCACAGGAGGGAGCTCTGCCACAGAATTCACAACACTTAGCTCCCTCAAGCCAATGTCACCACTCCTCAAACGCCCACTTCATAGCCAACAACTCCCGATTGCCGACATCATAATTGCATTCCGCAGGCGAAAACTTTCTGGAAAAAAAAGCACACGGTTTCATCAAAGAACCATCAGACTCCCTCTGAGACAAAACGGCCCCTGCCCCAATCTCAGAAGCGTCGACCTCAACCTGAAAAGGAAGAGAAACATCCGGCTGACGCAACACAGGGGCAGAAGTAAATCGGCGTTTAAGCTCCCGAAAGGCCTCAACAGCCGCAGAGGACCAATTCGTCACATCAGCGCCTTTCTTCGTCAAATCAGTAAGGGGCTTAACCACACTGGAAAAGTTGGCAATGAAACGGCGATAGAAATTAGCAAAGCCCAAAAATTTTTGAAGGCCCTTCACAGATGTGGGTTGAATCCAGTCATGAATAGCTTGGACCTTAACAGGATCCATTTCTATAGACGAGGGAGAAAAAATAAAACCCAAAAAAGAGACCTTCTGAACTCCGAATAGGCACTTAGACCCCTTCACAAACAAAGCATTATCACGAAGGATCTGGAACACCATCCTGACCTGCTTCACATGAGACTCCCAATCATCGGAAAAAATCAAAACATCATCCAAATATACGACCATGAATTTATCAAGATAATTGCGGAAAATATCATGCATGAAAGACCGGAACACAGATGGAGCATTAGAGAGCCCAAATGGCATCACAAGGTATTCAAAATGGCCTTCGGGCGTATTAAATGCAGTTTTCCATTCGTCACCCTGTTTAATACGAACAAGATTATATGCCCCTCGGAGGTCAATCTTAGTAAACCAACTAGCCCCCTTAATCTGAGCAAACAAATCAGTAAGCAAAGGCAAGGGGTATTGGAATTTGACCGAGATCTTATTAAGAAGACGATAATCAATGCAGAGTCTCAAGGAGCCATCCTTCTTAGCAACAAAAAAGAAACCCGCTCCCAATGGTGACGAAGAGGGCCGAATATGCCCCTTCTCCAAAGACTCCTTAACATAACTCCGCATGGCGGCATGCTCTGGCACAGACAGATTGAAAAGTCGGCCCTTAGGGAACTTGCAACCAGGAATCAAGTTAATAGCACAATCACAGTCCCTGTGCGGTGGAAGGGAACTGGACTTGGGCTCATCAAATACATCCTGGAAATCCGACAAAAACTCAGGGACCTCAGAAGAGGGGGAAGAGGAAATTGACATCAAAGGAACGTCACTATGTACCCCTTGACAACCCCAACTAGTCACAGACATAGTTTTTCAATCCAGCACCGGATTATGTTCCTGTAACCATGGAAAACCCAGTACAATAACATCATGCAGGTTTTGCAACACCAGAAAACGGCAATCTTCCTGATGTGCTGGAGCCATGTACATAGTCATCTGCGTCCAGTACTGAGGTTTATCCTTGGCCAAGGGTGTAGCATCAATACCCCTCAAAGGAATAGGGCTCTGCAAAGGCTGCAAGGAAAAACCACAGCGCCTGGCGAATTCCAAGTCCATTAAGTTCAGGGCAGCGCCTGAATCCACAAATGCCATGACAGAAAAGGACAACAATGAGCAAATCAGGGTCACAGATAAGAGAAATTTAGGCTGTATAGTACTAATGGTAACAGACCTAGCGACTCTCTTAGTACGCTTAGGGCAATCAGAGATAACATGAGCAGAATCACCACAGTAAAAACACAGCCTATTCTGACGTCTGAATTCCTGCCGTTCTGTTCTAGTAAAAATCCTATCACATTGCATAGGTTCAGGAGTCTGCTCAGAGGACACTGCCATATGGCGCACAGCTCTGCGCTCGCGCAGGCGCCGATCAATCTGAATGGCTAGAGACATAGATTCGCTCAAACCGGCAGGCATAGGAAAGCCCACCATAACATCTTTAAGGGCTTCAGAAAGACCTTTTCTGAAAATAGCAGCCAGAGCCTCCTCATTCCATTTAGTGAGCACAGACCATTTTCTAAATTTCTGGCAGTATAGTACTGCCGCCTCCTGACCTTGACACAAGGCCAACAGGGTTTTTTCTGCATGATCCACAGAATTAGGTTCGTCATACAATAATCCGAGCGCTTGAAAAAATGCGTCTACATTCAATAATGCCGGATCCCCTGTTTCAAGAGAAAAAGCCCAGTCTTGAGGGTCACCACGCAGCAAGGATATGATGATTTTTACTTGCTGAATGGGATCACCAGAAGAATGGGGTTTCAAAGCAAAAAACAATTTGCAGTTAGTTTTAAAGTTCAAAAACTTGGATCTGTCCCCAAAAAACAAATCAGGAGTAGGAATGCTAGCCTCTAAAGCCGGAGTCAGGGCAACATAATCTTGGATACTCTGTACTCTTGCAGCAAGTTGATCCACACGAGAAAACAAACCCTAAACATCCATACCAGAGCATATATCCTGAACCACCCAGATATCAAGAGGAAAAAAGAGACAAACCAGAGCACAGAAAAAAAATGGTTCAGAACTTTCTTTTCCTTCTTTTGAGATGCATTTAATTCATTTCTGGCCACTTGTACTGTTATGATACGGTGGTTTAGGAGCAACATGGAGCGAGCTCTTGAAGGAAGTGGTAACTGTACTGACCGCAGTCCCTAAGCTCAACACAACACTAGAAGTAGCTGTGAGATGCTCCTAACTCTCCCTAGGCACCTCGTCACCGCCTAAGAGCTAACTACCCCTAAAGATAGAAGCAGGAAAACTATCTTGCCTCAGAGAAAATCCCCAAAGGATAGATTAGCCCCCCACAAATAATGACTGTGAGTGGAGAGGGAAAAGACATACACAGAATGAAACCAGGATGAGCACAGGAGGCCAGTCTAGCTTGATAGATAGGACAGGATGGAATACTGTGCGGTCAGTATAAAACACTACAAAAATCCACGCAGAGTTTACTAAAAAATCTCCACACCTGACTAAAGGTGTGGAGGGTAAATCTGCTTCCTAGAGCTTCCAGCAAGACAGAATTAATTCATACTGATAATGCTGGACAAACATAGAAAGCACAGAACGGATAAGTCCACAATCTGTGAACAGAAAAGAGCAAGCAAGAACTTAGCTTTGCTGAACTGGTCAGGATAACAGGGAAATCCAAAGAGATGCGAATCCAACCAGGAACCATTTACAAGTGGCACTGGCTGAAGAAAGAGCCAGGCATAAATAGCCAAGCAGAAAAGACGATCAGTGGAAGCAGCTGCTGACAGCTAACTCCAAGGAGCAGCCATACCACTTGAAACCACAGGAGGGAGCCCAAGAGCAGAACTCACAAAAGTGCCACTTACAACCACCAGAGGGAGCCCAAGAGCGCAATTCACAACAGACCCCATGCCATTTGTCTTTAATTATTAATTTAAATAACTAAAAATACGGCATGGGGGCCCTCTATTATTGATAACTAGCCTTGCTAAAGCTGACAGTTGAGAGTTGCAGCCAGCAGCTATCAGTTTGCCCTGGCTGGTTAACAAAAATACAGGGGAACCCATGCCGTTTTTTAATTAATTAATTTATTCATAGCTGCTCTCACAGTAATTAGCGGCAGTAAGTGTAGGCTGTTGGGAGTAGTAGTCCCATCAGCCGCTGCCTGATCTCGCTGTTATCAGCTGAATACAATTGTTATCAATGTCCCCTGCTAACGCTGATCGCAGCTCCAGCAGGGGAGAATGATGAGCGCAATCTTCAGAACTCGGCACTGGGGAACAACGCGAACAGTACCATTGCTTCTCTGGCGCCCATCCATGTGGTCCTGATGTGGCACACGGGTGGCACACTGTTGCACACGTATATGCCACAAGTATAATGCACGTTGAAATCTCCAGTGCTGTTTTTTCCGATCCACGAAATATCAGGATTAGGGTAAAGAATTGTGCACTTCTGCCATTTTAATGCATTTTTAACTTTTTTTTGTGTGGCAGAAACAGCATTTTACAGTAACAGCAAAATGAATTACATTTCTAAAGCCTCATTCATGCAGCACTGTTATTTTCCATGCACTTTTTTTTAATTTTTTTTTTTACTAGTGCTGCATTTATTAAATGTCTTGTAAATTCTTTAAGCATTTTTACGGCATTTTGACCCCCATTGAAGGGTAAATGAGTCAGTAGCAAAAATAAAAAAACTGCATCAAGCACGCATCAAAAATGCGCAGAATTTACTTTGTGGTTCAAAAGAATTATAAGATTATTAAAATTAAGCCTTTTCTAAAGTATTCTTCATTTTTTTTAAGATTTATATTGCAAAATGTCGTCAATAGATTGTATAAAAATGAAGTTTTTTTGTAAATCAACCTCACATCTTGGTGTAATATATTTGCCACAGAAATGTAAACTGAGAACATGCGCAATATTAGATTTTAGTTACACTGCAATCTGTTTGCAGATGTAATTTCTCATCCATGCACAGACTGTGCTGGCAATGACTGACCCAGTTCTTACTACAGATTTTTTTACTCTGATCTAATTTGTATCTTAAATGATTATCTACTTGGAAGGCTGCTTATGACCTTAAGGTACCTTCACACTAACCAACTTTGTAACGATAACGACAGCGATCCGTGACGTTGCAGCGTCCTAAATAACGATATCGTTGTGTTTGACACGCAGCAGCGATCTGGATCCCGCTGTGATATCGTTGGTCGGGACTAGAGGTCCAGAACTTTATTTGGTCGTTAGGTCGGCTTGTATCGTCATGTTTGACATTAAAAGCAACGACGCTAGCAACGATCAAAGGGGGCGTAGCAGCGTCTCGTTCTAGCCAGGTAGGCGTTTAACATTACAAAAGGAGA
Source organism: Ranitomeya imitator (assembly GCF_032444005.1). Lineage (NCBI taxonomy): Eukaryota > Metazoa > Chordata > Amphibia > Anura > Dendrobatidae > Ranitomeya > Ranitomeya imitator. The sequence goes on from NC_091282.1 coordinate 227,643,122, forward strand.
CACCCTCAGTCGCGATGGCAAGGGGGGTGGCAAAATTACAAATCGACCCGCCGTTACATTAGGTGACGTCATTTCTTTTCAATTTCAATTAAAAAGGAGACGCTACAACGTACATCACATAATAAAGGAGACGCCATACAATACTGACATTATAAAACGGGACGCCTTTTAATAGGATTTCATTGTAAGCAGATGCTATCGTGACATAACATAAACAAGTACATACCAAAACGAGACACCTTTTTATACATTACAAAACAGGGCTTTTCCAAAACATTTAATTAAATTAGAAAGGTGACGCTTTTCCTGACAAAAGGTGACGGCCTGGGAGGTGTCATGTACATTAAGGGGGCTCTACGATTATAAACCAATACATTACATTGATTAAAAAAGGCCTGCAAATGACTGGCTATGACACCGTCTTAATGTGAACGCTGATTGGCCACAGCGGGATCATCTGTAGCTGCGTTCCGAAATATAAACCGCGACTCTATACAGTCCTGCCTTTGGAATCACTTTTGCGTCCTCCGCTTACCTATTTTGTAATCCAGAACTTTGCAACGTCTTCGTTCTGTGTCCCTCAATAGTGCTATCCAGAACTCTGCAACGTCTTCGTTTTGAATCTTATAAGAGTATCAACTGTAAGTATAAGTTATATTTTTGTGCTGATTGTTTAATCCGCCGTGTAGCAATGTTAATTTATGGGTATTGTAGAGTGATGTATACGAGATCTCTGCAGAGATCCATTTGAGCTTGCAACTTTTTAAACAATTACGCTGTTGCGCTTGTTGGCAGCCATTTTCAGCGTTCAATTTCTTATTGCTATTTCTTTCTTTCAGATGTCTGCCAATGACAACGAATTTGTGCGGGCACTCATTGATATGTACCGCTCCCTGCCCTGCTTATGGAAAATAAAGTCTGCGGATTATAGCAACCGCAACATGAAGAGAGCTGCATACGAGAAGCTAGTGACCCTCCACAAAGAGCATCATCCCACAGAATCTGTGGATGAAACCATTGTGCGTAAGAAGATACAGGCTCTCCGCACAGTCTTCAAAAAGGAGCTGAACAAGGTTGAAAAGTCCAAGAAGTCTGGGGCCGGAGCCGACGACGTGTATGTGCCCAAGTTATGGTACTTTGACCTGCTGGCGTTCACACGGGACCAGGAAATCCCTCGCCCGGCCCAGACTGTGACAAGTCTTTGTGCGCCATCAGCTGAAGAGTCTCCTGACGAGCATGTAAGTACCCCCTAGCTTCCCTGCTTGTAGGATGCCGTGTGTCTTATATGTATGTGAGACTGCACGGTTTCCAATTATAATAATTCACATTTTTCATGTTTAATCCACCAGATAATACCAGTTTCCACTTCCTGTTCAGATGTCCAAACAGTCCTTCCCAACCTTAAAATGCTGTGTTATTTCAAAAGTCTACTATACATGTAAATTTTTTGTCTTCCGCACAATCGTGCAGTATAGCCGGCAAAAGTAGTTAAGCTCTGTAACCCCTGTGGTTTGCTACCTAGATAATAACTGTTCCTCATTGCTTCCCACGCACGGGCATAGAGGTGTTGGGGAGGTGGGGGCACTCTAGGGCTGATTTGTTTGTATGTTATTAACTTTTTATTTTTTTTCCTGTACTCGCAGGTGCCTCCTGAACAGCTCGATACACTGGAAGGGACCGATAGCGATACCCCTCATTCCTCCTCAAGCCCGTGTGTTGAGGAGCAGACGCGTCAAAAGCAGCCATCTCGCAAAACAAAGACAACTGCGGGTCAACCGGTGGATCTCCTGGCACTGGCCAACAAGATAATGAGCCAGCATGCCACAACCCGGCTCTCCGGATTTCCAACCTTCGTAGGGGAACGGTTAAGCAGTCTGGACCAGACCCAGCGAAGCAACGCGGAGAGATTGATACTTGAGGTGTTGAACGCGGCAGCCGCTGGCAAACTGAGTGACACTTCAATGATGACCATCGGCGACCGTCAGCCCAGTGGCCAGCTTTATTGGGGGCCCCAGCAGGAGCCCATGCACAGCACTCCTGTCCGCAGACCGGCCCCACCTCATTTGAGTTTCCGTACACCACCACCTTCTTTTGGTGACTATTTGCAAGGACCTTCTACGGCCACACAGCCGTACAGCGAGATGGACAACTACTATCAGCAGCTGTAGTGTTCTTGGACAGAAAGCAAAAGACTTCTGTTTCATAAGTACTTTATGCCTTCCCCTTTTTTTTTTTTTTTTTATTTGTTAACCTTTTGGTTAGTGAGCCACATTTTTCTTCACAAGTTACGGTTGTAAGATGTTAATAAACTTTACATGAAAAATTATATTTTGATTTATTGTTTACTGCGTCACATTATGTATGATTGAAAAAAAAAATATATATATATATAGCAGGGGTGTGACACATAGGGAGTGTGATGGGGAGAGGGATACACATGGAATGGCAGGGGTGAGACACATGGGGAGCGTGATGGGGAGAGGGATACACATGGAATGGCAGGGGTATATCACATGGGGAGTTTGATGGGGAGAGGGATACATAGGGAATGGCAGGGGTGAGACACATGGGGAGCGTGGTGGGGAGAGGGATACACATGGAATGGCAGGGGTATATCACATGGGGAGTTTGATGGGGAGAGGGATACATAGGGAATGGCAGGGGTGAGACACATGGGGAGCGTGGTGGGGAGAGGGATACACATATAATGGCAGGGGTATATCACATGGGGAGTTTGATGGGGAGAGGGATACATAGGGAATGGCAGGGGTGAGACACATGGGGAGCGTGGTGGGGAGAGGGATACACATGGAATGGCAGGGGTATATCACATGGGGAGTTTGATGGGGAGAGGGATACATAGGGAATGGCAGGGGTGAGACACATGGGGAGCGTGGTGGGGAGAGGGATACACATGGAATGGCAGGGGTATATCACATGGGGAGTTTGATGGGGAGAGGGATACATAGGGAATGGCAGGGGTGAGACACATGGGGAGCGTGGTGGGGAGAGGGATACACATGGAATGGCAGGGGTATATCACATGGGGAGTTTGATGGGGAGAGGGATACATAGGGAATGGCAGGGGTGAGACACATGGGGAGCGTGGTGGGGAGAGATATACATATGGAATGGCAGGGGTGTGACACATAGGGACGTGTGACGATACTGCGGACTCCCAAGATTCATATGTCTGGTACAGAACTAGAGTATGTTGTTTCGATAGATATATTTATTCTTATGTTTGATACAGAAGTTGAGTACTGTGAATAGATAGATATATCTTCATGTAGACATTGAAACAGAAAATGAATTTAATGGGTGTTCAACAAAATGGTACACGTGAGCAAAGAATGTATTGCATAATACATGATAAAAGTTATGACAAGTAATGACAACAGTTATGTTACTGTTGAAGATGCTGCCATGGGACCGCCCCAGGCCCATTGAAAAAGTTACAATACTTCTCCCTGCAGATTATCGCATCATCAGAGTTCCTTCCGGATCCCAGACTTTCCAAGTCAGAAACCCTGTGCTCGTCGAGACGCCATTCTCCCTGGGTTACATCTCCGTTTGCAGGGTCAACAGAGTCAACATAGTGTGGAGGGCTGTATGCAGTGCCATCACGGCGGTGGAGAAAGTTGTGCAGGACGCAACAGGCAAGCACCACAGAGTCAATAGACGTTAGTTTCATGTTTAGTGCACTGTGGAAAACCCGAAATCGGTTTGCCATAATTCCGAATGCATTCTCCACAACGCGGCGAGCTCTGGAAAGTCTGTAATTAAAAATGCGCCGCTCCGGTGTCAGAGTTTTCTGGGAGAATGGCTTCAGAAGGTTGGGATGCAGTGGGAACGCCTCATCTCCGACAAACACAAAGTTCAGGTTTTCAGTAGTGTCGCTGTTGGGCGGCAAGGCCAGTTTATGTTCTTTCAAGCGGTCACCAAAATCGGTGTGCTCCAAAACTCCGCCATCAGATACTCTACCATTGATCCCAACAGAAACACTTATAAATTCGTAGTTCGCATTAACGAGGGCCATGAGAATTACGCTGAAATAACCCTTGTAATTGTAAAAAAAAGATCCGGAGTGTGGTGGTTGGGTGATGCGGACATGTTTCCCATCCAAGGCCCCACCACAATTAGGGAACTGCCATTGCTGGTGAAATCCCTGGGAAATCTTTTTCCAATCATCCGTGGTCTCCGGGAAAGGCATGTAACTGCGGTGTAAAGCAGAGACAATTGCATTACATGTCTCTGGGATGATGACGGTGAGCAGGGATCGTGAAATAGCTGCACAGTAATGCAAGTCTTGCATAGACCTGCCAGTCGCAAGTGTTCTGATGCTGGGGAAGGGGTACAGTTTGTTTTAATTTGCACTTTAAGCCTAATTTATTAAGAAAAACATGACTCAGAAATACCTCCACCTATTCTTCCCCAAAGCTTACACTGTGCATTTATTCTTGTTGTGGTAATGATATAATTCCAGTAGTAACTGCACAGACGTTTCAAACTACATTTTGTGATGAGTTGGCCTTTTTTGTAGATCTCTTGTCTTACCCCCTCCCTTAGTGATTATTTTTATTATTAATGATGCGGAAATGCATGTTAAAATAAAAGCTGTTTATCTTATAACAATGCTTTAAGAAAAGATATTAATGTCACAATACTAGGATAGATTTACAATAAGTAATTAGAACACAACAATAAAAAGCTGGAGCAGAAGTAGCACAAGACATATGAATAAGAAACCGATTCCTTCAAGGTCAAATTAAGGACAGCTACGGGCAACATTGCAATGAGCCAGACAATAAAATAGGGAAATGCCAAAACTAGGGTTGAGCGACCTTGACCTTTTTAGAGTCGAGCCGTGTTTCGCGAAACCCGACTATCTTAGAAGTCGAGTCGAGTGGAATCGGCCGATTATCGCGAAAAGTCGGGTATCGCCCGAAACACGAAACCCAATGCAAGTCAATGGGGGAGCATAGTCGGCAGTGAGTGGAGGCCAGGAAAACACCTACACTGCCCATTTTAATGGCAAAAACATCCATTCTTGTTAAAGAAGCTTGTCAATCGTAATTTACCTTATAATAATTGGAAGGCATTTGAAATTGGGGGTCATTTGGCTAAAGTTGTGGGGGTAGGGCTGGTTCAAGTAATTAGTGGGCCCAGTAAATCTGGACCACGTCACGGCAGTGGAGCAGGGAGAGGTAAGTATTTCAACTTTGCAAGTGCTGTGATCCTGAGCAAGCAGGGGGGGCCCACTCGTTGGCATTGGCACTGGCACAGGGCCCCTCAAAGTACAGCGGTGTGTTTGCATGGCGGGGGCGCCTCCCACCGGCAGCAACACTTTTGCGTACTATGAGAGGCCCTGTGCCAGTGACGTCGCCAACTAGTATTCCTCCCCCCACCTGATGAAGGAACCTGCACTTTCATCTGCACCTTCCTCTTTGTCCCCGTGTAAGGTGGCATGGTATGCGGGAAGAGGAACATGACTTTCAGCAGGGTCACAATCTTGCTGTGTAGCATGCACGGGGAATTTTGCGTTATGGGTCAATGTACCAGCAGACTCATCTATCACTGGCTGGGCAATGGGCAGGATGAGGAGGAAACACAGATATAGGCCCAAAGAATAAAGTGGGCTAAATGCAGTTCAAAATTGGTAACACAGGACTAACCAGGGGGCATTGCAGTGGAGGACAACTGGAATGAGAGGCTGACACAGAGAGTAGGCCCAAATCAGTAAGTAGTCGACATGCAGTTCAAAATTGGCAACCGTAGTAAACAGGCGGCCCAGCTTTGTTCAGTTGAGGAGAACAGCAAGGAGTGGCAGACACCGATAGTAGGCCCCAACCCAATTAGTAGGCCAAATGCAGTCTAACATTAACAACTACTTAACGAGAGCCTGAAAATGGAATTTCAGAACAGGAAACCAGGAGAACAGCAAGGAGTGGCAGACACCGATAGTAGGCCCCAAACCAACTAGTACGCCAAATGCAGTTGTTCCATTTAACCACAATTTAATGAGAGCCTGAAGATAGAAGTTCAGGAAAGGCAACCTGGAGAACACCTTGGAGTGTAACACACCATCTCTCTACACCCCATACCCAATTTGTAGGCCTAATGCAGTGTAGTTTCCAACAACTACTAAACGAGAGCATGAAGATCGAAGCATTGGCGAGGAAACCTGGGGAACACCTTGGAGTGGAACACACCATCTCTCTACACCCCATACCCAATTTGTAGGCCTAATGCAGCGTAGTTTCCAAAAACTACTAAACGAGAGCCGGAAGATCGAAGCTTAGGAAAGGCAACCTGGAGAACACCTTGGAGTGGAACACACCATCTCTCTACACCCCATACCCAATTTGTAGGCCTAATGCAGTGTAGTTTCCAACAACTACTAAACGAGAGCATGAAGATCGAAGCCTTGGCGAGGAAACCTGGGGAACACCTTGGAGTGGAACACACCATCTCTCTACACCCCATACCCAATTTGTAGGCCTAATGCAGCGTAGTTTCCAACAACTACTAAACGAGAGCCGGAAGATCGAAGCTCAGGAAAGGCAACCTGGAGAACACCTTGGAGTGGAACACACCATCTCTCTACACCCCATACCCAATTTGTAGGCCTAATGCAGTGTAGTTTCCAAGAACTACTAAACGAGAGCCGGAAGATCGAAGCTCAGGAAAGGCAACCTGGAGAACACCTTGGAGTGGAACACACCATCTCTCTACACCCCATACCCAATTTGTAGGCCTAATGCAGCGTAGTTTCCAACAACTACTAAACGAGAGCCGGAAGATGGAAGCTCAGGAAAGGCAACCTGGAGAACACCTTGGAGTGGAACACACCATCTCTCTACACCCCATACCCAATTTGTAGGCCTAATGCAGTGTAGTTTCCAACAACTACTAAACGAGAGCATGAAGATCGAAGCATTGGCGAGGAAACCTGGGGAACACCTTGGAGTGGAACACACCATCTCTCTACACCCCATACCCAATTTGTAGGCCTAATGCAGCGTAGTTTCCAACAACTACTAAACGAGAGCCGGAAGATCGAAGCTCAGGAAAGGCAACCTGGAGAACACCTTGGAGTGGAACACACCATCTCTCTACACCCCATACCCAATTTGTAGGCCTAATGCAGTGTAGTTTCCAAGAACTACTAAACGAGAGTCGGAAGATCGAAGCTCAGGAAAGGCAACCTGGAGAACACCTTGGAGTGGAACACACCATCTCTCTACACCCCATACGCAATTTGTAGGCCTAATGCAGCGTAGTTTCCAACAACTACTAAACGAGAGCCGGAAGATCGAAGCTCAGGAAAGGCAACCTGGAGAACACCTTGGAGTGGAACACACCATCTCTCTACACCCCATACCCAATTTGTAGGCCTAATGCAGTGTAGTTTCCAACAACTACTAAACGAGAGCATGAAGATCGAAGCATTGGCGAGGAAACCTGGGGAACACCTTGGAGTGGAACACACCATCTCTCTACACCCCATACCCAATTTGTAGGCCTAATGCAGCGTAGTTTCCAACAACTACTAAACGAGAGCCGGAAGATCGAAGCTCAGGAAAGGCAACCTGGAGAACACCTTGGAGTGGAACACACCATCTCTCTACACCCCATACCCAATTTGTAGGCCTAATGCAGTGTAGTTTCCAAGAACTACTAAACGAGAGCCGGAAGATCGAAGCTCAGGAAAGGCAACCTGGAGAACACCTTGGAGTGGAACACACCATCTCTCTACACCCCATACCCAATTTGTAGGCCTAATGCAGTGTAGTTTCCAACAACTACTAAACGAGAGCATTAAGATCGAAGCAATGGCGAGGAAACCTGGGGCACACCTTGGAGTGGAACACACCATCTCTCTACACCCCATACCCAATTTGTAGGCCTAATGCAGTGTAGTTTCCAACAACTACTAAACGAGAGCATTAAGATCGAAGCAATGGCGAGGAAACCTGGGGCACACCTTGGGGAGGCAGACACCGTTAGTAGGCCCTACCAAAGTTGTACCCCCAATGCAGTTTTAAAATTCCTAGAGGCTGAAAACAAGACTATTGACGCTCAGCTTTTTTCAAAGGAACACAGCTGAATTGAGTGGCGCAGACAGACACAGGTAGTAGGACTTAACCCAAAAATGTGGCTCACTGCAGCTTAAAAAAGTTACAGGGGTACACAAGCAGCAGTGCTCTGGGCAGTGGAGGACAATTTAAATAGTGGACCGCAGACAGACTTTGTACGCCTACTATTAAAAAAAGGATGCTCTATGCAATTAAAAATAGGTTCCAGGGGTCCACGGGCAGCAGTGGTGTGGTCAGTGGAGGCCTAGTGGAAGGAGTGACCGCAGACAGGCATCGAAGGCCTAAAATAATAACACATGGCTGTAGGCAATTTTAAATTGGTTCCAGGGGTACACGGGCAGCAGTGGCCTGGTCAGTGTAGTAGTAGTAGAAAGAACAGACCGCAGACAGGCATCGAAGGCCTAAAACAAAAAAAATTGGGCTAGCTGTAGGCAATTTTAAATTGGTTCCAGGGGTACACGGGCAGCAGTGGTGTGGTCAGTGGAGGCATATTGTAAGGAGTGACCGCAGACAGGCATCGAAGGCCTAAAATAATAACACATGGCTGTAGGCAATTTTAAATTGGTTCCAGGGGTCCACGGGCAGCAGTGGTGTGGTCAGTGGAGGCCTAGTGGAAGGAGTGACCGCAGACAGGCATCGAAGGCCTAAAATAATAACACATGGCTGTAGGCAATTTTAAATTGGTTCCAGGGGTACACGGGCAGCAGTGGTGTGGTCAGTGGAGGCCTAGTGGAAGGAGTGACCGCAGACAGGCATCGAAGGCCTAAAATAAAAAAATTGGGCAGGCTGTAGGCAATTTTAAATTGGTTCCAGGGGTACACGGGCAGCAGTGGTGTGGTCAGTGGAGGCCTAGTGGAAGGAGTGACCGCAGACAGGCATCGAAGGCCTAAAATAATAACACATGGCTGTAGGCAATTTTAAATTGGTTCCAGGTGTACACGGGCAGCAGTGGAGTGGTCAGTGGAGGCCTAGTGGAAGGAGTGACCGCAGACAGGCATCGAAGGCCTAAAATAAAAAAATTGGGCAGGCTGTAGGCAATTTTAAATTGGTTCCAGGGGTACACGGCCAGCAGTGGTGTGGTCAGTGGAGGCCTAGTGGAAGGAGTGACCGCAGACAGGCATCGAAGGCCTAAAATAATAACACATGGCTGTAGGCAATTTTAAATTGGTTCCAGGGGTACACGGGCAGCAGTGGTGTGGTCAGTGGAGGCCTAGTGGAAGGAGTGACCGCAGACAGGCATCGAAGGCCTAAAATAATAACACATGGCTGTAGGCAATTTTAAATTGGTTCCAGGGGTACACGGGCAGCAGTGGTGTGGTCAGTGGAGGCCTAGTGGAAGGAGTGACCGCAGACAGGCATCGAAGGCCTAAAATAATAACACATGGCTGTAGGCAATTTTAAATTGGTTCCAGGGGTACACGGGCAGCAGTGGTGTGGTCAGTGAAGGCCTAGTGGAAGGAGTGACCGCAGACAGGCATCGAAGGCCTAAAATAAAAAAATTGGGCAGGCTGTAGGCAATTTTAAATTGGTTCCAGGGGTACACGGGCAGCAGTGGTGTGGTCAGTGGAGGCCTAGTGGAAGGAGTGACCGCAGACAGGCATCGAAGGCCTAAAATAAAAAAATTGGGCAGGCTGTAGGCAATTTTAAATTGGTTCCAGGGGTACACGGGCAGCAGTGGTGTGGTCAGTGGAGGCCTAGTGGAAGGAGTGACCGCAGACAGGCATCGAAGGCCTAAAATAATAACACATGGCTGTAGGCAATTTTAAATTGGTTCCAGGGGTACACGGGCAGCAGTGGTGTGGTCAGTGGAGGCCTAGTGGAAGGAGTGACCGCAGACAGGCATCGAAGGCCTAAAATAATAACACATGGCTGTAGGCAATTTTAAATTGGTTCCAGGGGTACACGGGCAGCAGTGGTGTGGTCAGTGGAGGCCTAGTGGAAGGAGTGACCGCAGACAGGCATCGAAGGCCTAAAATAATAACACATGGCTGTAGGCAATTTTAAATTGGTTCCAGGGGTACACGGGCAGCAGTGGTGTGGTCAGTGGAGGCATATTGTAAGGAGTGACCGCAGACAGGCATCGAAGGCCTAAAATAATAACACATGGCTGTAGGCAATTTTAAATTGGTTCCAGGGGTCCACGGGCAGCAGTGGTGTGGTCAGTGGAGGCCTAGTGGAAGGAGTGACCGCAGACAGGCATCGAAGGCCTAAAATAATAACACATGGCTGTAGGCAATTTTAAATTGGTTCCAGGGGTACACGGGCAGCAGTGGTGTGGTCAGTGGAGGCCTAGTGGAAGGAGTGACCGCAGACAGGCATCGAAGGCCTAAAATAAAAAAATTGGGCAGGCTGTAGGCAATTTTAAATTGGTTCCAGGGGTACACGGGTAGCAGTGGTGTGGTCAGTGGAGGCCTAGTGGAAGGAGTGACCGCAGACAGGCATCGAAGGCCTAAAATAATAACACATGGCTGTAGGCAATTTTAAATTGGTTCCAGGGGTACACGGGCAGCAGTGGTGTGGTCAGTGGAGGCCTAGTGGAAGGAGTGACCGCAGACAGGCATCGAAGGACTAAAATAAAAAAATTGGGCAGGCTGTAGGCAATTTTAAATTGGTTCCAGGGGTACACGGGCAGCAGTGGTGTGGTCAGTGGAGGCATATTGTAAGGAGTGACCGCAGACAGGCATCGAAGGCCTAAAATAATAACACATGGCTGTAGGCAATTTTAAATTGGTTCCAGGGGTCCACGGGCAGCAGTGGTGTGGTCAGTGGAGGCCTAGTGGAAGGAGTGACCGCAGACAGGCATCAAAGGCCTAAAATAATAACACATGGCTGTAGGCAATTTTAAATTGGTTCCAGGGGTCCACGGGCAGCAGTGGTGTGGTCAGTGGAGGCCTAGTGGAAGGAGTGACCGCAGACAGGCATCGAAGGACTAAAATAAAAAAATTGGGCAGGCTGTAGGCAATTTTAAATTGGTTCCAGGGGTACACGGGCAGCAGTGGTGTGGTCAGTGGAGGCCTAGTGGAAGGAGTGACCGCAGACAGGCATCGAAGGCCTAAAATAATAACACATGGCTGTAGGCAATTTTAAATTGGTTCCAGGGGTACACGGGCAGCAGTGGAGTGGTCAGTGGAGGCCTAGTGGAAGGAGTGACCGCAGACAGGCATCGAAGGCCTAAAATAAAAAAATTGGGCAGGCTGTAGGCAATTTTAAATTGGTTCCAGGGGTACACGGCCAGCAGTGGTGTGGTCAGTGGAGGCCTAGTGGAAGGAGTGACCGCAGACAGGCATCGAAGGCCTAAAATAATAACACATGGCTGTAGGCAATTTTAAATTGGTTCCAGGGGTACACGGGCAGCAGTGGTGTGGTCAGTGGAGGCCTAGTGGAAGGAGTGACCGCAGACAGGCATCGAAGGCCTAAAATAATAACACATGGCTGTAGGCAATTTTAAATTGGTTCCAGGGGTACACGGGCAGCAGTGGTGTGGTCAGTGGAGGCCTAGTGGAAGGAGTGACCGCAGACAGGCATCGAAGGCCTAAAATAATAACACATGGCTGTAGGCAATTTTAAATTGGTTCCAGGGGTACACGGGCAGCAGTGGTGTGGTCAGTGAAGGCCTAGTGGAAGGAGTGACCGCAGACAGGCATCGAAGGCCTAAAATAAAAAAATTGGGCAGGCTGTAGGCAATTTTAAATTGGTTCCAGGGGTCCACGGGCAGCAGTGGTGTGGTCAGTGGAGGCCTAGTGGAAGGAGTGACCGCAGACAGGCATCGAAGGCCTAAAATAAAAAAATTGGGCAGGCTGTAGGCAATTTTAAATTGGTTCCAGGGGTACACGGGCAGCAGTGGTGTGGTCAGTGGAGGCATATTGTAAGGAGTGACCGCAGACAGGCATCGAAGGCCTAAAATAATAACACATGGCTGTAGGCAATTTTAAATTGGTTCCAGGGGTCCACGGGCAGCAGTGGTGTGGTCAGTGGAGGCCTAGTGGAAGGAGTGACCGCAGACAGGCATCGAAGGCCTAAAATAATAACACATGGCTGTAGGCAATTTTAAATTGGTTCCAGGGGTACACGGGCAGCAGTGGTGTGGTCAGTGGAGGCCTAGTGGAAGGAGTGACCGCAGACAGGCATCGAAGGCCTAAAATAAAAAAATTGGGCAGGCTGTAGGCAATTTTAAATTGGTTCCAGGGGTACACGGGTAGCAGTGGTGTGGTCAGTGGAGGCCTAGTGGAAGGAGTGACCGCAGACAGGCATCGAAGGCCTAAAATAATAACACATGGCTGTAGGCAATTTTAAATTGGTTCCAGGGGTACACGGGCAGCAGTGGTGTGGTCAGTGGAGGCCTAGTGGAAGGAGTGACCGCAGACAGGCATCGAAGGACTAAAATAAAAAAATTGGGCAGGCTGTAGGCAATTTTAAATTGGTTCCAGGGGTACACGGGCAGCAGTGGTGTGGTCAGTGGAGGCATATTGTAAGGAGTGACCGCAGACAGGCATCGAAGGCCTAAAATAATAACACATGGCTGTAGGCAATTTTAAATTGGTTCCAGGGGTCCACGGGCAGCAGTGGTGTGGTCAGTGGAGGCCTAGTGGAAGGAGTGACCGCAGACAGGCATCAAAGGCCTAAAATAATAACACATGGCTGTAGGCAATTTTAAATTGGTTCCAGGGGTACACGGGCAGCAGTGGTGTGGTCAGTGGAGGCCTAGTGGAAGGAGTGACCGCAGACAGGCATCGAAGGCCTAAAATAAAAAAATTGGGCAGGCTGTAGGCAATTTTAAATTGGTTCCAGGGGTACACGGGCAGCAGTGGTGTGGTCAGTGGAGGCCTAGTGGAAGGAGTGACCGCAGACAGGCATCGAAGGCCTAAAATAAAAAAATTGGGCAGGCTGTAGGCAATTTTAAATTGGTTCTAGGGGTACACGGGCAGCAGTGGTGTGGTCAGTGGAGGCCTAGTGGAAGGAGTGACCGCAGACAGGCATCGAAGGCCTAAAATAATAACACATGGCTGTAGGCAATTTTAAATTGGTTCCAGGGGTACACGGGCAGCAGTGGTGTGGTCAGTGGAGGCCTAGTGGAAGGAGTGACCGCAGACAGGCATCGAAGGCCTAAAATAATAACACATGGCTGTAGGCAATTTTAAATTGGTTCCAGGGGTACACGGGCAGCAGTGGTGTGGTCAGTGGAGGCCTAGTGGAAGGAGTGACCGCAGACAGGCATCGAAGGCCTAAAATAACAACACATGGCTGTAGGCAATTTTAAATTGGTTCCAGGGGTACACGGGCAGCAGTGGTGTGGTCAGTGGAGGCCTAGTGGAAGGAGTGACCGCAGACAGGCTTCGAAGGCCTAACATAACAAAAATGTCAATACAATGGTATTGTCAGTGGCAGGCATTGAAGGATGTCAGCGCATAGACTAAACATTGGTGGAGCTGTGAGATAATTTTGCAAGTGGTAGAGCACTGTTTGAGCTGGGGGGGGAACTGTCTTGTGGCCGGCGGTACAGGCCCAGGGCCCCTCATATTACAACGGTGTGTCTGACGTTGGGTGCGCACCACCACCGCCAGAGACACTTTATTGTACTAGGAGGGACCCAGTGGCAGTGCCGTCGACCAAAAGCGGGCACACCCACCTCTTCAGACAAACAGCACTCTCACGGGTGCTGTCGCCAAGTGTCGATACCACGGCCCCGTGTGGGGAGTTTGGCCATTTAGTGAGGTGTAAACATGTCGTATGCTGGACAATCAGGTGCAGAAAATTACGAGATTGGAAAAGGCATTCAGAATAGTCCACAGGCAAGACCTTTTCATAGGAAAGCTAGGTGTCGGCCGGGCAAGGTGGGGCAAAAGATTTCGAAATCCAGTTGTGGTTCATTTTAATGAAGGTTAGATCATCTACATTTTGGGTAGCCAGACGAGTCCTTTTTTCTGTTAGTATTGAACCTGCAGCACTGAATACTCTTTCTGATAGGACACTAGCTGCCGGGCAAGCAAGCTCCTGCAATGCATATTCTGCCAATTCTGGCCAGGTGTCTAATTTTGATGCCCAGTAATCAAATGGGAATGACGGTTGAGGGAGAGCATCGATAAGGGATGAAAAATAGTTTGTAACCATACTGGACAAATGTTGTCTCCTGTCACTTTGAATTGATGCTGCAGTACCTGTCCTGTCTGCGGTCATAGCAAAATCACTCCACAACCTGGTCAGAAAACCCCTCTGGCCAACGCCACTTCTGATTTCTGCCCCTCTAACTCCTCTGGTCTGCTGGCCCCTGCAGCTCGTGTGAGAACGATCACGGGCGCTGTGTGCAGAAGCAAACGGTCAACAAGAGTTGATTGTTTGGTTGCTAATATTAGTTCCAAGTTCTCATGTGGCATTATATTTTGCAATTTACCTTTATAGCGAGGATCAAGGAGGCAGGCCAACCAGTAATCGTCATCGTTCATCATTTTAGTTATGCGTGTGTCCCTTTTGAGGATACGTAAGGCATAATCCGCCATGTGGGCCAAAGTTCCAGTTCTCAAATCTGCGGTTGTGCTTGGTTGAGGGGCAATTTCAGGCAAATCCACGTCACTTGTGTCCCTCCAAAAACCAGAACCCGGCCTTGCCGTGCCAACAATTTCCACTGGCCCCGGAAAAGCTTCCTCATTAAAAATATAATCATCCCCATCATCCTCCTCGTCCTCCTCCTCCTCTTCGCCCGCTAACTCGTCCTGTACACTGCCCTGGCCAGACAATGGCTGACTGTCATCAAGGCTTCCCTCTTCCTCAGCTGCAGACGCCTGATCCTTTATGTGCGTCAAACTTTGCATCAGCAGACGCATTAGGGGGATGCTCATGCTTATTATGGCGTTGTCTGCACTAACCAGCCGTGTGCATTCCTCAAAACACTGAAGGACTTGACACACGTCTTGAATCTTCGACCACTGCACACCTGAGAATTCCATGTCTGCCATCCTACTGCCTGCCCGTGTATGTGTATCCTCCCACAAAAACATAACAGCCCGCCTCTGTTCACACAGTCTCTGAAGCATGTGCAGTGTTGAGTTCCACCTTGTTGCAACGTCTATGATTAGGCGATGCTGGGGAAGGTTCAAAGAACGCTGATAGGTCTGCATACGGCTGGAGTGTACGGGCGAACGGCGGATATGTGAGCAAAGTCCACGCACTTTGAGGAGCAGGTCGGATAACCCCGGATAACTTTTCAGGAAGCACTGCACCACCAGGTTTAAGGTGTGAGCCATGCAAGGAATGTGTTTCAGTTGGGAAAGGGAGATGGCAGCCATGAAATTCCTTCCGTTATCACTCACTACCTTGCCTGCCTCAAGATCTACAGTGCCCAGCCACGACTGCGTTTCTTTCTGCAAGAACTCGGACAGAACTTCAGCAGTGTGTCTGTTGTCGCCCAAACACTTCATAGCCAATACAGCCTGCTGACGTTTGCCAGTAGCTGCCCCATAATGGGAGACCTGGTGTGCAACAGTGGCAGCTGCGGATGGAGTGGTTGTGCGACTGCGGTCTGTGGACGAGCTCTCGCTTCTGCAGGAGGACGAAGAGGAGGAGGAGGGGGTGCGAACGGCTACAGCCAACTGTTGCCTAGACCGTGGGCTAGGCAGAACTGTCCCAAACTTGCTGTCCCCTGTGGACCCTGCATCCACAACATTCACCCAGTGTGCCGTGATGGACACGTAACGTCCCTGGCCATGCCTACTGGTCCATGCATCTGTTGTCAGGTGCACCTTTGTGCTCACAGATTGCCTGAGTGCATGGACGATGTGCTCTTTAACATGCTGGTGGAGGGCTGGGATGGCTTTTCTGGAAAAAAAGTCGACTGGGTAGCTCGTAGCGTGGTACTGCGTAGTCCATCAGGGCTTTGAAAGCTTCGCTTTCAACTAACCGGTAGGGCATCATCTCTAACGAGATTAGTCTAGCTATGTGGGCGTTCAAACCCTGTGTACGCGGATGCGAGGCTAAGTACTTCCTTTTTCTAACCATAGTCTCATGTAGGGTGAGCTGGACTGGAGAGCTGGAGATCGTGGAACTAGCGGGGGTGCCGGTGGACATGGCAGACTGAGAGACGGTGGGAGATGGTATTGTTGCCGCCGGTGCCCTAGATGCAGTGTTTCCTACTACGAAACTGGTGATTCCCTGACCCTGACTGCTTTGGCCTGGCAAAGAAACCTGCACAGATACTGCAGGTGGTGCGGAAAATGGTGGCCCTACACTGCCGGAAGGGATGTTGCGTTGCTGACTAGCTTCATTGGCCGAGGGTGCTACAACCTTAAGGGACGTTTGGTAGTTAGTCCAGGCTTGCAAATGCATGGTGGTTAAATGTCTATTCATGCAACTTGTATTGAGACTTTTCAGATTCTGTCCTCTGCTTAAGGTAGTTGAACATTTTTGACAGATGACTTTGCGCTGATCAATTGGATGTTGTTTAAAAAAATGCCAGACTGCACTCTTTCTAGCATCGGATACCTTTTCAGGCATTGCAGACTGAGCTTTAACCGGATGGCCACGCTGTCCTCCAACAGGTTTTGGCTTTGCCACGCGTTTTGGGCAAGATACGGGCCCGGCAGATGGAACCTGTTGCGATGTTGATGCCTGCTGCGGCCCCTCCTCCTCCGCTTCAGAACTGCTGCCGCCTGCACCCTGTTCCCCCAATGGCTGCCAATCGGGGTCAAGAACTGGGTCATCTATTACCTCTTCTTGTAGCTCGTGTGCAACTTCGTCTGTGTCACCGTGTCGGTCGGTGGTATAGCGTTCGTGATGGGGCAACATAGTCTCATCAGGGTCTGATTCTTGATCATTACCCTGCGAGGGCAATGTTGTGGTCTGAGTCAAAGGACCAGCATAGTAGTCTGGCTGTGGCTGTGCATCAGTGCACTCCATGTCAGATTCAACTTGTAATGGGCATGGACTGTTAACTGCTTCACTTTCTAAGCCAGGGACGGTATGTGTAAAGAGCTCCATGGAGTAACCCGTTGTGTCGCCTGCTGCATTCTTCTCTGTTGTTGTTTTTGCTGAAGAGGACAAGGAAGCGACTTGTCCCTGACCGTGAACATCCACTAACGACGCGCTGCTTTGACATTTACCAGTTTCACGAGAGGAGGCAAAAGAGCTAGAGGCTGAGTCAGCAAGATAAGCCAAAACTTGCTCTTGCTGCTCCGGCTTTAAAAGCGGTTTTCCTACTCCCAGAAAAGGGAGCGTTCGAGGCCTTGTGTAGCCAGACGACGAACCTGGCTCCACAGCTCCAGACTTAGGTGCAATATTTTTTTTCCCACGACCAGCTGATGCTCCACCACTACCACTACCCTCATTACCAGCTGACAATGAACGCCCCCGGCCACGACCTCTTCCACCAGACTTCCTCATTGTTTTAAAAACGTAAACAAACTAACGGTATTTGTTGCTGTCACACAACTTACACGGTGAGCTATAACTTCAGTATGATTTAGCTACCCCTTTACAGGTGAGTGAGACTTTAGGAAAAAAAAATAATAGAATAAAATGATTTTTTCAGGAAGAATTTAGAAACCAAATAAAATAAAATGATTTTTTCAGGGAGAATTTAGAAAACAAATAAAACAAAAAAAGGCTTTCTATGGCCCACTGAGTGAGAGATGACGCACACAGGAGTCAGGAGTGGCACACAAGCCCAGAGGCCAATATTTATCTCCCACTGATTGATGTAGTGATTTTTTCAGGTAGATTTTGGAACCCAAATCAAGCTAAAAAAATAATAGGCTTTCTATGGCCCACAATTGGAGAGAGAGAGAGAGATGGCACACCCAGGAGTCAAGACTGGCACACAAGCAGAAAGGGCAATATTAACCCCTTTACCCCCAAGGGTGGTTTGCACGTTAATGACCAGGCCAATTTTTACAATTCTGACCACTGTCCCTTTATGAGGTTATAACTCCGAAACGCTTCAACGGATCCTGGTGATTCTGACACTGTTTTCTCGTGACATATTGTACTTCATGATAGTGGTAAAATTTCTTTGATAGTACCTGCGTTTATTTGTGAAAAAAACCGAAATTTGGCGAAAATTTTGAAAATTTCGCAATTTTCAAACTTTGAATTTTTATGCAATTAAATCACAGAGATATGTCACACAAAATACTTAATAAGTAACATTTCCCACATGTCTCCTTTACATCAGCATAATTTTGGAACCAATTTTTTTTTTTGTTAGGGAGTTATAAGGGTTAAAAGTTGACCAGCAATTTCTCATTTTTACAACACCATTTTTTTTTAGGGACCACGTCTCATTTGAAGCCATTTTGAGGGGTCTATATGATAGAAAATGCCCAAGTGTGACACCATTCTAAAAACTGCACACCTCAAGGTGCTCAAAACCACATTCAAGAAGTTTATTAACCCTTCAGGTGTTTAATAGGAATTTTTGGAATGTTTAAATAA
Source organism: Ranitomeya imitator (assembly GCF_032444005.1). Taxonomy (NCBI): domain Eukaryota; kingdom Metazoa; phylum Chordata; class Amphibia; order Anura; family Dendrobatidae; genus Ranitomeya; species Ranitomeya imitator. Next base: position 227,661,640 of record NC_091282.1, read on the forward strand.
AAATGAACATTTAACTTTTTTACACAAAAAATTTACTTCAGCTCCAATTTGTTTTATTTTACCAAGGGTAACAGGAGAAATTGGACCCAGAAAGTTGTTGTCCAATTTGTCCTGAGTACGCTGATACCCCATATGTGGCAGTAAACCACTGTTTGGGCGCATGGGAGAGCTCGGAAGGGAAGGAGCGCTATTTGACTTTTCAATGTAAAATTGACAGGAATTGAGATGGGACGCCATGTTGCGTTTGGAGAGCCACTGATGTGCCTAAACATTGAAACCCCCCACAAGTGACACCATTTTGGAAAGTAGACCCCCTAAGGAACTTATCTGGATGTGTGGTGAGCACTTTGACCCACCAAGTGCTTCACAGAAGTTTATAATGCAGAACCGTAAAAATAAAAAATCATATTTTTTCACAAAAATTATATTTTTGCCCCCAATTTTTTATTTTTCCAAGGGTAAGAGAAGAAATTGGACCTCAAAAGTTGTTGTCCAATTTGTCCTGAGTACGCTGATACCCCACATGTGGCAGTAAACCACTGTTTGGGCGCATGGGAGAGCTCGGAAGGGAAGGAGCGCAGTTTGACTTTTCAATGCAAAATTGACAGGAATTGAGATGGGACGCCATATTGCGTTTGGAGAGCCACTGATGTGCCTAAACATTGAAACCCCCCACAAGTGACACCATTTTGGAAAGTAGACCCCCTAAGGAACTTATCTGGATGTGTGGTGAGCACTTTGACCCACCAAGTGCTTCACAGAAGTTTATAATGCAGAACCGTAAAAATAAAAAATCATATTTTAAGTTGTTGTCCAATTTGTCCTGAGTACGCTGATACCCCATATGTGGGGGGGAACCACCGTTTGGGCGCATGGGAGGGCTCGGAAGGGAAGGAGCGCCATTTGGAATGCAGACTTAGATGGAATGGTCTGCAGGCGTCACATTGCATTTGCAGAGCCCCTAATGTACCTAAACAGTAGAAACCCCCCACAAGTGACACCATTTTGGAAAGTAGACCCCCTAAGGAACTCATCTTGATGTGTTGTGAGAGCTTTGAACCCCCAAGTATTTCACTACAGTTTATAACGCAGAGCCATGCAAATAAAAAATATTTTTTTTTCCACAAAAATTATATTTTAGCCCCCAGTTTTGTTTTTTTCCAAGGTTAGCAGGAGAAATTGGACCCTAAATGTTGTTGTCCAATTTGTCCTGAGTACGCTGATACCCGATATGTGGGGGGGAACCACCGTTTGGGCGCATGGGAGGGCTCGGAAGGGAAGGAGCATCATTTGGAATGCAGACTTAGATGGATTGGTCTGCAGGCGTCACATTGTGTTTGCAGAGCCCCTAATGTACCTAAACAGTAGAAACCCCCCACAAGTGACCCCATATTGGAAACTAGACCCCTCAATGAACTTATCTAGATGTGTTGTGAGAACTTTGAACCCCCAAGTGTTTCACTACAGTTTATAACGCAGAGCCGTGAAAATAAAAAATCTTTTTGTTTTCCCACAAAAATTATTTTTTAGCCCCCAGTTTTGTATTTTCCCAAGGGTAACAGGAGAAATTGGTCCACAAAAGTTGTTGTCCAATTTGTCCTGAGTACGCTGATACCCCATATGTTGGGGTAAACTCCTGTTTGGGCACACAGGAGAGCTCGGAAGGGAAGGAGCACTGTTTTACTTTTTCAACGCAGAATTGGCTGGAATTGAGATCGGACGCCATGTCGTGTTTGGAGAGCCCCTGATGTGTCGAAACAGTGGAAACCCCCCAATTATAACTGAAACCCTAATCTAAACACACCCCTAACCCTAATTCCAACGGTAACCCTAACCACACCTCTAACCCTGACACACCCCTAACCCTAATCCCAACCCTATTCCCAACTGTAAATGTAATCTAAACCCTAACCCTAACTTTAGCCCCAACCCTAACTGTAGCCCCAACCCTAACCCTAACCCTAGCCCTAACCCTAGCCCTAACCCTAGCCCTAACCCTAACCCTAGCCCTAACCCTAGCCCTAACCCTAGCCCTAACCCTAGCCCTAACCCTAGCCCTAACCCTAGCCCTAGCCCTAGCCCTAACCCTAGCCCTAACCCTAACCCTAGCCCTAACCCTAGCCCTAACCCTAGCCCTAACCCTAGCCCTAGCCCTAACCCTAGCCCTAACCCTAGCCCTAATGGGAAAATGGAAATAAATACATTTTTTTTTTATTTTTCCCTAACTAAGGGGGTGATGAAGGGGGGTTTGATTTACTTTTATAGCGAGTTTTTTAGCGGATTTTTATGATTGGAAGCCGTCACACACTGAAAGACCCTTTTTATTGCAAAAAATATTTTTTGCAATACCACATTTTGAGAGCTATAATTTTTCCATATTTTGGTCCACAGAGTCATGTGAGGTCTTGTTTTTTGCGGGACGAGTTGACGTTTTTATTGAAAACATTTTTGGGCACGTGACATTTTTTGATCGCTTTTTATTCCGATTTTTGTGAGGAAGAATGACCAAAAGCCAGCTATTCATGAATTTCTATTGGGGGAGGCGTTTATACCGTTCCGCGTTTGGTAAAATTGATAAATCAGTTTTATTCTTCGGGTCAGTACGATTACAGCGATACCTCATTTATATCATTTTTTTATGGTTTGGCGCTTTTATACGATAAAAACTATTTTACAGAAAAAATAATTATTTTTGCATCGCTTTATTCTCAGGACTATAACTTTTTTATTTTTTTGCTGATGATGCTGTATGGCGGCTCTTTTTTTGCGGGACAATATGACGCTTTCAGCGGTACCATGGGTATTTATATCTGTCTTTTTGATCGCGTGTTATTCCACTTTTTGTTCGGCGGTATGATAATAAAGCGTTGTTTTTTGCCTCTTTTTTTTTTTTTTCTTACGGTGTTTACTGAAGGGGTTAACTAGTGGGACAGTTTTATAGGTCGGGTCATTACGGACGCGGCGATACTAAATATGTGTACTTTTATTGGTTTTTTTTATTATTTAGATGAAGAAATGTATTTATGGGAATAATATTTATTTTTTTTTTTTCATTATTTTGGAATATTTTTTTTTATTTTTTTTACACATTTGGAAAATTTTTTTTTAACTTTTTTACTTTGTCCCAGGGGGGGACATCACAGATCAGTGATCTGACAGTTTGCACAGCACTCTGTCAGATCACTGATCTGACATGCAGCGCTGCAGGCTTCACAGTGCCTGCTCTGAGCAGGCTCTGTGAAGCCACCTCCCTCCCTGCAGGACCCGGATCCGCGGCCATCTTGGATCCGGGGCTGGAGGGAGCAGGGAGGGAGGTGAGACCCTCGCAGCAACGCGATCACATCGCGTTGCTCCGGGGGTCTCAGGTAAGCCCGCAGGGAGCCCCCTCCCTGCGCGGTGCTTCCCTGCACCGCCAGCACATCGCGATCATCTTTGATCGCGGTGTGCCAGGGGTTAATGTGCCGGGGGCGGTCCGTGACCGCTCCTGGCACATAGTGCCGGATGTCAGCTGCGATAAGCAGCTGACACCCGGCCGCGATCGGCCGCGCTCCCCCCGTGAGCGCGGCCGATCGGCTATGACGTACTATCCCGTCCAGGGTCAGATAAGCCCAGGGCACCTCGACGGGATAGTACGTCTAAGGTCACAGAGGGGTTAATCTCCCACTGATTTGTTTTTTTTGTTTTTTCAGGGAGACTTTAGGAAAAAAAAATAATAGAATAAAATGATTTTTTCAGGAAGAATTTAGAAACCAAATAAAATAAAATGATTTTTTCAGGGAGAATTTAGAAAACAAATAAAAAAAAAAAGGCTTTCTATTGCCCACTGAGTGAGAGATGACGCACACAGGAGTCAGGAGTGGCACACAAGCCCAGAGGCCAATATTTATCTCCCACTGATTGATTTATTGATTTTTTCAGGTAGAATTTAGAACCCAAATCAACCAAAAACATAAATAGGCTTTCTATGGCCCACTATTTGTGAGAGAGATGGCACGCCCAGGACTGGCACACAAGCCCAGAGGCCAATATTAATCTCCCATTTTTTTTTTTTTGTTCCAGGGAAAATTTATAAACCCAATAAAAAAAATAATAAATAGGCTTTCTATGGCCCACTATCTGAGAGAGAGAGATGGCACGCTTAGGACTGGCACACAAGCCCAAAGGCCAATATTAATCTCCCTTTTTTTTTTCAGGGAGAATTTATAAAACCAAAAAAAAATAAATAAATAGGCTTTCTATGGCCCACTATTTGTGAGAGAGATGGCATGCTCAGGACTGGCACACAAGCCCAGAGGTCAATATTAATCTCCCAATTTTTTTTTTCTTTGTTCCAGGGAAAATTTATAAACCCAATAAAAAAAATAATAAATAGGCTTTCTATGGCCCACTATCTGAGAGAGAGAGAGATGGCACGCTTAGGACTGGCACACAAGCCCAAAGGCCAATATTAATCTCCCACTGATTGATTTATTGATTTTTTCAGGTAGAATTTAGAACCCAAATAAAGCAAAAAAAAAAAAAAAAAAGGGCTTTCTATGGCCCACTAAGTGAGTGATGATGCACACAGGAGTCAGGAGTGGCACACAAGCCCTGAGGCCAATATTTTTCTCCCACTAATTGATGTAGTGATTTTTTCAGGTAGATTTTAGAACCCAAATCAAGCAAAAAAATAAATAGGCTTTCTATGGCCCACTATTTGTGAGAGAGATGGCACGCTCAGGACTGGCACACAAGCCCAGAGGCCAATATTAATCTCCCACTTTTTTTTTTTTTGTTCCAGGGAAAATTTATAAACCCAATAAAAAAAATAATAAATAGGCTTTCTATGGCCCACTATCTGAGAGAGAGAGATGGCACGCTTAGGACTGGCACACAAGCCCAAAGGCCAATATTAATCTCCCACTGATTGATTTATTGATTTTTTCAGGTAGAATTTAGAACCCAAATAAAGCAAAAAAAAAAAAAATGGGCTTTCTATGGCCCATTGAGTGAGTGATGATGCACACAGGAGTCAGGAGTGGCACACAAGCCCTGAGGCCAATATTTTTATCCCACTGATTGATGTAGTGATTTTTTCAGGTTGATTTTAGAACCCAAATCAAGCAAAAAAATAAATAGGCTTTCTATGGCCCACTGACTGAGAGATGGCACACACAGGAGTCAAGAGTGGCACACAAGCCCTGAGGCCAATATTTTTCTCCCACTGATTGATGTAGTGATTTTTTCAGGTAGATTTTATAACCCAAATCAAGCAAAAAAATAAATAGGCTTTCTATGGCCCACTGAGTGAGAGATGGCACACACAGGGATGGCACTCTAGCAGAAATGTCAATCTTAATCTCCCAAAAAAAAAAAAAAAAAAAAAAACAGGGAGTGTCCAACAATTACTATCTCCCTGCAGTAATCTCAGCCAGGTATGGCAGGCAGCAATAAGGAGTGGACTGATGCACAAATTAAATAAAAGTGTGGACAAACAAAAAAGATAGCTGTGCAGAAAGGAAGGAACAAGAGGATTTGTGCTTTGAAAAAAGCAGTTGGTTTGCACAGCGGCGTACACACAGCAATGCAGCTATCAGGGAGCCTTCTAGGGCAGCCCAATGAGCTACAGCGCTGAGGGGAAAAAAAAAAAATGTAGCTTCCACTGTCCCTGCACACCGAAGGTGGTTTTGGGCAGTGGAAATCGCTACAGCACAAGCGGTTTGGTGGTTAATGGACCCTGCCTAACGCTATCCCTGCTTCTGACGAAGCGGCAGCAACCTCTCCCTAAGCTCAGATCAGCAGCAGTAACATGGCGGTCGGCGGGATCGCCCCTTTATAGCCCCTGTGACGCCGCAGACAGCAAGCCAATCACTGCAATGCCCTTCTCTAAGATGGTGGGGACCAGGACCTATGTCATCACGCTGCCCACACTCTGCGTTTACCTTCATTGGCTGAGAAATGGCGCTTTTCGCGTCATTGAAACGCGACTTTGGCGCGAAAGTCGCGTACCGCATGGCCGACCCCGCACAGGGGTCGGATCGGGTTTCATGAAACCCGACTTTGCCAAAAGTCGGCGACTTTTGAAAATGAACGACCCGTTTCGCTCAACCCTAGCCAAAACTTCTAAAATAACGAGTGGAACATTGGTCATATTGGAGTAGCGCTTAGTAGAGATGGACAGAAATTATAATATGGCGGAAAATAGGACACGAAGAAGTGAGCATACAATGGAATAAAAAGAAAACATCAATAGGTAGTGACTAGTGATGGGCGAACCCCCTCGATGTTTGGGATCGGTGGGTTCGCCCGAGTTTTTTGTAAAGTTCGAGTTCGGGGCCGGAGATTAAATTAACTTGCATCCGAACCCTGAACTCGGACTTTACATATATGGGATGAAGGGGGGAAGCTGTAAAAAAAAGCAGAAAGTTAATAGTAAACCTTAGAAATATACTTACCTGTCCAGTGACGCGTCCTCCCGTCCTGCTGTCTCCCAGCCGTTCTGCTTCCTGGGCTGCTCATTAACTGCCGGCAGTATTCACTGCACTCGGCAGTCTTCAGCTTTTTCTGGCAGTGTTTGTGCGTTGACGTCACCGCATGAACACTTCCGGAAAAAACCAAAGACTTCTAAGTGCAGTGAATGCAGAAGGTAATGAGCGGCCCCAGAAGCAGATGCGGCCGGGAGACAGCAGGACGGAAGGACACGTCGCTGGACAGGTAAGTATAATCATAATGTTTATCATTATTTTCTGCTTTCGAATGGACCCCGAACTCTAACACAGGTTTCCATGGAAACCCGTGTTCGAGACCATGTGACCAAACACTATGTGTTATATGTTCGGTACGGTCCCGAACTTTACAGTTCGGGTTAGCCCATCCCTAGTAGTGACAAGAAAAAGAAATTCAAGCTATGAGAAAGGATAAGGATAAAGGAATGGATGCAAAGAGAAATTCTGGGAGAAGTGCATTAGCAAGACCCATGTGATCCACAAACTTTACTATGGAGTTTCAACATGGCAAAAACAATTGGAGCTTTTTTCTTATAGAAGTAGCGCAATCTTTAAAGTATGTAAAACAAGAGGGGATTATAGGGAGAGAAATGGGAAGTGCAGACTTCTGAGTGCAGTAGTTAGTTTCCCAAGGTGTGTACTCAGTGTGAATCCACTCACCTTTTTGGTGTCTTGATATACTGTGTATAGATCCAATCCATGGATCACTCCATTCCTCTTTCCAGTCAGTTTGCTGCAAAAGATCTGGGAACTGATGAGCGCACTGAACAGTGCTTTCATAGGCGATAACACTTTGTGAATGTTTTTCCCAGCAATATGCGCTCCTGAAGGATGATGATGGAACTCGATATTCTGATTCAAGGATGATTTTTATTTCAAACTAAAATACAACCGGTTTTGACTTCTTAGAGTCTTCCTCAGGTATAATGTCATGCATATAATCAGATCTATCTGAACCACCCAAATTGACATGCAGGGATATCTGCTATAAAGACGTGTCCTTTTTCGGTCAGTATTGAACCAGCAGCAACAGGCTATGCCGCCTGTTTAGTCCTGTTACCAATTTTGAACTGCATTTAGCCTACTTTATTATTGTGGACCTACATACTATGTCTGCCCAACTCATTACGGTTGTCCTCCACTGAACAAAGCTATGCCGCCTGCTTAGTCCTGTTACCAATTTTGAACTGCATTTAGCCTACTTTTATATTGTGGACCTACAAACTGTGTCTGCGCCACTCATTACAATTGTCCTCCACTGAACAAAGCTATGCGCCTGTTTAGTCCTGTTACCAATTTTGAACTACATTTAGCCTACTTTTTATTGTGGGCCTACAAACTGTGTCTTCGCCACTCATTACAGTTGTCCTCCACTGAACAAAGCTATGCCGGCTGTTCAGTCCTGTTACCAATTTTGAACTGCATTTAGCCTAATTTTGTATTTGGGCCTACTAACTGTGTCTGTGCCACTCATTACTGTTGTCCTCCACTGAACAAAGCTATGCCGCCTGTTTAGTCCTGTTACCAATTTTGAACTGCTTTTAGCCTACATTTTTATTTTGGGCCTACTAACTGTGTCTGCGCCACTCATTACAGTTGTCTTCCACTGAACAAAGCAATGCCGCCTGTTTAGTCCTGTTACCAATTTTGAACTGCTTTTAGCCTACTTTTTTATTTTGGGCCTACTAACTGTGTCAGCGCCATTCATTACAGTTGTCCTCCACTGAAAAAAGAATTGCCGCCTGTTTAGTCCTGTTACCAATTTTGAACTGCATTTAGCCTACTTTTGTATTTGGGCCTACTAACTGTCTGCGGCACTCATTACAGTTGTCCTCCACTGAACAAAGCAATGCCACCTGTTTAGTCCTGTTACCAATTTTGAACTGCTTTTAGCCAACTTTTTTATTTTGGGCCTACTAACTGTGTCTGCGCTACTCCTTACAGTTGTCCTCCACTGAACAAAGCTATGCCGCCTGTTTAGTCCTGTTACCAATTTTGAACTGCATTTAGCCTACTTTATTATTTGGGCCTATATCTGTGTTTCCTACTCATCCTGCCCATTGCCCAGCCACAGCTAGATGAGTCTGCTGGTACATTGTCCCAGACCACTACATTCCCCTTGCACTCTACACAGCCAGAATCTGACCCTGCTGAAAGTCAGGTTCCCCTTCCCGCATACTATACCACCTTACACGGGGACAAAGAGGAAGGTGCAGATGAAAGTGCAGGTTCCTTCATCAGGTGGGGGGGCATACTCGTTGGCGACATCACTGGCACAGGGCCCCTCATAGTACGCAAAAGTGTCTCTACCAGTGGGAAGCGCCACCCGCCGTTAAACACTATGAGGGGCCCTGTGCCAGTGCCAAGTGCCAACGAGTGGGCCCCCCGCTTGCTCAGGATCACAGCGCTTGCAAAATTGAAATACTTACCTCTCCCTGCTACACCGCCTTGACGTATTCTGCGTTTCCTGGGCCCACGAAAATCTTGAGCCAGCCCTACCCCCCCACAACTTTAGCCACATGACCCCCTGTTTTCAATGCCTAACTATTATTATAAAGTAAATTAAGATTGACAAGCTTAAGAAATAAGAATTTATGTTTTTGGCATTAAAATGGGCACTGTAGGTGTTTTCCTGTCCTCCACTCACTGCCGACTTTGATTCCCCATTGACTTGCATTGGGTTTTGTGTTTCGGTCGGCTCCCGACTTTTCAAAATAATCGGTCGATTTCACCCGACCCGACTTTTGACAAAGTCGGGTTTCGCGAAACCCGACTCGATCCTAAAAAAGTAAAAGTCGCTTAACTCTATCCACAATACAAAAGTAAATTTTGCAAGTTGCTCCCCCCAGAAAGGAACACACCCATGCTGCAGTATTAAAACATGCTTGAGGACAATCTTGACAGTTTTCCCCAAGACAGCAGTGAGGCACACCGTGTGCATTGCAGTGATAAGCTTCCATCCCTGGGAACGTTGAGTCGTCAACGCAAAAACATTAGCAGCTTAGCAGCGCTGGAGTCCTGGGTTCCAATCCCACCAAGGACAGCATCTGCAAAGATTTTGTATCTTCTCCCTGTGTTTGCGAGGGTTTCCTCCCAGTACTCATTTTTCTTTCCACACTCCAAAGACATACTGATAGGAAATTTAGATTGTGAGTCCCAATGGGGACAGTGCCACTAATGTCTATAAAGCGATGTGGAATTATTGGCGCTATGTTGGTAATTAAAAAATGAATAGCACTTTTTTGTGGTACCTGCTCAAAATTTGTGGAAATATTTGCTCTACAAGGTGGGTCTCCTTCATTTGTGTTACCTGAACTTGGCACAGCTCTCAGAGCACCAGGCCTACACCTGTCACTCATCCACCAGTTACTGATCAAACTTTAAGCAAGAAATACTGCTCTAAGCCCTATCCAGTGCTTAAATGTGGCATGATTTAAGGACCATGCTGTTAGCACTAAGAATTTATAGTGTGAAATGTGGACTCCTGGCTCGTTCACAATACCAGCACAATGCCACAATAGGGTATCACAGTGGCTCAGTGGTTAGCATTGCAGCCTTGCTGTGCTGGAGTCCTGGGTTCAAATCCCCTCCAAGGACAACATCTTCAAGGAATTTGTATGCTCTCCCCGTGTTTACTCCTGGTAATAAAAAAAACACCAAGGTTAGTCAACTCACCTGAGAGGGTATATATCAAAATAGAAACAAAACGGAAGCTTTGGGCCAATAAAAACACTGTATTTTATTAATAATACAATAAAAAATTCTAAAAAAGTCCAATAACAATCAATGGAGATACATGAGACAGAATATACTGTCTGCTAAGGGAAATACATACAAAACACCTATCATTAATCAAATGATCCCAAGTAATTGCAGGTGAGGCCCATGGACCATCTACTGATCTGCTTTCTCAGGTAAATACATTCCTACCTCTCCCTACCTCTCCCTATGCCTTGCACTTTAGCACTACATGCACTTTGCAGCCATTATATGGATGTATACAGTAACATCATTTAAGGATCTCTAGGGCCTATGTACTCCCTGTGTTAGGCGTTTCTGTCTGCCAACATACATTTTATTATTATATGTTTATCCCACTGTATCCTTTGCTAACGCTGTGGCATGTGGCATGCGATTGCTTTTATTAGTCTTTAGACATATTATCTTCAGCCCACATATCTTTCCATTATGACATATCTATGGTCTTACTGCATATACAGCTGTTTATTATTTATGCCTCATTGATTGCTGCTGGGCCTCACCTGCAATTACTTGGGATCATTTGATTAATGATAGGTGTTTTGTATGTATTTCCCTTAGCAGACAGTATATTCTGTCTCATGTATCTCCACTGATTGTTATTGGACTTTAATAGAATTTTTTATTGTATTATTAATAAAATTCAGTGTTTTTATTGGCACAAAGCTTCCGTTTTGTTTCTATTTTGATATTTGCTCTAATTTGGAAGTGCCTCAGATATAGGCCATTGTTTTGGGTATCACCTGAGAGGGTGTTGAGCAAGGAGTTCCTCACACAAATGAAGCAAGAGCAGCTGCATCATGAACATCAGAAAGGAAGAATGAATTCAGCAAGAAAACTTGTAAATATATTTAAAACTTAGCTCTTAATTAAGCCATATAAAAATATCAAATTAAGAGCCAGTAGACTATTAGACAGTACTAAAAAGAGACCTACGCTTTTTGATGAAGTGTCTTAATCATGGTCGTTTAAGACCCTTGGTCGAAATGTATAGGTCTGTGAACTACTTTTTTGTACTATCTAATAGTCTACTGGTTCTTAAATGGAGCTTTTTATATGGCTTAATTAAAGGCTAAGTTTTAAAAATATTTACAAGTTTCTTCACTGAATTCCTCCTTCCTTTCTGATGTTCATGCTTTACTCCTGGTACTCCGGTTTCCTCAGACACTCCAAAGACATGCTGATAGGGAATATAGATTGTGAGCCCCATTGATGTGAGTGATGATAATGATGATAATGTATGTAAAGAGCTGCGGAATAAGATAGCGCTATTTAAACATAGGATAATAAATGATTCATTCCAGCCCAAAACAATTAAACAATAAAATGTGGCATGCTTTATATAGCATGGTAGTAACAGAAAAAAAATAGATTTTTCACTGAGGACGAGCCTTGGATACAGCAGAATCTGAGCACAAAAGAATTATAACCTCAGATGTGGCCAAATTTTTGGAATATAAAAATGAACAGAATAAATGTAAATTTTATCATGTGTACCCTTGTATGGAAAACAATATGTGCACCAAAGAACAAAAATAAGAATTGTAGCCTGCTTTTGGTAGCACGATAGTAAGAAAACCAATTTTTATTTTATCATGTGTACCCATGTGTGGAGAACAATATCAGCACCCAGAAATTTAAAACTGACATCTAGCTTGCTGAATAACATTACTAACAGAAAAAAGTATTTTTTAACTGTGGATGAGGCCTGTATACAATAAATAATATGCTGAAAACAATTTCAAACTCAGATCTAGCCTGCTGTTTCACGTTTGTAATAGAAATAAATTGTTGTTTTTTAATCTGCATGAGCTCTGCAAACAGCTAAATTTCACCGCCACTAAATAACAATGTGATATATGATGGGCTATATCACGTTTAGCAACAATTTTTTTTTATGTACATGAGTTCAGCAGACAGCATAATTTCACTGCCACAAAATTACAACATGGATATGATGTGCTGAATCACTTTAGCAGCAGCCCAAAAATATTTTTTTACTGTGCAATAGGTCTACGCACAGAACAATTTCACCACCACAAAATTACAATATGGGATATGCCGAGCTGTATCTTGTTTAGTAACAGAAAAAAAAATGTTTTTTAATCTGCATGAACTATGCAGACAGTTGAATTTCACCATCACTAAATGACAAGGTGATATATGGTGTGATTAATCACGTTAGCAACTGCCAAAACAATTTTTTTTCACTGTTCAACAGCTCTACACACAGAGCAATTTCACCATCACAAAATTACAATGTGGGATATGATGGGCTGTATCACGTTTAGCAACAGAAAAAAAATGTTTTTTTAATGTGCATGAGCTCTGCAGACAGCTTAATTTCACCACTTCAAAATTACAATTTGGGATATGTTGGGCTGTATCGCATTTAGCAACAGATTTTCTTTTTTAATCTGCATGAGCTATGCAGACAGTTGAATCTCACCGCGACTAAATAACAAGGTGAGATATGACATGCTGAATCACTGTAGCAACTGCCCACACAAATATTTTTTCCTGGCCAACAGCTCAAATCACAGAACAATGTCACCACCACTAAATAACAAGGTGACATAAGCCTTCCTGTATCACATTGAGCAATTGAAAAAATAAGATTTAGAAAGCAAAATAGAAATAGTGCATAACACACTTCTATGAAATGCGCCCTGCTGTCCTTGTCTGTGGACTTCAGTAATGGCACAAAAAAAAATCTGCTGGAAAAAAAAATCTGCTGGAAGGTCGATTTCACAGCAACACATACCACTAGCTATCTAAACTTAGAAACAACCGCCTAGCTAACAAGCTAAAATCTATGAGCAAACAGTCCCAGCATCAGTAGCAGCCTCTCTATGCTGTTATGTTGTCAAAATGGAGCTTAAACAAGATATCCACTCTTTATATGGAGAGGGACATGTGATTTCAACAGCCAGTGACACAAGGCTGCTGATTGGCTAGCCATAATGTGCACACGTAAAGTTAGAAAAAAACGTTTACAAGCATGCTGCTACTCTGAGCTCTCCTCACCCCCTACCCTCATCAAACACATGCCCCACGCTCATCATACACCACCATTATCATAGCCAAAGTGCTCAAAATACTTTAGTGATAACACCAATATTTTCCCCGCACTTTTTATCAAATGTTTCAGATTTTTTCCGATTTTATAAAATTTTGCTTGTGTTTCTGATCATGAATCCAAATGTGCCATATTCGTGCAGATTTTGTGTTTGGTGATTGTTTTTCAAACAAATTCACTCATCACTAATCATGGCTCATTTTAGGGTAGTAAGAGAATCTGAGGAGGGTGCTGATGTCAGTCAGAATAGCAGAGAGGGAAGGGCAGATTATTAAATTAAATAGTAAGACATATAGAGTGAAATTCAATTAGTTTCTGTTAAATATTAATTATTAATTGAATTATTCTTATTCTTAATTCTGTACTGAACACATTGTCTTTCGTTGACATTACAAAAGCTATTCCTGTATACATAGCTCTATACACCATATAGAGAGAACACGTGCTCTATGGGACATAACCGAGACTGACAGAAGGGTGGGGCTGTCACCTCCTGCCTGCTCCTTCATTCTCCATGGACTTCAGATGACACACAGAGGAAATGAACAATTGGCAGCCATGACGACTAGAGTTGAGCGACTTTTACTTTTTTCGGATCGAGTCGGGTTTCGCGAAACCCGACTTTGTCAAAAGTCGGGTCGGGTGAAATCGGCCGAATATTGCGAAAAGTCGGGGGCCGACAGAAACACGAAACCCAATGCAAGTCAATGGGGAATCAAAGTCGGCAGTGAGTGGAGGACAGGAAAACACCTACAGTGCCCATTTTAATGCCAAAAACATCAATTTTTATTACTTATGCTTGTCAATCTTAATTTACTTTATAATAATAGTTAGGCATTGAAAACTGGGGGTCATTTGGCTAAAGTTGAGGGGGTAGGGCTTGTTCACGATTTTCATCTGCACCTTTCTCTTTGTCCCCGTGTAAGGTGGATTAGTATGCGGGAAGGGGAACCTGACTTTCAGCAGGGTCAGATTCTGGCTGTGTAGAGTGCAAGGGGAATGTAGTTGTCTAGGTCAATGTACCAGCAGACTCATCTGGCAATGGGCAGGATGGGCTGGCTGGGCAATGGGCAGGAGGAGGAGGAAACACAGATATAGGCCCAAATAATAAAGTAGGCTAAATGCAGTTCAGAGTTGGTAACAGGACTAAACAGGCGGCATTGCTTTGTTCAGTGGAGGACAACTGTAATGAGTGGCAGACACAGTTAGTAGGCCCAAATAATAAAGTAGGCTAAATGCAGTTCAAAATTGGTAACAGGACTAAACAGGCGGCATTGCTTTGTTCAGTGGAGGACAACTGTAATGAGTGGCAGACACAGTTAGTAGGCCCAAATACTAAAGTAGGCTAAATGCAGTTCAAAATTGGTAACAGGACTAAACGGGTGTCATTGCTTTGTTCAGTGGAGGACAACTGTAATGAGTGGCAGACACAGTTAGTAGGCCCAAATACTAAAGTAGGCTAAATGCAGTTCAAAATTGGTAACAGGACTAAACAGGCGGCATAGCTTTGTTCAGTGGAGGACAACTGTAATGAGTGGCAGACACTAGAGTTGAGCGAAACGGGTCGTTCATTTTCAAAAGTCGCCGGCTTTTGGCAAAGTCGGGTTTCATGAAACCCGATCCGACCCCTGTGCGGGGTCGGCCATGCGGTACGCGACTTTCGCGCCAAAGTCGCGTTTCAATGACGCGAAAAGCGCCATTTCTCAGCCAATGAAGGTAAACGCAGAGTGTGGGCAGCGTGATGACATAGGTCCTGGTCCCCACCATCTTAGAGAAGGGCATTGCAGTGATTGGCTTGCTGTCCGCGGCGTCACAGGGGCTATAAAGGGGCGTTCTCGCCGACCGCCATGTTACTGCTGCTGATCTGAGCTTAGGGAGAGGTTGCTGCCGCTTCGTCAGAAGCAGGGATAGCGTTAGGCAGGGTCCATTAACCACCAAACCGCTTGTGCTGTAGCGATTTCCACAGCCCAACACCACCTTCGGTGTGCAGGGACAGTGGAAGCTACATTTTTTTTTTTCCTCAGCGCTGTAGCTCATTGGGCTGCCCTAGAAGGCTCCCTGATAGCTGCATTGCTGTGTGTACGCCGCTGTGCAAACCAACTGCTTTTTTCAAAGCACAAATCCTCTTGTTCCTTCCTTTCTGCACAGCTATCTTGTTTGTTTGTCCACACTTTTTATTTAATTTGTGCATCAGTCCACTCCTTATTGCTGCCTGCCATACCTGGCTGAGATTACTGCAGGGAGATAGTAATTGAAGGACAGTTCCTTTTTTTTTTTTTTTGTGGGAGATTAAGATTGGCATTTCTGCTAGAGTGCCATCCCTGTTTGTGTCATCTCTCACTCAGTGGGCCATAGAAAGCCTATTTATTTTTTTGCTTGATTTGGGTTCTAAAATCTACCTGAAAAAATCACTACATCAATCAGTGGGAGAAAAATATTGGCCTCAGGGCTTGTGTGCCACTCCTTACTCCTGTGTGTGCCATCTCTCACTCAGTGGGCCATAGAAAGCCTATTTATTTTTTTTGCTTGATTTGGGTTCCAAAATCTACCTGAAAAAATCACAACATCAATCAGTGGGAGAAAAATATTGGCCTCAGGGCTTGTGTGCCACTCCTGACTCCTGTGTGTGCCATCTCTCACTCAGTGGGCCATAGAAAGCCTATTAATTTTTTTGCTTGATTTGGGTTCTAAATTCTACCTGAAAAAATCAATAAATCAATCAGTGGGAGATTAATATTGGCCTTTGGGCTTGTGTGCCAGTCCTAAGCGTGCCATCTCTCTCTCTCAGATAGTGGGCCATAGAAAGCCTATTTATTATTTTTTTTATTGGGTTTATAAATTTTCCCTGGAACAAAAAAAAAAAAGTGGGAGATTAATATTGGCCTCTGGGCTTGTGTGCCAGTCCTGAGCGTGCCATCTCTCTCACAAATAGTGGGCCATAGAAAGCCTATTTATTTTTTTGGTTGATTTGGGTTCTAAATTCTACCTGAAAAAATCAATAAATCAATCAGTGGGAGATTAATATTGGCCTTTGGGCTTGTGTGCCAGTCCTAAGCGTGCCATCTCTCTCTCTCAGATAGTGGGCCATAGAAAGCCTATTTATTATTTTTTTTATTGGGTTTATAAATTTTCCCTGGAAAAAAAAAAAAAGTGGGAGATTAATATTGGCCTCTGGGCTTGTGTGCCAGTCCTGAGCGTGCCATCTCTCTCACAAATAGTGGGCCATAGAAAGCCTATTTATTTTTTTGGTTGATTTGGGTTCTAAATTCTACCTGAAAAAATCAATAAATCAATCAGTGGGAGATAAATATTGGCCTCTGGGCTTGTGTGCCACTCCTGACTCCTGTGTGCGTCCTCTCTCACTCAGTGGGCCCTACAAAGCCTATTTTTTTTTATTTGTTTTCTAAATTCTCCCTGAAACAATCATTTTATTTTGTTTTGTTTCTAAATTCTTCCTGAAAAATTCATTTTTTTGTATTTTTTTTTTCTAAAATCTCCCTGAAAAAAAAAAAAAAAATCAAATCAGTGGGAGATTAATATTGCACTTTCTGCTTGTGTGCCAGTCTTGACTCCTGGGTGTGCCATCTCTCTCTCTCTCTCCAATTGTGGGCCATAGAAAGCCTATTTTTTTTTTTCTTGATTTGGGTTCCAAAATCTACCTGAAAAAATCACTAAATCAATCAGTGGGAGATAAATATTGGCCTCTGGGCTTGTGTGCCACTCCTGACTCCTGTGTGCGTCCTCTCTCACTCAGTGGGCCCTAGAAAGCCTATTGTTTGTTTTATTTGTTTTCTAAATTCTCCCTGAAAAAATCATTTTATTTTATTTGGTTTCTAAATTATTCCTGAAAAAAATCATTTTTTTTGTATTTTTTTTTTTCTAAAGTCTCCCTGAAAAAAAAGAAAAAAAATCAAATCAGTGGGAGATTAATATTGCCCTTTCTGCTTGTGTGCCAGTCTTGACTCCTGGGTGTGCCATCTCTCTCTCTCCAGTTGTGGGCCATAGAAAGCCTATTAATTTTTTTGCTTGATTTGGGTTCCAAAATCTACCTGAAAAAATCACTAAATCAATCAGTGGGAGATAAATATTGGCCTCTGGGCTTGTGTGCCACTCCTGATTCCTGTGTGCGTCCTCTCTCACTCAGTGGGCCATAGAAAGCCTATTTTTTTTTTATTTGTTTTCTAAATTCTCCCTGAAACAATCATTTCATTTTATTTGGTTTCTAAATTCTTCCTTAAAAAATCATTTTTTTTTATTATTTTTTTTTTTCTAAAGTCTCCCTTTTAAAAAAACAAAAGCAAATCAGTGGGAGATTAATATTTACATTTGCGCTTCAGTGACAGTCCTGCGTGTGTGGCATCTCTCTCATTTGTTGCCACCAACAACAGAGTGTGTAACATTGTGCCTGATTTTCGTTGTGGTCTCACCCACCTGTAAAGGGGTAGCTAAATCATACTGAAGTTATATCTCACCGTGTAAGTTGTGTGACAGCAACAAATACCGTTAGTTTGGTAACGTTTTTAAAACAATGAGGAAGTCTGGTGGAAGAGGTCGTGGCCGGGGGCGTTCATTGTCAGCTGGTAATGAGGGTAGTGGTAGTGGTGGAGCATCAGGTGGTCGTGGGAAAAAAATATTGCACCTAAGTCTGGAGCTGTGGAGCCAGGTTCGTCGTCTGGCTACACAAGGCCTCGAATGCTCCCTTTTCTGGGAGTAGGAAAACCGCTTTTAAAGCCGGAGCAGCAAGAGCAAGTTTTGGCTTATCTTGCTGACTCAGCCTCTAGCTCCTTTGCCTCCTCTCGTGAAACTGGTAAAAGTAAAAGCAGCGCGTCGTTAGTGGATGTTCACGGTCAGGGACAAGTCGCTTCCTTGTCCTCTTCAGCAAAAACAACAACAGAGAAGAATGCAGCAGGCGACACAACGGGTTACTCCATGGAGCTCTTTACACATACCGTCCCTGGCTTAGAAAGTGAAGCAGTTAACAGTCCATGCCCATTACAAGTTGAATCTGACATGGAGTGCACTGATGCACAGCCAGACTACTATGCTGGTCCTTTGACTCAGACCACAACATTGCCCTCGCAGGGTGCTGATCAAGAATCAGACCCTGATGAGACTATGTTGCCCCATCACGAACGCTATACCACCGACCGACATGGTGACACAGACGAAGTTGCACACGAGCTACAAGAAGAGGTAATAGATGACCCAGTTCTTGACCCCGATTGGCAGCCATTGGGGGAACAGGGTGCAGGCGGCAGCAGTTCTGAGGCGGAGGAGGAGGGGCCGCAGCAGGCATCAACATCGCAACAGGTTCCATCTGCCGGGCCCGTATCTTGCCCAAAACGCGTGGCAAAGTCAAAACCTGTTGGAGGACAGCGTGGCCATCCGGTTAAAGCTCAGTCTGCAATGCCTGAAAAGGTATCCGATGCTAGAAAGAGTGCAGTCTGGCATTTTTTTAAACAACATCCAATTGATCAGCGCAAAGTCATCTGTCAAAAATGTTCAACTACCTTAAGCAGAGGGCAGAATCTGAAAAGTCTCAATACAAGTTGCATGCATAGACATTTAACCACCATGCATTTGCAAGCTTGGACTAACTACCAAACGTCCCTTTAGGTCGTAGCACCCTCGGCCAATGAAGCTAGTCATCAACGCAACATCCCTTCCGGCAGTGTAGGGCCACCATTTTCTGCACCACCTGCAGTATCTGTGCAGGTTTCTTTGCCAGGCCAAAGCAGTCAGGGTCAGGGAATCACCAGTTTCGTAGTAGGAAACACTGCATCTAGGGCACCGGCGGCAACAATACCATCTCCCACCGTTTCTCAGTCTGCCATGTCCACCGGCACCCCCGCTAGTTCCACGATCTCCAGCTCTCCAGTCCAGCTCACCCTACATGAGACTATGGTTAGAAAAAGGAAGTACTTAGCCTTGCATCCGCGTACACAGGGTTTGAACGCCCACATAGCTAGACTAATCTCGTTAGAGATGATGCCCTACCGGTTAGTTGAAAGCGAAGCTTTCAAAGCCCTGATGGACTACGCTGTACCACGCTACGAGTTACCCAGTCGACACTTTTTTTCCAGAAAAGCCATCCCAGCCCTCCACCAGCATGTTAAAGAGCGCATCGTCCATGCACTCAGGCAATCTGTGAGCACAAAGGTGCACCTGACAACAGATGCATGGACCAGTAGGCATGGCCAGGGACGTTACGTGTCCATCACGGCACACTGGGTAAATGTGGTGGATGCAGGGTCCACAGGGGACAGCAAGTTTGGGACAGTTCTGCCTAGCCCACGGTCTAGGAAACAGTTGGCTGTAGCCGTTCGCACCCCCTCCTCCTCGTCCTCCTGCAGCAGCGAGACCTCGTCCACAGACCGCAGTCGCACAACCACTCCATCCGCAGCTGCCACTGTTGCACACCAGGTCTCCCATTATGGGGCAGCTACTGGCAAACGTCAGCAGGCTGTATTGGCTATGAAGTGTTTGGGCGACAACAGACACACCGCTGAAGTTCTGTCCGAGTTCTTGCAGAAAGAAACGCAGTCGTGGCTGGGCACTGTAGATCTTGAGGCAGGCAAGGTAGTGAGTGATAACGGAAGGAATTTCATGGCTGCCATCTCCCTTTCCCAACTGAAACACATTCCTTGCCTGGCTCACACCTTAAACCTGGTGGTGCAGTGCTTCCTGAAAAGTTATCCGGGGTTATCCGACCTGCTCCTCAAAGTGCGTGGACTTTGCTCACATATCCGCCGTTCGCCCGTACACTCCAGCCGTATGCAGACCTATCAGCGTTCTTTGAACCTTCCCCAGCATCGCCTAATCATAGACGTTGCAACAAGGTGGAACTCAACACTGCACATGCTTCAGAGACTGTGTGAACAGAGGCGGGCTGTTATGTTTTTGTGGGAGGATACACATACACGGGCAGGCAGTAGGATGGCAGACATGGAGTTGTCAGGTGTGCAGTGGTCGAAGATTCAAGACATGTGTCAAGTCCTTCAGTGTTTTGAGGAATGCACACGGCTGGTTAGTGCAGACAACGCCATAATAAGCATGAGCATCCCCCTAATGCGTCTGCTGATGCAAAGTTTGACGCACATAAAGCATCAGGCGTCTGCAGCTGAGGAAGAGGAAAGCCTTGATGACAGTCAGCCATTGTCTGGCCAGGGCAGTGTACAGGACGAGGTAGCGGGCGAAGAGGAGGAGGAGGACGAGGAGGATGATGGGGATGATTATATTTTTAATGAGGAAGCTTTTCCGGGGCCAGTGGAAATTGTTGGCGCGGCAAGGCCGGGTTCTGGTTTTTGGAGGGACACAAGTGACGTGGATTTGCCTGAAACTGCCCCTCAACCAAGCACAACCACAGATTTGAGAACTGGAACTTTGGGCCACATGGCGGATTATGCCTTACGTATCCTCAAAAGGGACACACGCATTACTAAAATGATGAACGATGACGATTACTGGTTGGCCTGCCTCCTTGATCCTCGCTATAAAGGCAAATTGCAAAATATAATGCCACATGAGAACTTGGAACTAATATTAGCAACCAAACAATCAACTCTTGTTGACCGTTTGCTTCTGGCATTCCCTGCACACAGCGCCCGTGATCGTTCTCACACGAGCTGCAGGGGCCAGCAGACCAGAGGAGTTAGAGGGGCAGAAATCAGAAGTGGCGTTGGCCAGAGGGGTTTTCTGACCAGGTTGTGGAGTGATTTTGCTATGACCGCAGACAGGACAGGTACTGCAGCATCAATTCAAAGTGACAGGAGACAACATTTGTCCAGTATGGTTACTAACTATTTTTCATCCCTTATCGACGTTCTCCCTCAACCGTCATTCCCATTTGATTACTGGGCATCAAAATTAGACACCTGGCCAGAATTGGCAGAATATGCATTGCAGGAGCTTGCTTGCCCGGCAGCTAGTGTCCTATCAGAAAGAGTATTCAGTGCTGCAGGTTCAATACTAACAGAAAAAAGGACTCGTCTGGCTACCCAAAATGTAGATGATCTAACCTTCATTAAAATGAACCACAACTGGATTTCGAAATCTTTTGCCCCACCTTGCCCGGCTGACACCTAGCTTTCCTATTTAAAGGTCTTGCCTGTGGACTATTCTGAACGACTTTTCCAATCTCGTAATTTGCAGCACCTGATTGTCCAGCATCCGACATGTTAACACCTCCCTAAATGGCCAAAGTCCCCACACGGGGCCGTGATATCGCCACTTGGCGCCAGCACCCGTGAGAGTACTGTTTGTCTGAGGAGGTGGGTGTGCCCGCTTTTGGTCGACGGCACTGCCACAAGGTCCCTCATAGTACAATAAAGTGTCTCTGGCGGTGGTGGTGCGCACCCAACGTCAGACACACCGTTGTAATATGAGGGGCCCTGGGCCTGTACCGCCGGCCACAAGACAGTCCCCCCCAGCTCAAACAGTGCTCTACCACTTGCAAAACTTTCTCTCACAGCTCCACCAATGTTTAGTCTATGTGCTGACATCCTTCAATGCCTGGCACTGTCAATACCATTGTATTGACATTTTTCTTGTGTTAGGCCTTCGAAGCCTGTCTGCGGTCACTCCTTCCACTAGGCCTCCACTGACCTGTCTACTGCTGCCCGTGTTCCCCTGGAACCAATTTTAAATTGCCTACAGCCCAATTTTTGTTATGTTAGGCCTTCGAAGCCTGTCTGCGGCCCATTCTTTCCACTACTACTACACTGACCAGGCCACTGCTGCCCGTGTTCCCCTGGAACCAATTTTAAATTGCCTACAGCCAGCCCAATTTATTATGTTAGGCCTTCGAAGCCTGTCTGCGGTCCCTCCTTCCACTAGGCCTCCACTGACCTGTCTACTGCTGCCCGTGTTCCCCTGGAACCAATTTTAAATTGCCTACAGCCAGCCCAATTTATTATGTTAGGGCTTCGAAGCCTGTCTGCGGTCCCTCCTTCCACTAGGCCTCCACTGACCTGTCTACTGCTGCCCGTGTTCCCCTGGAACCAATTTTAAATTGCCTACAGCCCAATTTTTGTTATGTTAGGCCTTCGAAGCCTGTCTGCGGCCCGTTCTTTCCACTACTACTACACAGACCAGGCCACTGCTGGCCGTGTTCCCCTGGAACAAATTTTAAATTGCCTACAGCCAGCCCAATTTATTATGTTAGGCCTTCGAAGCATGTCTGCGGTCCCTCCTTCCACTAGGCCTCCACTGACCTGTCTACTGCTGCCCGTGTACCCCTTGAACCAACATCAGAAAATATAAAAATAAGTATTTTGCTTATAAAAAAGAAAATACTGGAGAGATATCAAATGCAGACATTTTAACATTAAAAACAAACACATACAACAAAAATCTGGTACAGTACTAAAAATGGCCACCAGCTACAATAACTTTCTCCTGCAAGTAGTTAACTGAAAGTTTTTTTCAATTTAAAACACAGATATGGCATCCACCGAGTGTTGTCCTGTCGCGTCTTCTTTATATTATTGCCAAGAAGATGCAAAACAATGAAAATAATAAAATCATTATTTACCAAAAAAATAGAGTAAGTCAAAACCACATTGCAAATAAACATTCATTACAAATAAAGAAGCAGGGCGCGTCCGAGGGTGAGTATATACCTAATAAGAATATAATCACCCTCGGACGCGCCCTGCTTCTTTCCGACAGCCTTCCTTCCTAAGAATCAGCCCTTCCGTGGTGTAGAGAGAGGGTGTGTTACACTCCAAGGTGTTCCCCAGGTTGCCTTTCCTGAGCTTCGATCATCATGCTCTCGTTTAGTAGTTGACGGAAAGTAGGCTGCATTAGGCCTACAAATTGGGTATGGGGTGGAGAGAGATGGTGTGTTACACTCCAAGGTGTTCCCCAGGTTTCCTTGCCATTGCTTCGGTCTTCCGACTCTCGTTTAGTAGTTGTAGAAAACTACACTGCATTAGGCCTACAAAATGGGTATCGGGTGGAGAGAGATGGTGTGTTACTCTCCAAGGTGTTCCCCAGGTTTCCTTGCCATTGCTTCGGTCTTCCGACTCTCGTTTAGTAGTTGTACAAAACTACACTGCATTAGGCCTACAAAATGGGTATCGGGTGGAGAGAGATGGTGTGTTACACTCCAAGGTGTTCCCCAGGTTTCCTTGCCATTGCTTCGGTCTTCCGACTCTCGTTTAGTAGTTGTAGAAAACTACACTGCATTAGGCCTACAAAATGGGTATCGGGTGGAGAGAGATGGTGTGTTACACTCCAAGGTGTTCCCCAGGTTTCCTTGCCATTGCTTCGGTCTTCAGACTCTCGTTTAGTAGTTGTAGAAAACTACACTGCATAAGGCCTACAAAATGGGTATCGGATGGAGAGAGATGGTGTGTTACACTCCATGGTGTTCTCCAGGTTGCCTTTCCAGAGCTTCGATCTTAATGCTCTCGTTTAGTAGTTGTTGGAAACTACACTGCATTAGGCCTCCAAATTGGCTATGGGGTGGAGAGAGATGGTGTGTTACACTCCAAGGTGTTCTCCAGGTTTCCTCGCCCTTGCTTCGATCTTCCGACTCTCGTTTAGTAGTTGTAGAAAACTACACTGCATTAGGCCTACAAAATGGGTATCGGGTGCAGAGAGATGGTGTGTTACACTCCAAGGTGTTCCCCAGGTTTCCTTGCCATTGCTTCGGTCTTCCGACTCTCGTTTAGTAGTTGTAGAAAACTACACTGCATTAGGCCTACAAAATGGGTATCGGGTGGAGAGAGATGGTGTGTTCCACTCCAAGGTGTTCCCCAGGTTTCCTTGCCATTGCTTCGGTCTTGCGACTCTCGTTCAGTAGTTGTAGAAAACTACACTGCATTAGGCCTACAAAATGGGTATCGGGTGGAGAGAGATGGTGTGTTACACTCCAAGGTGTTCCCCAGGTTTCCTTGCCATTGCTTCGGTCTTCAGACTCTCGTTTAGTAGTTGTAGAAAACTACACTGCATTAGGCCTACAAAATGGGTATCGGGTGGAGAGAGATGGTGTGTTACACTCCAAGGTGTTCCCCAGGTTTCCTTGCCATTGCTTCGGTCTTCCGACTCTCGTTTAGTAGTTGTAGAAAACTACACTGCATTAGGCCTACAAAATGGGTATCGGGTGGAGAGAGATGGTGTGTTACACTCCAAGGTGTTCTCCAGGTTGCCTTTCCAGAGCTTCGATCTTAATGCTCTCGTTTAGTAGTTGTTGGAAACTACACTGCATTAGGCCTCCAAATTGGCTATGGGGTGGAGAGAGATGGTGTGTTACACTCCAAGGTGTTCTCCAGGTTTCCTCGCCATTGCTTCGATCTTCCGACTCTCGTTTAGTAGTTGTAGAAAACTACACTGCATTAGGCCTACAAAATGGGTATCGGGTGGAGAGAGATGGTGTGTTACACTCCAAGGTGTTCCCCAGGTTTCCTTGCCATAGCTTCGGTCTTCCGACTCTCGTTTAGTAGTTGTAGAAAACTACACTGCATTAGGCCTACAAAATGGGTATGGGGTGGAGAGAGATGGTGTGTTCCACTCCAAGGTGTTCTCCAGGTTGCCTTTCCTGAGCTTCTATCTTCAGGCTCTCGTTAAATTGTGGTTAAATGGAACAACTGCATTTGGCGTACTAGTTGGTTTGGGGCCTACTAACAGTGTCTGCCGCTCCTTGCTGTTCTCCTGGTTTCCTGTCCTGAAATTCCGTTTTCAGGCGCTCGTTAAGTAGTTGTTAATGTTAGACTGCATTTGGCCTACTAGTTGGGTTGGGGCCTACTATCGGTGTCTGCCACTCCTTGCTGTTCTCCTCCACTGAAGAAAGCTGTGCCGCCTGTTTACTACGGTTGCCAATTTTGAACTGCATTTCGACTACTTACTGATTTGGGCCTACTCTCTGTGTCAGCCTCTCATTCCAGTTGTCGTCCACTGCAATGCCCCCTGGTTATTCCTGTGTTACCAATTTTGAACTGCATTTACCCAACTTTATTCTTTGGGCCTATATCTGTGTTTCCTCCTCATCCTGCCCATTGCCCAGCCAGTGATAGATGAGTCTGCTGGTACATTGACCCATAACGCAACATTCCCCGTGCATGCTACACAACAACATTGTGACCCTGCTGAAAGTCAGGTTGCTCTTCCCGCATACCATACCACCTTACACGGGGACAAAGAGGAAGGTGCAGATGAAAGTGCAGGTTCCTTCATCAGGTGGGGGGAGGAATACTAGTTGGCGACGTCACTGGCACAGGGCCTCTCATAGTACGCAAAAGTGTTGCTGCCGGTGGGAGGCGCCCCCGCCGTGCAAACACACCGCTGTACTTTGAGGGGCCCTGTGCCAGTGCCAATGCCTACGAGTGGGCCCCCCCTGCTTGCTCAGGTTCACAGCACTTGCAAAGTTGAAATACTTACCTCTCCCTGCTCCACTGCCGTGACGTGGTCCAGATTTCCTGGGCCCACTAATTACTTGAACCAGCCCTACCCACCACAACTTTAGCCAAATGACCCCCAATTTCAAATGCCTTCCAATTATTATAAGGTAAATTACGCTTGACAAGCTTCATTAAGAAGAATGGATGGTTTTGACATTAAAATGGGCACTCTAGGTGTTTTCCTGGCCCCCACTCACTGCCGACTATGCTGCCCCATTGACTTGCATTGGGTTTCGTGTTTCGGTCGATCCCGACTTTACGTCAAAATCGGCCGATTTCACTCGACCCGACTTTTGAGATAGTCGGGTTTCGCGAAACCCGGCTCGACTCTAAAAAGGTCAAGGTCACTCAACTCTAGCAGACACAGTTAGTAGGCCCAAATAATAAAGTAGGCTAAATGCAGTTCAAAATTGGTAACAAGACTAAACAGGCGGCATAACTTTGTTCAGTGGAGGACAATTGTAATGAATGGTGCAGACACAGTTAGTAGGCCCAAAATAAAAAAGTAGGCTAAATGCAGTTCAAAATTGGAAACAGGACTAAACAGGCGACATAGCTTTGTTCAGTGGAGGGCAACTGTAATGAGTGGCGCAGACACACTTTGTAGGCCCACAATAAAAAAAGTAGGCTAAATGCAGTTCAAAATTGGTAACAGGACTAAACAGGCGGCATTGCTTTGTTCAGTGGAGGACAACTGTAATGAGTGGCTGACACAGTTAGTAGGTGCAAATACTAAAGTAGGCTAAATGCAGTTCAAAATTGGTAACAGGACTAAACGGGCAGCATTGCTTTGTTCAGTGGAGGACAACTGTAATGAGTGGCAGACACAGTTAGTAGGCCTAAATAATAAAGTAGGCTAAATGCAGTTCAAAAATGGTAACAGGACTAAACAGCATAGCTAGGTACAAGGGTAAGCTCCTCTGCTGAGTAGCAGACAGTGGTAGTAGGTGCAAAGTTTAAACTGGTCTAAATGGAGGCCAGGGCCCCTGTATATTTTAACTATCATCTATCATTTCAACAAATTTGTATTGGCAGTGCCATTGAAGGATTTAACAGCACAGACTTAACAGTGGTGGAGCAGGAAGAGGTAAGTATAGCAAGTGGTAGAGCACTGTTTGAGCTGGGGGGAACACTCTCTCGTGGGCGGTGGTACTGGCACAGGGCCCCTCATATTACGACGGTGTGTCTGACATTGGTTGTGCACCACCACCGTCAGAGACACTTCATTGTACTATGAGGGACTCAGTGCCAGTGCTTTCGTCCAAGAGTGGGCACACCCACCTGTCCAGGCAAACGGCACTTGCATGGGTGCTTGCGCGAGGTGGTGACCACGGCCCTGTGGAGGGAGTGAGCCCATTTAGGGAGGTATAAAAATGGCTTATGGTGAACATTCAGCAGCTGCAAATGGAGGAATTGGAGAAGTCAGTAAGAGGAGGCCAAAAGCAAAACATTTTTCCGGCAAGCTACGTGTCAGCAGGGGAAGGTTGGGCGAAATAATTTGAAATCCATGATTGATTCATTTTAATGAAGATTAGATCATCAACATTCTGGGCAGCCAGACGTGTCCTTTTTTCGGTCAGTATTGAACCAGCAGCACTGAAGACTCTTTCTGATAGCACACTAGAAGCAGGGCAAGCGAGCTCCTGTAATGCATATTCTGCCAATTCTGGCCAGGTGTCTATTTTAGATGCCCAGTAATCAAAGGGGAATGACCTGTGAGGGAGAACATCGATAAGGGAGGAAAAGTAGTTCGTAACCATACTGGACAAATGCTGTCTCCTGTCACTTTGAATCGATGCAGCAGTACCTGTCGTGTCAGCGGTCATTGCGAAATCACTCCACAAACTGGTCATAAAACCCCTCTGTCCAACGCCACTTTGGATTTGTGCACCTCTAACACCTCTGCCATGTTGCCCCCTACGGCTCGTGTGAGAACCATCACCGCCGCTGTGTGCTGGGAATGCCTGAACCAAACGGTCTACAAGAGTTGCTTGTTTGGTAGCCAATATTTGCTCAAGGTTCTCATGTGGCATGATATTTTGTAATTTTCCTTTATATCGTGGATCCAGGAGGCAGGCCAATCAGTAATCGTCATCGGTCATGATTTTGATAATGCAGGGTGTTATGGACCTGGTGGTTAGGAGCACCCGGCACCTGATAGTTAAACTCACACAGGACAAGCTCTGGGATGTGGGAGCTCTGCTGACCGCAGGCCCTAATCCTATCACAACAACTAGAAATAGCCGTGGAGCGTTCCTGACACTCCCTAGATGCCTCTTCACAGCCTAAGAGCTAGCTAGCCCTAGAGATAGAAAATAAAGCCTACCTTGTCTCAGAGAAATTCCCCAAAGGAAAAGGCAGCCCCCCACATATATTGACTGTGAGGAAAGATGAAAGTCACAAACGCAGAAATGAAACAAGTTGCAGCAAAGGGAGGCCAGACTTACTAAACAGACAGAGGATAGGAAAGGTATCTTTGCGGTCAGCACAAAAAACTACAAAAGACCACGCAGAGTGTGCAAAAAGACCTCCGCACCGACTAACGGTGCGGAGATGCCACTCTGCATCCCAGAGCTTCCAGCTAGCAAGACAAAATCATGATAACCAGCTGGACAAGGAAACAATGAACAAATAATAACTATCAGGAACTTAGCTTCTGCTGGAGAAGACAGGTCACCAGAAAGATCCAAGAGCGAACTGAACCAATGCAGGAACATTGACAGCTGGCATGGAGTAACGATCTGAGTGGAGTTAAATAGAGCAGCCAACCAAAGGATAAACCACGTCACCTGTGTAAGGAACCTCAGAAGCAGCAGCTTCACTCAAAGACACCAGAGGGAGTCCATGGACAGAACTCGCCGAAGTACCATTCACGACCACAGGAGGGAGTTCGACAACAGAATTCACAACAGCAGGGGTCCCTTTTTATGATACGCAAGGCATACTCAGCCATGTGGGCCAATGTTCCATGTGTCAATTCACTGCCTGTGCTGGGTTGAGGAGCACTTTCTTGCAAATCAACATCAGTTGTGTCCCGCAAAAACCCTGTACCTGACCTTGCAATGCCACCAGTTTGCATTGCCCCCTGAGAAGCATCCTCCTCCCATTAATGTTCATCCCCATCATCTTTCTCCTCCTCCTCTTCGTCCACCACCTCGTCCAGGAGAGTTCCCTGAGCAGACAATGGCTGACTGTCAACAAGGCTTCCCTCCTCCTCGGCTGCAGATGCCAGCTCCTTAATGTGTGTCAAACTTTGCATCAGCAGACGCATTACTGGGATGCTCATGCTTATGATGGCGTCGTCTGCACTTACCAGCCGTGTGCATTCCTGAAAAGACTGAAGGACTTGACAGAGGTCTTGGAGCTTTGACCACTGCACACCAGACAACTCCATGTCTGCCATCCAACTGCTTGCCCGTGTATGTGTATCCTCCCACAAATTAATTACAGCACGCCTCTGTTCGCACAGCCTCTGAACCATGTGTAGTGTGGAGTTCCACCTTGTTGCAACGTCAATTATTAGGCAGTGCTGGGGAAGATTCAGCGATCGCTGATGGTTCAGCATACGGCTGGAGTGTACGGGCGATCGGCGGATGTGCGAGCAAAGTCTTCGCACCTTCAGGAGCAGGACTGGTAACTCCGGATAATTTTTGAGGAAGCACTGCACCACCAAGTTCAAGGTGTGAGCCAGGCAAGGTATGTGTTTCAGTTCTGAAAGGGCTATGGCAGCCGTAAAATTCCTTCCGTTATCACTGACTACCTTGCCTGCCTCAAGATGTACACTGCCCAGCCATGACTGAGTTTGTTGCTGCAAGTACTCGGCCCGTACCTCCGCGGTGTGTCTGTTGTCGCTCAAACACTTTATTTGTAACACAGCCTGCTGACGCTTACCACTAGCTGTTTGATAATGGGACACCTTGTGTGCAACACTGGCAGCTGCAGATGGAGTGGTCGTGCGACTGCGCTCTGTGGATGAGCTTTCACTTCTGGAGGAGGAGGAGGAGGGGGGGCGAACGCCTACAGCCAACTGTTTCCTAAATCGTGGGCTAGACAGAACTGTCCCACTATGTCTGTCCCCTTTGGACCCTGCATCCACCACATTAACCCAGTACGCCGTGATGGACATGTAACGTCACTGGCCATGCCTACTGGTCCATGCATCTGTTGTGAGGTGCACCTTTCTACTGACTGATTGCCTCAGTGCATGGACAAGGCGGTCTTTGACATGCTGCTGGAGGGCTGGGATGGCTTTTCTCGCAAAGAAGTGCCGACTGGGTAGGTCATAGCGTGGTACTGCGTAGGCCATCAGGTCTTTGAAAGCTTCGCTTTCAACCAACCGGTAGGGCATCATCTCTAACGAGATTAGTATAGAAATGTGGGCATTCAAACCCTGTGTACGCGGATGAGAGGATGAGTACTTTCTTTTCCTAACAAGAGTCTCTTGAAGGGTGAGCTGGACTGGAGAGCTGCATATGGTGGAACTAGCGGTGGTGGTGGTGGACATGGCGGATTGAGAGAGGGTTGGTGATGGTATTCTTGATGTTGGCCTACATACAGTGTTTCCTACCAATAACCTTGTGATTTCCTGAGTGCTTTGGCCTTGTGACGATACCTCCACATTTGCTGCTGGTGGTGTTCTAACCGGTGGCCTTACAGTGAGGGAAGCAATGTAGCATTGCTGACTACCTTCATTCTGAGCAGCTGCACCAATGGTACGGGACATTCGGTAGTTAGTCCAGGCTTGCAAGTGCATGCTGGTTAAATGTCTAAGCATGCGCGTTGTATTTGAATTTTGAAGATTCTTCCCTCTGCTAAAGGTCTTTGAGCATTTCTTACAGATAACTTTTGACTGATCATGCGGATCTTGGTTAAAAAATTGCCACACTACACTCTTCCTACTATGGAATACCTTTTCAGGCATTGCACGATGTGCTACTTTCACCGGATGGCCACGCTGTCCTAAAACTGTTTTTATTTTTGACAAATGTTTTTTGGCCTGATACGGGCCTGCCAGATGACAGCTGTTGCGATGTGGATGGCTGCCTCGGATCATCCTCCTCTGCTTCTGAGCTACTGGCAGTGGCACCCTCTTCCCCCATGGCTGCCAATCTGGGTCAACAACTGGGTCATCTATCACCTCCTCTTCAATGTCATGTGCACATTCCTATGTGTAACCGTGTAAGGTGCTATAGCGTTCGGGACGGGGCACCATAGTCTCAGCAGGGTCAGATTATGGCTCAGTACACTGCGAGGGCAATGTAGTGATCAGAATCAATGGAACAGCATAATCATCTAGCTAAGGCTGTGCATCAGTGCACTCCATGTCCGATTCATCTTGTAATGGGCAGTTAACAATTTCCCGTTCTAACCCAGGCACGGTATGTGTAAAGAGCTCCATGGAGTAACCTGTAGTGTCGCCTGATGTATCCTTCACTTTTGGTTTGGGTGAAGAACACAAGGAAACGTCTTGTTCCTGACCGGGAGCATCCACTGATGACCTTCTGCTTTTATATTTGGAACTTTCTGAAGAGGAGGCGAAAGAGCTAGAGGCTGAGTCAGCAAGGAAAGCCAAAACTTTTTCCTGCTGCTCCGGCTTTAAAAGCTGTTTTCCTACTCCCAGATAAGGGAGCCTTCGAGGCCTTGTGTAGCCAGATGATGACGCTGGCTCAACACCTCCAGCCTTAGTTGCTATTGTGCTTTTGCCACTACCACCAGATGCACCACCACCACCACCATCAGTACCAGCTGGCAACCACTGCCCACAGGCTCTTCCACCAGACTTCCTCATTTTTTGGAAAATCTAACCAAAATAACAACCGTTATATGGTACTGTAAAACAAGGTAGAAGGTGTATATAAACTTGTTGAGAATTTAAATCTCCTTTTTTGGGGGGGATACTGAACCAAAACAACATAAGTGACAGAAAGTGGCTGGCTGATATACGACAAACTAACAGGACTGCAGTATATCCACTTTGTGAGAATTTGAATCTCACTTTTTGGGGGGGAGACTGAACCAAAACTCAGGCCCAGTGTATTTAACAATGCAATCTAAGTGGCAGAAAGTGGCTGGCTGACATACGGACTGTAGTACAATTTCAATCTCCCTACAATGATCTCAGGAAAAGTATGGCAGCAATAAAAAGGACTGCTGCACACAAAAGTGTGGACAAATAACAAGATAACTGTGCAGAAAGGAGCAACAGGATTTTTGCTTTTAAAAAAGGAGTTGGTTTGCACAGCAGCGTGCAAACAGCAATGCAGCTATCAGGGAGCCTTATAAGGCAGCCTAATAAGCTACAGAGCTGATGCACAAAAATATAGCCTCCACTGTCCCTGCAAACAAATGGTGGTGTTGGACAGTGGAAATCGCTACAGCACCAGCAGTTTGGGGGTTAATCTTCCTTCCCTAACTATATCCCTTCTTGTGATGAAGCTGCAGCAACCTCTCCTATGCTAAGATCAGCAGAGGTAAGATAGCGGTCGGCGTGCACGCCCCTTTATAGCCCCTGTGACGCCGCAGAAAGCAAGCCAATCACTGTCATGCCCTTCTCTAAGATGGGATCGAGACCTATGTCATCACGCTGCCCACACTCTGCGTCCTCCTTCATTGGCTGAAAAATGGCACTGAAAGCGTAATACGAAATGCGACTTTTGTGCGCAGATTGCCGACCTCATGGCCGATCGCACATTAGGATCGGGTCGGGTTTCATGAAACCCGACTTTGGCGAAAGTTAGCGATTTTTGAATCTGCCTGATCTGTTTCGCTCAACCCTAATGACGATTTCTACTCCATGACAGGGACAGACACCTTTTACCATCTCAGGAAAAATGAGGCAACAAATGGACAATCTGTTCGTAACTATTTCACCTATTTTATGTTTTGCTGAAATATGGTTTTTCTGTGGACAATCCAATATGCCACTACATTTTTTATGAAAATATCATGACATTTTTTCTTTAAGAGAAAAGCATCTAGTAAAGAGTCCTGATTAAATAAATGTGCGAAATAAGCATATTTAACAGTTTCAGACAACCACTTTATGAGGCAGCACTGCCCCAAGAACTGGATATCTTAACCCCTTAACGACGACCGATACGCCTTTTAACGGCGGTAATCAAAGGTACTTAAACCACAGCGCCGTTAATTAACAGTGCTGTGGAAAAAGTGTATTTCGTCCCCCAGAGTCGGAGTTTCTCCAGAGTCTCGGGGGTAGCCGAGACCACAGAGAACATGATTTGGGTCGGTTTTTGCCGACCCTGGGGTTGCGATCACTTTTCTTAATCGTATATCAGTGACTGCAAAAAAAAAGTCCGATATGCCATTTAATTTCTCTCTCCTCTGATGTGATTGCACATCAGAAGAGAGAGAAATAAGGTCCCCGATCCCCCCAGTACCTCCCGGTGTCCCTGGGTCCTCTTGTTTCCCCCCACGTAAAAAAATAGTGAGTGCATGCACAGTGCGTCTGCCGAGATCTGCCGGGTGGCACCCGGCAACAATAGATTTTTCCTATTGGTTCATTTTGATCAACCCCCCTTTATCACCTCCTTAATTAGGGAACAATAATGAAATAAAAAATATATATTTATTTTCATTTTTTCATGAGGGTTAGAGTTGGGCCAAAGTGAGTTGGTCTAAAGTTAGGGTTAGGATTGGGGCTAAAGTTATGGTTAGGGATGGGGCTAAAGTTAGGGTTAGGGTTGGGGCTAAATTTAGGGTTAGGGCAGGGGATAGAGTTAGAGTTAGGGTTGGGGCTATAAATGGGGTTAGGGTTTGGATTACATTTACGGTTGGGATTAGCGTTAAGGTTAGGGTTGGGATTAAGGTTAGGAGTGTGTCAGGGTTAGGTTTGTGGTTAGGGTTATGGTAAGGGGTGTGTTGGGGTTAAGGTTGTGGTTAGGGTTGGGATTAGGGTTAGGGGTGTGGTTAGGGTTATGGTTAGGGTTGGGATTAGGGTTAGGGGTGTATTGGGGTTAGGGTTGGAGTTAGAATTGGGGAGTTTCCACTGTTTAGGCACATCAGGGGCTCTGCAAATGTGACATGATGACCGCAGACCATTCCATCAAAGTCTGCATTCCAAAATGGCACTCCTTCCGAGCTCTGCCAAACGCCAAAACATTGGTTCCCTCCACATTTGGCATATCAGCGTACTTAGTACAAATTGCACAACAACTTTTGGGGTCCAATTTCTCCAGATACCCTTGGAAAAATAAAAAATTGCGGGCTAAAAGATAATTTTTGTGGGAAAAAAATTGATTTTTTATTTTCATGGCTCTACATTATAAACTTTAGTGAAACAATTGGGGGTTCAAAGTGCTCCCCACACATCTAGATAAATTCCTTGGGTGGTTTAGTTTGCAAATGGGGTCACTTGTGCGGGGTTTCCACTGTTTAAGCATATCGGAGCTTCTCCAAATGTGACATGGTGTCTGATCTCAATTCCAGCCAATTCTACATTTAAAAAGTCAAACGGCGCTCCTTCCCTTCCGACCTCTGCTATGCTCCCAAACACTGGTTCCCCCTCACATATTGGGTGTCAGCATACTCAGGACAAAATTGATCAACAACTTTGGGGGTCCAATTTCTCCGGATACCCTTCGGAAAATAAAAAATTGCGGGCTAAAAGATCATTTTTGTGAAAAAAAAGATTTTTTACTTTCATGGCTCTACGTTATAAACTCCTGTGAAGAACTTGGGGGTTTAAAGTGCTCACCACACAACTAGATAAGTTCCTTGGGGGGCTCTAGTTTCCAAAATGGTGTCACTTTTGGGCATTTTCACTGTTTAGGCACATCAGGAGCTCTCCAAACGGGACATGGTATCGGATCTCATTTCCAGCCAATTCTGCATTGAAAAAGTTAAACGTCACTTCTTCCCTTCCGAGCTCTGCCGTGCGCCCAAACAATTGTTTGGCAATCTAATTTCTCCTGTTATCCTTAGGAAAATAAAAATTTGGGGGTGAAAAATCATTTTTGTGGAAAAAATATGATTTTTTTTATTTTCAAGGCTCTACGTTATTAACTTCTGTGAAGCACTTGGGGGTTCAAAGTGCTCACCACACATCTAAATAAGTTCCTTGGGGGGTCTAGTTTCCAAAATGGTGTCACTTGTTGGGGGTTTCCACTGTTTAAGCACATCAGGGGCTCTGCAAACCCGACATGGCATCTGATCTCAATTCCAGCCAATTCTGCATTAAAAAAGTCAAACAATGCTCCTTCCCTTGTGAGCTCTGGCGTGTGCCCAAACAGTGGTTTACCCCCACATATGGGGTATCAGCGTATTCAGGAGAAATTTCACAACAAATTTTGTGGTTCATTTTCTCTTTTTACATTTTTGAAAATAAAAAAATCTGGTTCTGAAATAAAATGTTTGTGAAAAAAAGTTAAATGTTCATTTTTTTCCTTCCACATTGCTTCAGTTTCTGTGAAGCATGTAAAGGGTTAACTAACTTCTTGAATGTGGTTTTGAGCACCTTGACGGGTGCAGTTTTTAGAATGTTGTCGCGTTTGGATATTTTCTGTCATGTAGAGCCCTCAAAGTGACTTCAAATGTGATGTGGTCCCTAAAAAAAGGTGTTGTAAAAATGAGAAATTGCTGGTCAAATTTTAACCCTTATAACTTCCTAACCAAAAAAAAAAATTTCCGAAGTTGTGCTGATGTAAAGTAGACATGTGGGAAATGTTATTTATTACATTTTTTTGTGACATATCTCTCTGATTTAAGGGCATAAAAATTCAAAGTTTGAAAATTGCTAAATTTTCAAGATTTTTTCCATATTTCCATTTTTTTCATAAATAAATGCAAGTCATATTGAAGAAACTTTACCACTACCATGAAGGACAATATGTTGCTAAAAAACATTCTCAGAATCAGCGGGATCCGTTAAAGCGTTCCAGAGTTATAACCTTATAAAGAGACAGTGGTCAGAATTATAAAAATTGGCCTGTTCGTTAAGTACAAAATTGGCTCTGTCACTAAGGGGTTAATTGAAGATTCTAGTGCCAAGTTGCTCATAGAAACCAAATGTTACAGAACCCCCAGCACCAAGAATATGTTATGCTATATATATATTCTGTATAATAGTTTCCATGTGAAATGCATCAGTCCACAGGCTGCGCCCCTGGACAAGATATTCTCTTTCTGACCTCCCCCACCTTTGTAATTCCCACAGTAAATACCAGCAGGCTCCGGCCCCCTGCGGCTATTGTAATGTATATCTGGCCTGTTTTTTTCTATTGGCCTGCCCTGTGTATCTGTGTTATATATTCTGTGTGTTGTAAATAAAGTGTGTTCTTTTAGACTGGAAATACCTGGAATAGCAGTCAGCTTTTATATGCTCCCATGTAATCAAGAAATTCTAGCCAGCGTCCTTCATTCAGAGTCCAGCAGAAGCGGAGTAGACCTCCTGAAACACGGGGGTGCTGTAAGAGGTACTACAGCACAGTAGACCCCGTTACACCAAATTTTCAAAACTAACTCTATTAAATCCACCAATGTAATTATGACAGCAGATAAAGTTCACGGACATCAATTAATATCAAATTCATTGGTGTCAAATGACAACGCGCTTCACGTTTTAATACATAGGATTTTTATAATCTAAATAGCAAAAAGCAGTGTGATACACAATGTACATATTGAACTAATTGGTTATGTTCATACCAGCTCTACAAGTAAATCTAATGGACAACCATGGTTCAAGGCTCATGAAGCACAAAGGTAGCTGATGCTGAGAACTGAAAATCCTATTCACTATAAAGATTATTTATCTATTTTTATAAGCAGCTAATGAAAATTACGTGACTGATTCAACATTCATGCTGACTACAAATTTAGTCATTTTATCAAGCAATTTGACCAGATGGAAATCATATATGTGTTCCTTTGCCATTTATTTATGGGACAAGAAAGCAGGTGGGAAGATGGTAGTTGGGCGCAAGTAATTTTTTTATGGCTCAAAACATATTATACTCTGGTTGGGTCATTTAGAAATCTAGCCGAAAAAAATCTATATTGAAATATATAGAATTGGTAATAGAGATAGCTATGGCTTTGCTTAAAGAGTACCTATCAGCAGTCTGGTCAGCCTTTTTTATCTAAGAAAAGAGTGGGTAGCCTCAGACTGGTGAGATTTACAACGATCACCAACTAGCAAAAGTGGTCACAAGGGTCTCTAATTTCTAACAAAAGTTGGGTTTGAACTTCCAGGCTGTAGGATCTTGGCAATGCAGAGAGTGATCCCACAAACCTTGTTGGCCATCCTTTCTTTGAAATAGAAAGACTTCACATGTTATCAGGAGATATCCCTCCCAGCACTGTTGCATTCTTTGCTAAGCAGTTACCATATGGTAACATCATTGGAATGGTTACCATTCAGAAACCGCTTAATAAAGGATGTGACAGTGATGGCTTAGTGTAAAGAGTCAAATCTTGAGATAACACAAGAGATCACATGTTTTTACTATGAGGAAGGCTGAGGAAAGTTTTGAAATCCTGCTCTGCATGCCGGGATCCCACATCTTGGAAATTTGGACAACATTTTTGCTAGAAAGTTACGTCTCTAAAGGGAACATTAGGAACACTTGTAACTACTTTTGTTAATTGGTGATATTTAGAAAAATAACCAGTCTCAGGCTGTCCACACTTTTCATAAAGAGGACCTGTTACCAGATAAAAAGGTTTTACAATTGTTTTATTCCTGTTGTTGTCCTGATTTTTTCATTTTTGCTTTGATCTTTCTTTAATTTTGCTATGCAGTTTCAGAGTTGTGAGCCTTTTTATTTAGTGCTAATTTTTATGGTCTTTATACAAGGGCATTGCTCTTAATATCAAACTCATTGATCTCAAATGATAACGCGCTTCTCTGGGGACATGACTTGGGTTGCACTGTATTATTACCATGTGAACACACAGAGATAAGTGAATCAATCTGCGGTGAATCAATTTTGGGTTGGATTTCATGAACTTTGCATGTCGCAGCAAATTTTAACAATTTGTGATTCAATTTGCATGGATTGCAAAAACAATACCCAGCGGCAGTGGTGTCAAACTGCATTCCTCGAGAGCCACAAACCATGCGTGTTTTCAAGATTTCCTTAGCATTGCACAAGGTGCTGCAATCATTATGTGTGTAGGTGATTAAATTATCACCTGTGCAGTACAAGGAAATCCTGAAAACATGACCTGTTTGCAGCCCTCGAGGAATGCAGTTTGACACCCCTGCCCAGCGGCATTTTCTACATTGCATAAGATTGTATCAGCCAGAGAGAAGGCTCACATGATGTCAGACACTGCCACTATAAAAGATGATGTAGGGAAAGCAGCAGCTATTTAGAGTTTTACAGCAAAGAGATAGGAGGTCAGGGCGCCCAGCTTATCATTACAATAGAAAGGTATAAATCAGTGTGGTGCACTACTGCAGTGCTGTACGGGATAGAAAATGGGAGTGGTAGTCTCAGTTTGTGAATAATAAGGCACAGGTTCATGTGATAGAGAAGTGTGGTCCGTGTGTGACTGAATTGATTGATTTGTTATATGCTGCAATATTTAAAAAGACCATTGTTTTTATTCTTAAATCTTTCCAACAAGGAGGGCAGTTTAAGTCCCCTTAGTTCTAATTTTCCTACTGAAGAAAACTACTGTGGCTATTAGGATAGTTTATCTAATAAAGTGTGCTTTATTGCTTGTAAGACCGGCGTCACACTCAGCATATGAAAATATGGTCCGTTATTTTTTACGGCCGTAATACGCAGAAAAGTCCCCAAAATAGTGATCCGTATGTCATCTGTAGGCAGGGTGTGTCAGCGTATTTTGCGCATGGCATCCTCCATATGTAATCCGTATGGCATCCGTACTGTGAGATTTTCTCGCAGGCTTGCAATGCGGACATACAATGGATCCATGGGCTCAAATAATCGTAAAAACATATATACTGTCTATATATCAATATATGTGTCAGTGAGACACATATATATATATACTAGCTGAAGAGCCCGGCGTTGCCTGGGCATAGTAAATATCTGTGGTTATAGCACTTCATGTCTCTTATTTTCCCATCACACCTCTCATTTTCCCCATCACATCTTACATTTTCCCCCTCACATCTCTCATTTTCTCCCTTACACCTCTCATTTTCCCCCTCACTCCTCTTATTTTCCCCCTCACTCCTCTAATTCCCCCCTAACACTTGTCATTTCGACCTCACATCTGTAATTTTCCGATCACTCCACTATTTTCCCTCACTCCTCTGATTTTGCACTCACACCTCTCATTTTCACCTCAGTATATACATGTTTGTCATTTCCCTTATATATAGTATACACCTGTATGTCATCTCCTGTATATAGTATATACCTGTATGTCATCTCCCCTGTATATAGTATATACCTGTGTGTAATCTCCCCTGTATATAGTATATATCTGTGTGTCATCTCCTCCTGTATATATTATATACCTGTTTGTCATCTCCTCCTATATATAGCATATACCTGTATGTCATCTCCTCCTGTATATAGTATATACCTGTATGTCATCTCCTCCTATATATAGCATATACCTGTATGTCATCTCCTCCTGTATATAGTATATACCTGTAGGTCATCTGCTCCTGTATATAGTATATACCTGTGTGTCATCTCCTCCTGAATATAGTATATACCTGTATGTCATCTCCTCCTGTATATAGTATGTACCTGTATGTCATCTCCTCCTCTATATAGTATATACCTGTGTGTCATCTCTCCTGTATATAGTATATGCCTGTGTGTCATCTCACCGTACATAGTATATATCTGTATGTCATCTCCTCCTGTATTAGACCTCGTTCACACGTTATTTGGTCAGTATTTTTACCTCAGTATTTGTAAGCTAAATTGGCAGCCTGATAAATCCCCAGCCAACAGGAAGCCCTCCCCCCCGGCAGTACATATTAGCTCACACATACACATAATAGGCAGATCATGTGACTGACAGCTGCCGTATTTCCTATATGGTACATTTGTTGCTCTTGTAGTTTGTCTGCTTATTAATCAGATTTTTATTTTTGAAGGATAATACCAGACTTGTGTGTGTTTTAGAGCGAGTTTCGTATGTCAAGTTGTGTGTGTTGAGTTGCATGTGGCTACATACATGTAGCGACTTTTGTGAGATGAGTTCTGTGTGGCAACATGCATGTAGCAACTTTTTGTGCGTCGAGTTGCATGTGACAGGTTAGTGTAGCAAGTTGTGTGCAGCAAGTTTTGCGCATGGCGAGTTTTGTGCATGGCGAGTTTTATGTGTGGTGCCTTTTGAGTATGTGCAAGTTTTGTGTGAGGCAACTTTTGCATGTGTTGCAACTTTTGTGCATGTGGCAATTTTTCCGTGTGTGGCGAGTTTTCCATGAGGTGAGTTTTGCACATGTGGCGAGTTTTGCATGAGCCTAGTTTTGCATGTGGTGAGTTTTGAGCGGCGACTTTTGTTTCGACTTTTATGTGGCGAGTTTGGTGTATGTGTGGTGAAATGTGTGCTGTGGGTGGTATATGTGTTCAAGCACGTGGTAGTGTGTGGCGCATTTTGTGTGTGTGTTCATATCCCCGTGTGTGGTGAGTATCCAATGTCGGGGCCCCACCTTAGCAACTGTACGGTATATACTCTTTGGCGCCATCGCTCTCACTCTTTAAGTCCCCCTTGTTCACATCTGGCAGCTGTCAATTTGCCTCCAACACTTTTCCTTTCACTTTTCCCCATTATGTAGATAGGGGAAAAATAGTTTGGTGAATTGAAAAGCGCGGAGTTAAAATTTCACCTCACAACATAGCCTATGATGCTCTCAGGGTCCAGACGTGTGACTGTGCAAAATTTTGTTTCTGTAGCTGTGACGCCTCCAACACTTTTCCTTTCACTTTTTTCCCCATTATGTAGATAGGGGCAAAATAGTTTGGTGAATTGGAAAGCGCGGGGTTAAAATTTCACCTCACAACGTAGCCTATGACGCTCTCAGGGTCCAGACGTGTGACTGTGCAAAATTTTGTTTCTTTAGCTGTGACGCCTCCAACACTTTTCCTTTCACTTTTTTCCCCATTATGTAGATAGGGGCAAAATTGTTTGGTGAATTGGAAAGCGCGGGGTTAAAATTTCACCTCACAACGTAGCCTATGACGCTCTCAGGGTCCAGATGTGTGACTGTGCAAAATTTTGTTGCTGTAGCTGCGACGCTTCCAACACTTTTCCTTTCACTTTTTTCCCCATTATGTAGATAGGGGCAAAATTGTTTGGTGAATTGGAAAGCGCGGGGTTAAAATTTCACCTCACAACGTAGCCTATGACGCTCTCAGGGTCCAGACGTGTGACTGTGCAAAATTTTGTTTCTGTAGCTGCGACGCCTCCAACACTTTTCCTTTCACTTTTTTCCCCATTATGTAGATAGGGGCAAAATAGTTTGGTGAATTGGAAAGCGCGGGGTTAAAATTTCACCTCACAACGTAGCCTATGACGCTCTCAGGGTCCAGACGTGTGACTGTGCAAAATTTTGTTTCTTTAGCTGTGACGCCTCCAACACTTTTCCTTTCACTTTTTTCCCCATTATGTAGATAGGGGCAAAATTGTTTGGTGAATTGGAAAGCGCGGGGTTAAAATTTCACCTCACAACGTAGCCTATGACGCTCTCAGGGTCCAGACGTGTGACTGTGCAAAATTTTGTTTCTGTAGCTGTGACGCCTCCAACACTTTTCCTTTCATTTTTTTCCCCATTATGTAGATAGGGGCAAAATTGTTTGGTGAATTTGAAAGCGCGGGGTTAAAATTTCACCTCACAACGTAGCCTATGACGCTCTCAGGGTCCAGATGTGTGACTGTGCAAAATTTTGTTGCTGTAGCTGTGACGCCTCCAACACTTTTCCTTTCACATTTTTCCCCATTATGTAGATAGGGGCAAAATTGTTTGGTGAATTGGAAAGCGCGGGGTTAAAATTTCACCTCACAACGTAGCCTATGACGCTCTCAGGGTCCAGACGTGTGACTGTGCAAAATTTTGTTTCTGTAGCTGTGACGCCTCCAACACTTTTCCTTTCACTTTTTTCCCCATTATGTAGATAGGGGCAAAATTGTTTGGTGAATTGGAAAGCGCGGGGTTAAAATTTCACCTCACAATGTAGCCTATGACGCTCTCAGGGTCCAGATGTGTGACTGTGCAAAATTTTGTTGCTGTAGCTGCGACGCTTCCAACACTTTTCCTTTCACTATTTTCCCCATTATGTAGATAGTGGCAAAATTGTTTGGTGAATTGGAACGCGAGGGGTTAAAATTTCACCTCACAACGTAGCCTATGACGCTCTTGGGGTCCAGACGTGTGACTGTGCAAAATTTTGTGGCTGTAGCTGCGACGGTGCAGATGCCAATCCCGGACATACACACATACACACACACACACACATTCAGCTTTATATAGTAGATATATATATATATACTTTGTACAAAAAGAAAAAAAAGAGCATGAACCGCACATCCCGAAATCATACATTGATCTAAAGTCGCTAGGCAAAAATTTATATACTGAACATGAGGTTTTCAGTTTAACATTCTGATCAGACTGTATGAAGCCCACTGCCACTTCACGGCAAACCTCGTAGTGGGTCCTATCGCCCTAACGGAGCAGCCATGCACCAGCAGGGTGGACGGCCTGTTGCCCCACAGCACCCATGCTGTGAGACTGAGCCCCCATCACTCCAGACCGCGCCGCCCCACCAGCACAAAGCCACAGCAACAATGGCCACCGCACAGCACCAGCACTAAAATGAAAGGAGCATTGAAACTCACCTTCCTCCAGCTCTTCAGTGAGAGCCAAAGCTTTGTGCTGGTGTGGCGACGTGGTCTGGAGTCATGGGGCTCAGTCTCGCAGCATGGGTGCTGTGGGGCAACAGGCCGTCCGCCCTGCTAGTGCATGGCCGCCGTGGTGGTGGTCGCCGCGTGGCTCTGCTCTGTTAGGGCGGTAGGACCCACTACGAGGTTTGCCGTGAAGTGGCAGTGGGCTTCATACACTCTGATCAGAATCTTAAACTGAAAACCTCATGTTCAGTATATAAATTTTTTGCCTAGCGACTTTAGATCAACGTATGATTTTGGGATGTGCGGTTCATGATCTTTTTTTTCGTTTTGTATAAAGCATGTTCTTGTCTCTTTCTTGGACCAGCACTCCTCCCATTTGGCACAGGTGATTTTAATTAGCAGGAGACTGCAAAGTGAGGGGTCTAGCCCATTTTGGCTCTCACTGAAGAGCTGGAGGAAGGTGAGTTTTAATGCTCCTTTCATTTTGGTGCTGGTGCTGTGTGGCGGCCAATGTTGCTGTGGCTTTGTGCTGGTGGGGCGGCGCAGTCTGGAGTCATGGGGGCTCAGTCTCACAGCATGGGTGCTGTGGGGCAACAGGCCGTCCACCCTGCTGGTGCATGGCCGCTGTGGCGGTGGTCGCCACGCCGCTCCGCTCCGTTAGGACGGTAGGACCCACTACGAGGTTTGCCGTGAAGTGGCAGTGGGCTTCATACAGTCTGATCAGAATGTGGATAATTTTTCACCACCACTCATGAAAAACCAATGACTTATTTATTTGCACCATCTGTGTATAAACACCAGCAAATCAGGAATCTGCCCCAAAGAACAATTACTTTGGGAGAATCTTTACAATTTAAGAAACCTAAATTTACTAGTAGGTCAGTGTGTTGTTAGTTACCACGTTACCATCCGTTTTCAACTAGCCTTTTGGATTGAGGTCACTTGGATATTTCTAAGCCTGTATTTGCATAAAAGAGCTTGGAATAGGGTCAGTATAGCCCTAGAAGACCAGAGTGTCACACATTTCTTCTGAGCAATTGGAGGCATTGCAGTATTGTAATACAGTATGTGGCTAATTTGCTGCAAATCAAATTTTGGGGAAAAATTTGTAAGCTGGCAAATTGACTTTCAAAAGACTCTATCACTTCTATTAGTAATGCCTTGTTGGTAAAGCCCATAAATGTTTGCCCTAATTAAAAAGGCATCTCTGGAACCGTGC
The DNA here is from genome assembly GCF_032444005.1 of Ranitomeya imitator. Classification (NCBI taxonomy): domain Eukaryota; kingdom Metazoa; phylum Chordata; class Amphibia; order Anura; family Dendrobatidae; genus Ranitomeya; species Ranitomeya imitator. The sequence continues at coordinate 227,705,383 of NC_091282.1, forward strand.
GGTAGATTTAAAACAAAAATACTTAGATGACAAGTGGAAATAAAATTTAAGCAAAAACTGGCCTTATTTGAATTAGTGACAGGTCCTCTTTAAATAAAAATGGCAACCCAAGATTCGCTATATGTACTGTTTAAGTCACATCCGGTGTCTATTTTATATTTTATGTGTATGCCGGGAAAATCTTCTGATGTACAGTATGTGCCTAATATGAAATCTTGACATATTCAATTCTAAGCCAGGAGAGTTGAATACATCTGATGCTGCTGAATTAAAAGAAAGTATATACAACATGGTAGTATTTTATGTGCAGATTCCCTCTGTATTAAAACTGTAGTCAACTGTGCACTTCAATACAAAAACTGTCAGTTGGAGCAAATACAAGCCCTTAAAGGTGTAAGACACAAAGCAAACATAGAGGGGAAAATTATTATGAACTGTGGTTCATATGCCATTCAGAAACCATAGTACAGTGAAGTTTACTGTGAAAAACTAAGATAAAAACAAAATAGATATATACCCTGCAGCAAATATATAGCAATAGTGCATCGAAATAACATAGGATATTTAGTGAACAATTTTTTGATTAAAAAAATGTAAAAGCCATCCCATCATGTCAAGGTGACCCTTCAGGATGGTCCTAACCTCTAATATTAATAATAATAATAATCTTTGTTTTTATATAGCGCTAACAAATTCCGCAGCGCTTTACAGTTTGCACACATTATTACTATTACAACTTTAACATATGTCAAGTGGCATGGATGTGAACAAGGGCTGAGTAGGATCAAATTGTGTTTGCTAAGTATCCTATATTATTTTCATGCACTATTGCTGTTTATTTATTTACTGCAGGTTATTTGCTTATTTTGTTTTTATCTTAGGTTTTTGTCTATTTAGTGGTCAATGTGAACATTCGCTTACACGCAGCATGCACACCAACTTATATTCCCAAAAAAAAATTATGGATTGCCTCCAAGTGGTGGTGATTTAAATGCCAGACTTGTTCCAGTATATCCAGGATCTTGCAGAGTAGTTTCAGCGTTATGTAACTGCTCAGGGACAGGCACCTGCAAAACTTCTCTTGACTTAGTTTGAGCCCAAAGTTAACCTGCTGAGACTTATCTACCTATTATCCTTAGGATCTCATGCAGCTTGAGCGGCTCATTTCCATCAAAAACAAGGAATACAGCAACACAAGCTGGTTTTTGGTAACTACTGTGAAGAGTATGGATGTCAGATGCATGTCTAACCAAGACAACCGCCACCAGAGAAATATCAACATATACAGTTAGGTCCATATATATTTGGACAGAGACAACATTTTTCTAATTTTGGTTATAGACATTACCACAATGAATTTTAAACAAAACAATTCCGATACAGTTGAAGTTCAGACTTTCAGCTTTCATTTGAGGGTACCCAAATTAATATTGGATAAAGGGTTTAGGAGTTTCAGATCCTTAACATGTGCTACCCTGTTTTTTAAGGGACCAAAAGTAATTGGACAGATTCAATAATTTTAAATAAAATGTTCATTTCTAGTAGGGTTGAGCGAAACGGGTCGTTCATTTTCAAAAGTCACCGACTTTTGGCAAAGTCGGGTTTCATGAAACCCGATCCGACCCCTGTGCGGGGTCGGCCATGCGGTACGCGACTTTCGCGCCAAAGTCGCGTTTCAATGACGCGAAAAGCGCCATTTCTCAGCCAATGAAGGTAAACGCAGAGTGTGGGCAGCGTGATGACATAGGTCCTGGTCCCCACCATCTTAGAGAAGGGCATTGCAGTGATTGGCTTGCTGTCCGCGGCGTCACAGGGGCTATAAAAGGGCGTTCCCGCCGACCGCCATGTTACTGCTGCTGATCTGAGCTTAGGGAGAGGTTGCTGCCGCTTCGTCAGAAGCAGGGATAGCATTAGGCAGGGTCCATTAACCACCAAACCGCTTGTGCTGTAGCGATTTCCACAGCCCAACACCACCTTCGGTGTGCAGGGACAGTGGAAGCTACATTTTTTTTTTCCTCAGCGCTGTAGCTCATTGGGCTGCCCTAGAAGGCTCCCTGATAGCTGCATTGCTGTGTGTACGCCGCTGTGCAAACCAACTGCTTTTTTCAAAGCACAAATCCTCTTGTTCCTTCCTTTCTGCACAGCTATCTTGTTTGTTTGTCCACACTTTTTATTTAATTTGTGCATCAGTCCACTCCTTATTGCTGCCTGCCATACCTGGCTGAGATTACTGCAGGGAGATAGTAATTGAAGGACAGTTCCTTTTTTTTTTTTTTCTGTGGGAGATTAAGATTGGCATTTGTGCTAGAGTGCCATCCCTGTCTGTGTCATCTCTCACTCAGTGGGCCATAGAAAGCCTATTTATTTTTTTGCTTGATTTGGGTTCTAAAATCTACCTGAAAAAATCACTACATCAATCAGTGGGAGAAAAATATTGGCCTCAGGGCTTGTGTGCCACTCCTTACTCCTGTGTGTGCCATCTCTCACTCAGTGGGCCATAGAAAGCCTATTTATTTTTTTGCTTGATTTGGGTTCCAAAATCTACCTGAAAAAATCACAACATCAATCAGTGGGAGAAAAATATTGGCCTCGGGGCTTGTGTGCCACTCCTGACTCCTGTGTGTGCCATCTCTCACTCAGTGGGCCATAGAAAGCCTATTAATTTTTTTGCTTGATTTGGGTTCTAAATTCTACCTGAAAAAATCAATAAATCAATCAGTGGGAGATTAATATTGGCCTTTGGGCTTGTGTGCCAGTCCTAAGCATGCCATCTCTCTCTCTCAGATAGTGGGCCATAGAAAGCCTATTTATTATTTTTTTTATTGGGTTTATAAATTTTCCCTGGAAAAAAAAAAAAAAAGTGGGAGATTAATATTGGCCTCTGGGCTTGTGTGCCAGTCCTGAGTGTGCCATCTCTCTCACAAATAGTGGGCCATAGAAAGCCTATTTATTTTTTTGGTTGATTTGGGTTCTAAATTCTACCTGAAAAAATCAATAAATCAATCAGTGGGAGATAAATATTGGCCTCTGGGCTTGTGTGCCACTCCTGACTCCTGTGTGCATCCTCTCTCACTCAGTGGGCCCTACAAAGCCTATTTTTTTTTATTTGTTTTCTAAATTCTCCCTGAAACAATCATTTTATTTTATTTGGTTTCTAAATTATTCCTGAAAAAATCATTTTTTTTGTATTTTTTTTTTCTAAAGTCTCCCTGAAAAAAAAAAAAAAAATCAAATCAGTGGGAGATTAATATTGGCCTCTGGGCTTGTGTGCCACTCCTGACTCCTGTGTGCGTCCTCTCTCACTCAGTGGGCCATAGAAAGCCTATTTTTTTTTTATTTGTTTTCTAAATTCTCCCTGAAACAATCATTTCATTTTATTTGGTTTATAAATTCTTCCTTAAAAAATCATTTTTTTTTATTATTATTTTTTTTCTAAAGTCTCCCTTTTAAAAAAAACAAAGCAAATCAGTGGGAGATTAATATTTACATTTGCGCTTCAGTGACAGTCCTGCGTGTGTGGCATCTCTCTCATTTGTTGCCACCAACAACAGAGTGTGTAACATTGTGCCTGATTTTCGTTGTGGTCTCACCCACCTGTAAAGGGGTAGCTAAATCATACTGAAGTTATAGCTCACCGTGTAAGTTGTGTGACAGCAACAAATACCGTTAGTTTGGTAACGTTTTTAAAACAATGAGGAAGTCTGGTGGAAGAGGTCGTGGCCGGGGGCGTTCATTGTCAGCTGGTAATGAGGGTAGTGGTAGTGGTGGAGCATCAGGTGGTCGTGGGAAAAAAAATATTGCACCTAAGTCTGGAGCTGTGGAGCCAGGTTCGTCGTCTGGCTACACAAGGCCTCGAACGCTCCCTTTTCTGGGAGTAGGAAAACCGCTTTTAAAGCCGGAGCAGCAAGAGCAAGTTTTGGCTTATCTTGCTGACTTAGCCTCTAGCTCTTTTGCCTCCTCTCGTGAAACTGGTAAAAGTAAAAGCAGCGCGTCGTTAGTGGATGTTCACGGTCAGGGACAAGTCGCTTCCTTGTCCTCTGTTAGGGCTAGCGGAACGCACCAAATAATAAGACTGATAGTGTATGGTGCGTTCGCAGCCCGGGGTCCACCGTGCAGAGATGGAACCTGCTGCTAAGTAACGACGGACTATATGGCGGTACTCATAAGAATACACACGTGGGTTAAACCTCACCCAACGTGAAGGAAGCGATCCTGTTGCGTCACAGGATCGCGGTACCGCACATAGAAGGCGAGCAAGTAGTCAGCGAACTTAACCCCAACTAGGATTGAAGTCCGATTAGACCCTTGCTGGCACAACACCTCAACTGGGTGTGTAAAGGCAACACTTATAATTAGAGCACCGAAGTGCGAACTGTGCCGTGCTGGCAGGCACCACTAAGCACCCAGACGTGGGTCAGGAAGCGCACTACTGGCGCGTGGCGCCGCACTGGCAGTCACAGCAATAGACGCTGATACGTGTGTGACACGTTGAGTGATTTGTCGGGCGCTAGATAGCAGCCATACTCCATACGCGAACAGTCATACAATAGGGTAGGGGTATTTAATGAACGACTTGCACTCACAACAAACACACGTATTCAAATGTACACTAGCGCATGGCCGTGTGGTCATGCGCAGTTTATATAATTGCAGGACAGGAAGTGGCCATAGAAACTTTGCCCTTCCAAGACCTGCCAAGAGGACCAATGGAATGCGCTGCAGAGCCAGAGCACATGACCCTCGATCTCCAATGGGAGATCTTGCTCTGGGCATGCTCAGTGTGCGCAAACAAGGACTTAGTCCCAGGGAAGTCCGCTCGCCGCTGACCAGCACTGACTTTAATGGCAGGAGCTGAAGAAGCAGCAGTAACTCTCTGTACAGAGTGAGAGCGAGCAAGACACTGGGAGCGACGTCCCTGCTGAGCAGACTCCACTGCGGCTGGAGGAGAATGGGAGACCGCAGCGGAGACGGATCGAGATTCCCCCTGTGCAGCAGAGGAAACTCGACTCCTAACATTACCCCCCCTCCTAGGGCCCCCCCCCTCCTTGGGCCTCGCTACGCTCGAAGGCAGCAATGAGCTGTGGGGCCCGAATGTTTTCAGCAGGCTCCCAAGACCTGTCCTCTGGACCATAACCCTTCCAATCCACCAAATAAAACTTTTTGCCGCGTACCACCTTGCACCCCAAAATAGCGTTCACCTCGTAATCGTCCGTAGACGAACCCGATGTCCCGGCAGATGACTCGGAAAACCGGGACATGTATACGGGTTTCAAGAGGGACACATGAAAGGTGTCGGTGATACCCAAGCGTGGAGGAAGAGCCAGGCGGTAGACCACAGGATTAACCTGTTCGAGAACCTTGAAGGGACCCAAGTAGCGAGGAGCAAACTTAGTGGACTCAACTCGCAGCCTGATGTTACGGGCGGAGAGCCACACCAAGTCGCCAGGGGCAAAAGTCGGAGCGGGGCGCCGATGAACATCGGCGGAGGACCTCATTCTCTCCTTGGAGGCCCGAATGGCATCCTGCGTGCGATCCCAAATGTCCCGTGCCTCCACAGCCCAGTCTGCCACCCTGGGATCAGCAGAAGACACAGGCATGGGCACAGGAACACGCGGATGCTGGCCGTAATTTAAGAGGAATGGAGTCTGACCGGTGGAGTCGGCTACGGCATTGTTAAGTGCAAACTCTGCCCACGGTAGCAAGGATGCCCAGTCATCCTGTCTGGCAGAAACAAAATGTCGCAGATATGTGACCAAGGTCTGGTTGGCCCTTTCTACCAACCCATTCGTCTCGGGATGATATGCCGAAGAGAGATTTAACTCAATACTGAGTAGACGACATAGCTCCCTCCAGAATCGAGACGCAAACTGGGGACCCCGGTCACTAACAATTTTGTCTGGCATACCGTGTAAGCGAAAGATATGCTTGATAAACAAGACAGCCAACGCCCGTGCAGATGGTAGCCGTGGAAGAGGCACCAAATGCACCATTTTGGAAAAATGATCGGTGATCACCCAGATAATGGTGCAATTACGAGACTTGGGTAAGCCAACCACAAAGTCCATCCCGACCATCTCCCAGGGCCTGTCAGCCACGGGCAGAGGATACAGCAAACCAGCTGGCCGTTGCCGAGGAGTCTTGTTCCTGGCGCAAGAGACACACGCCCGAACGTACTCCGCGACATCACGAGCCATATGCGGCCACCAGTATGTCCTCGCCAGTAACTCTGATGTCCTTTTAGTACCAAAATGTCCACCCACCCTGGACGAGTGCGCCCAAGAGAGAACCTCCGGTCGCAAACTAGATGGAACAAAAGTCTTGCCCGGGGGCACAGACTCCAGCGAAACCGGGGCCACGGTTCTCAAACTCTCGGTGGGGACAATAAGCCGAGGCTCCTCCTCCTCCTCCGCAGATGATACAACGGAGCGAGAGAGAGCGTCGGCCCGAATGTTCTTCTCCCCAGAAAGGAAATGGAGGGTGAAATGAAACCGGGAGAAGAACAAGGACCATCTGGCCTGGCGAGAATTCAACCGCTGAGCTGTCTGCAGATACACCAAATTTTTGTGATCTGTGAAGACTTGGAAGGGAAAACGTGCTCCCTCCAAGAGATGTCTCCACTCCGAGAAAGCCAACTTCATGGCTAGCAACTCCCTATCCCCGATGGAATAATTCCTCTCTGCTGGTGCGAAGGTCTTGGAGAAAAAGAAGCAAGGATGCTTCCGACCTTGAGCATCCTTTTGGAAGAGGACTGCTCCAGCACCAACAGAAGAGGCATCCACCTCCATGATAAATGGCTTATCAACATCGGGGCGATGAAGAATGGGAGCGCTAGCGAAGTGTGACTTTATAGAGATAAAGGCCTTGGAGACCTCCTCAGACCACAATTTGGGATTCGCCCCCTTCTTGGTGAGGGCAACCAAGGGAGCTACCAAAGTTGAGAAGTGCGGGATGAACTGGCGATAATAATTGATGAACCCCATAAAGCGCTGCACCGCTTTAAGAGAATGGGGTTCCTGCCAGTCCATCACAGCCTGTAGTTTGGCAGGATCCATAGCCAATCCCTGAGCTGAGATGATGTAGCCTAGGAAAGGTAAGGACTCCTGCTCAAACATACACTTCTCCAACTTGGCATAGAGGGAGTTTGCCCGTAGGAGGTCGAAGACTTTGCAAACATCTCTCCGGTGGGAGTCAATATCTGGAGAGTAGATGAGAATATCATCCAGATAGACTACGACCGAGGTGGAAAGCATATCCCGGAAGATATCGTTCACAAAGTCTTGGAAAACGGCTGGGGCATTACAGAGCCCGAAGGGCATCACCAGATATTCATAGTGCCCATCCCTGGTGTTAAAAGCTGTCTTCCATTCGTCCCCCTCACGGATGCGAATCAGGTTGTAAGCACCCCGCAGATCCAGTTTAGTAAATACCCTTGCTCCCCGAAGCCTATCGAATAGTTCAGATATTAAAGGCAAAGGGTATTTATTCTTAACGGTGATGGCGTTAAGACCCCTGTAATCTATGCATGGGCGCAATTCCCCACTCTTCTTCTGCACGAAGAAGAACCCTGCCCCAGCAGGTGACACTGACTTCCTGATGAACCCTCTTGCCAGATTTTCCTGGATGTACTGTGACATTGCCTCCGTCTCCGGGAGAGATAGCGGATAGACTCGACCCCGGGGAGGCTCAGCACCAGGCAAGAGGTCAATAGGACAGTCATAGGGGCGATGGGGCGGAAGGTTCTCCGCTGCCTTTTTGGAGAATACGTCTGCATAAGACCAATACTGCTTGGGGAGAGAGGAAAGATCTGCGGGTACCTCTGTTGTAGCAACCTGAACGCACTCCCTCTGACACCTACCCCCACAAGATTCACCCCATCCCAGAATTCTGCCTGAGGACCACTCGATATGAGGAGAGTGGTACCGTAGCCAAGGTATTCCCAACAGGACCTCATCAATTCCCTCGGGAATGACGAGCAGAGAAATAATCTCCTGATGAGATGGCGACATGGACAGAGTAAAAGGGATGGTCTGGTGAGTTATCTGTGAGGGCAGAGTCGACCCATTCACCACTCGTACCATTACAGGTTGAGCTAGCATAACCAGAGGTATTGCGTGTCGTTGGGCGAAGGCAGAAGACATAAAATTGCCCTCCGCCCCAGAATCCACGCAGAGCTCTACCGAGTGGGAGAATGAGCCTATAGTAATTGTCCCCTTAAAGGACAATTTAGAGGCAAACGTCGCCGTGTCTAGTGTACCTCCACCTACAACCACTAGACGCTGACGTTTCCTCGACCGCTGAGGACATCTGGTGGCTAAATGTCCAGACTGCTGGCAAACATGACAGACCCTGAGTGCACAAGCGGTCCGGGACTTAGATCCCGCTTGTGACACTTCCCTGGCCTCATGTGACTCAGGAACTAGGACCGGAGATTCCAGAGGTTTGGCGAAAGTAGGAGCCAGCCGAAACCTCTGCCTACACTGGGCTCGCTCTAACCTCCGCTCGTTAAAACGGAGGTCAATTCGAGTGGAGACAGTTATTAGCTCCTCCAGTGTGGCAGGAATCTCCCTAGTGGCCAGGGCGTCCTTTACGTGGTCAGCCAAGCCCCTCCAAAATATGGGGATAAGGGCTTTATCCGACCATTCCAGCTCAGATGCTAAAGTGCGGAATTGGACGGCAAAATGACTGACCAAGGACTCTCCCTGAGTTAATGCCAGCAGTTTGAGCGCAGTGTCATGGGTGACTTGAGGTCCTAAAAAGACCTGTTTCAAAGTGCTCAAAAACAGGGGAGCACTCTGCACCACATGATCGCCACGCTCCCACAGCGGCGTAGCCCATTCCAACGCCCTGTCCGACAATAGAGACACAATAAATCCCACCTTAGCCCGCTCTGTGGGGAAACGTGCAGCCAGAAGCTCGAGATGAATAGAGCACTGACTCACAAATCCCCTACAAAATTTGCTATTACCAGAAAATTTTTCTGGCAGTGGGAGGCGAGAAAATGTCGGAACAGGGGTGGCAATGGACAAAGTTGCTGCAGCCACGCTGGCAGCCTGTACAGCAACTGCGGTAACATCCACAGCTGAGGTTGCGCTCTCGAGAGCCGCCAACCTACCCTCCAGCTGCTGTATATACCGCAGGGATTGCTGTTTGTCCGTCATTACTAGCCAGACCCTGGCGCTAGTGTAATGTTAGGGCTAGCGGAACGCACCAAATAATAAGACTGATAGTGTATGGTGCGTTCGCAGCCCGGGGTCCACCGTGCAGAGATGGAACCTGCTGCTAAGTAACGACGGACTATATGGCGGTACTCATAAGAATACACACGTGGGTTAAACCTCACCCAACGTGAAGGAAGCGATCCTGTTGCGTCACAGGATCGTGGTACCGCACATAGAAGGCGAGCAAGTAGTCAGCGAACTTAACCCCAACTAGGATTGAAGTCCGATTAGACCCTTGCTGGCACAACACCTCAACTGGGTGTGTAAAGGCAACACTTATAATTAGAGCACCGAAGTGCGAACTGTGCCGTGCTGGCAGGCACCACTAAGCACCCAGACGTGGGTCAGGAAGCGCACTACTGGCGCGTGGCGCCGCACTGGCGGTCACAGCAATAGACGCTGATACGTGTGTGACACGTTGAGTGATTTGTCGGGCGCTAGATAGCAGCCATACTCCATACGCGAACAGTCATACAATAGGGTAGGGGTATTTAATGAACGACTTGCACTCACAACAAACACACGTATTCAAATGTACACTAGCGCATGGCCGTGTGGTCATGCGCAGTTTATATAATTGCAGGACAGGAAGTGGCCACAGAAACTTTGCCCTTCCAAGACCTGCCAAGAGGACCAATGGAATGCGCTGCAGAGCCAGAGCACATGACCCTCGATCTCCAATGGGAGATCTTGCTCTGGGCATGCTCAGTGTGCGCAAACAAGGACTTAGTCCCAGGGAAGTCCGCTCGCCGCTGACCAGCACTGACTTTAATGGCAGGAGCTGAAGAAGCAGCAGTAACTCTCTGTACAGAGTGAGAGCGAGCAAGACACTGGGAGCGACGTCCCTGCTGAGCAGACTCCACTGCGGCTGGAGGAGAATGGGAGACCGCAGCGGAGACGGATCGAGATTCCCCCTGTGCAGCAGAGGAAACTCGACTCCTAACAGTCCTCTTCAGCAAAAACAACAACAGAGAAGAATGCAGCAGGCGACACAACGGGTTACTCCATGGAGCTCTTTACACATACCGTCCCTGGCTTAGAAAGTGAAGCAGTTAATAGTCCATGCCCATTACAAGTTGAATCTGACATGGAGTGCACTGATGCACAGCCACAGCCAGACTACTATGCTGGTCCTTTGACTCAGACCACAACATTGCCCTCGCAGGGTGCTGATCAAGAATCAGACCCTGATGAGACTATGTTGCCCCATCACGAACGCTATACCACCGACCGACACGGTGACACAGACGAAGTTGCACACGAGCTACAAGAAGAGGTAATAGATGACCCAGTTCTTGACCCCGATTGGCAGCCATTGGGGGAAAAGGGTGCAGGCGGCAGCAGTTCTGAAGCGGAGGAGGAGGGGCCGCAGCAGGCATCAACATCGCAACAGGTTCCATCTGCCGGGCCCGTATCTTGCCCAAAACGCGTGGCAAAGTCAAAACCTGTTGGAGGACAGCGTGGCCATCCGGTTAAAGCTCAGTCTGCAATGCCTGAAAAGGTATCCGATGCTAGAAAGAGTGCAGTCTGGCATTTCTTTAAACAACTTCCAATTGATCAGCGCAAAGTCATCTGTCAAAAATGTTCAACTACCTTAAGCAGAGGGCAGAATCTGAAAAGTCTCAATACAAGTTGCATGCATAGACATTTAACCACCATGCATTTGCAAGCTTGGACTAACTACCAAACGTCCCTTAAGGTTGTAGCACCCTCGGCCAATGAAGCTAGTCATCAACGCAACATCCCTTCCGGCAGTGTAGGGCCACCATTTTCTGCACCACCTGCAGTATCTGTGCAGGTTTCTTTGCCAGGCCAAAGCAGTCAGGGTCAGGGAATCACCAGTTTCGTAGTAGGAAACACTGCATCTAGGGCACCGGCGGCAACAATACCATCTCCCACCGTCTCTCAGTCTGCCATGTCCACCGGCACCCCCGCTAGTTCCAAGATCTCCAGCTCTCCAGTCCAGCTCACCCTACATGAGACTATGGTTAGAAAAAGGAAGTACTTAGCCTCACATCCGCGTACACAGGGTTTGAACGCCCACATAGCTAGACTAATCTCGTTAGAGATGATGCCCTACCGGTTAGTTGAAAGCGAAGCTTTCAAAGCCCTGATGGACTACGCTGTACCACGCTACGAGCTACCCAGTCGACACTTTTTTTCCAGAAAAGCCATCCCAGCCCTCCACCAGCATGTTAAAGAGCGCATCGTCCATGCACTCAGGCAATCTGTGAGCACAAAGGTGCACCTGACAACAGATGCATGGACCAGTAGGCATGGCCAGGGACGTTACGTGTCCATCATGGCACACTGGGTAAATGTGGTGGATGCAGGGTCCACAGGGGACAGCAAGTTTGGGACAGTTCTGCCTAGCCCACGGTCCAGGAAACAGTTGGCTGTAGCCGTTCGCACCCCCTCCTCCTCCTCCTCGTCCTCCTGAAGAAGCGAGACCTCGTCCACAGACCGCAGTCGCACAACCACTCCATCCGCAGCTGCCACTGTTGCACACCAGGTCTCCCATTATGGGGCAGCTACTGGCAAACGTCAGCAGGCTGTATTGGCTATGAAGTGTTTGGGCGACAACAGACACACCGCTGAAGTTTTGTCCGAGTTCTTGCAGAAAGAAACGCAGTCGTGGCTGGGCACTGTAGATCTTGAGGCAGGCAAGGTAGTGAGTGATAACGGAAGGAATTCCATGGCTGCCATCTCCCTTTCCCAACTGAAACACATTCCTTGCCTGGCTCACACCTTAAACCTGGTGGTGCAGTGCTTCCTGAAAAGTTTTCCGGGGTTATCCGACCTGCTCCTCAAAGTGCGTGGACATTGCTCACATATCCGCCGTTCGCCCGTACACTCCAGCCGTATGCAGACCTATCAGCGTTCTTTGAACCTTCCCCAGCATCGCCTAATCATAGACGTTGCAACAAGGTGGAACTCAACACTGCACATGCTTCAGAGACTGTGTGAACAGAGGCGGGCTGTTATGTTTTTGTGGGAGGATACACATACACGGGCAGGCAGTAGGATGGCAGACATGGAGTTGTCAGGTGTGCAGTGGTCGAAGATTCAAGACATGTGTCAAGTCCTTCAGTGTTTTGAGGAATGCACACGGCTGGTTAGTGCAGACAACGCCATAATAAGCATGAGCATCCCCCTAATGCGTCTGCTGATGCAAAATTTGACGCACATAAAGGATCAGGCGTCTGCAGCTGAGGAAGAGGAAAGCCTGGATGACAGTCAGCCATTGTCTGGCCAGGGCAGTGTACAGGACGAGGTAGCGGGCGAACAGGAGGAGGAGGACGAGGAGGATGATGGGGATGATTATATTTTTAATGAGGAAGCTTTTCCGGGGCCAGTGGAAATTGTTGGCACGGCAAGGCTGGGTTCTGGTTTTTGGAGGGACACAAGTGACGTGGATTTGCCTGAAACTGCCCCTCAACCAAGCACAACCACAGATTTGAGAACTGGAACTTTGGGCCACATGGCGGATTATGCCTTACGTATCCTCAAAAGGGACACATGCATAACAAAAATGATGAACGATGACGATTACTGGTTGGCCTGCCTCCTTGATCCTCGCTATAAAGGCAAATTGCAAAATATAATGCCACATGAGAACTTGGAACTAATATTAGCAACCAAACAATCAACTCTTGTTGACCGTTTGCTTCTGGCATTCCCTGCACACAGCGCCCGTGATCGTTCTAACACGAGCTGCAGGGGCCAGCAGACCAGAGGTGTTAGAGGGGCAGAAATCAGAAGTGGCGTTGGCCAGAGGGGTTTTCTGACCAGGTTGTGGAGTGATTTTGCTATGACCGCAGACAGGACAGGTACTGCAGCATCAATTCAAAGTGACAGGAGACAACATTTGTCCAGTATGGTTACTAACTATTTTTCATCCCTTATCGACGTTCTCCCTCAACCGTCATTCCCATTTGATTACTGGGCATCAAAATTAGACACCTGGCCAGAATTGGCAGAATATGCATTGCAGGAGCTTGCTTGCCCGGCAGCTAGTGTCCTATCAGAGAGAGTATTCAGTGCTGCAGGTTCAATACTAACAGAAAAAAGGACTCATCTGGCTACCCAAAATGTAGATGATCTAACCTTCATTAAAATGAACCACAACTGGATTTCAAAATCTTTTGCCCCACCTTGCCCGGCTGACACCTAGCTTTCCTATGTAAAGGTCTTGCCTGTGGACTATTCTGAACGACTTTTCCAATCTCGTAATTTGCAGCACCTGATTGTCCAGCATCCGACATGTTAACACCTCCCTAAATGGCCAAAGTCCCCACACGGGGCTGTGGTATCGCCACTTGGCGCCAGCACCCGTGAGAGTACTGTTTGTCTGAGGAGGTGGGTGTGCCCGCTTTTGGTCGACGGCACTGCCACTAGGTCCCTCATAGTACAATAAAGTGTCTGGCTGTGGTGGTGCGCACCCAACGTCAGACACACCGTTGTAATATGAGGAGCCCTGGGCCTGTACCGCCAGCCACAAGACAGTCCCCCCCCCCCAGCTCAAACAGTGCTCTACCACTTGCAAAATTTTCTCTCACAGCTCCACCAATGTTTAGTCTATGCGCTGACATCCTTCAATGCCTGGCACTGTCAATACCATTGTATTGACATTTTTCTTATGTTAGGCCTTCGAAGCCTGTCTGCGGTCACTCCTTCCACTAGGCCTCCACTGACCTGTCTACTGCTGCCCGTGTTCCCCTGGAACCAATTTTAAATTGCCTACAGCCCAATTTTTGTTATGTTAGGCCTTCGAAGCCTGTCTGCGGCCCGTTCTTTCCACTACTACTACACTGACCAGGCCACTGCTGCCCGTGTTCCCCTGGAACCAATTTTAAATTGCCTACAGCCAGCCCAATTTATTATGTTAGGCCTTCGAAGCCTGTCTGCGGTCCCTCCTTCCACTAGGCCTCCACTGACCTGTCTACTGCTGTCCGTGTTCCCCTGGAACCAATTGTAAATTGCCTACATCCCAATTTTTGTTATGTTAGGCCTTCGAAGCCTGTCTGCGGCCCGTTCTTTCCACTACTACTACACTGACCAGGCCACTGCTGCCCGTGTTCCCCTGGAACCAATTTAAAATTGCCGACAGCAAGCCCAATTTATTATGTTAGGGCTTCGAAGCCTGTCTGCGGTCCCTCCTTCCACTAGGCCTCCACTGACCTGTCTACTGCTGCCCGTGTTCCCCTGGAACCAAATTTAAATTGCCTACAGCCCAATTTTTGTTATGTTAGGCCTTCGAAGCCTGTCTGCGGCCCGTTCTTTCCACTACTACTACACTGACCTGGCTACTGCCGCCCGTGTTCCCCTGGAACCAATTTAAAATTGCCGACAGCAAGCCCAATTTATTATGTTAGGCCTTCGAAGCCTGTCTGCGGTCCCTCCTTCCACTATGCCTCCACTGACCTGTCTACTGCTGTCCGTGTTCCCCTGGAACCAATTGTAAATTGCCTACATCCCAATTTTTGTTATGTTAGGCCTTCGAAGCCTGTCTGCGGCCCGTTCTTTCCACTACTACTACACAGACCAGGCCACTGCTGCCCGTGTTCCCCTGGAACCAATTTTAAATTGCCTACAGCCAGCCCAATTTATTATGTTAGGCCTTCGAAGCCTGTCTGCGGTCCCTCCTTCCACTAGGCCTCCACTGACCTGTCTACTGCTGCCCGTGTACCCCTTGAACCAACATCAGAAAATATAAAAATAAGTATTTTGCTTATAAAAAAGAAAATACTGGAGAGATATCAAATGCAGACATTTTAACATTAAAAACAAACACATACAACAAAAATCTGGTACAGTACTAAAAATGGCCACCAGCTACAATAACTTTCTCCTGCAAGTAGTTAACTGAAAGTTTTTTTCAATTTAAAACACAGATATGGCATCCACCGAGTGTTGTCCTGTCGCGTCTTCTTTATATTATTGCCAAGAAGATGCAAAACAATGAAAATAATAAAATCATTATTTACCAAAAAAATAGAGTAAGTCAAAACCACATTGCAAATAAACATTCATTACAAATAAAGAAGCAGGGCGCGTCCGAGGGTGAGTATATACCTAATAAGAATATAATCACCCTCGGACGCGCCCTGCTTCTTTCCGACAGCCTTCCTTCCTAAGAATCAGCCCTTCCGTGGTGTAGAGAGAGGGTGTGTTACACTCCAAGGTGTTCCCCAGGTTGCCTTTCCTGAGCTTCGATCTTCATGCTCTCGTTTAGTAGTTGTCGGAAAGTAGGCTGCATTAGGCCTACAAATTGGGTATGGGGTGGAGAGAGATGGTGTGTTACACTCCAAGGTGTTCCCCAGGTTTCCTTGCCATTGCTTCGGTCTTCCGACTCTCGTTTAGTAGTTGTAGAAAACTACACTGCATTAGGCCTACAAAATGGGTATCGGGTGGAGAGAGATGGTGTGTTACACTCCAAGGTGTTCCCCAGGTTTCCTTGCCATTGCTTCGGTCTTCCGACTCTCGTTTAGTAGTTGTAGAAAACTACACTGCATTAGGCCTACAAAATGAGTATCGGGTGGAGAGAGATGGTGTGTTACACTCCAAGGTGTTCCCCAGGTTTCCTTGCCATTGCTTCGGTCTTCAGACTCTCGTTTAGTAGTTGTAGAAAACTACACTGCATTAGGCCTACAAAATGGGTATCGGGTGGAGAGAGATGGTGTGTTACACTCCAAGGTGTTCCCCAGGTTTCCTTGCCATTGCTTCGGTCTTCCGACTCTCGTTTAGTAGTTGTACAAAACTACACTGCATTAGGCCTACAAAATGGGTATCGGGTGGAGAGAGATGGTGTGTTACACTCCAAGGTGTTCCCCAGGTTTCCTTGCCATTGCTTCGGTCTTCAGACTCTCGTTTAGTAGTTGTAGAAAACTACACTGCATTAGGCCTACAAAATGGGTATCGGGTGGAGAGAGATGGTGTGTTACACTCCAAGGTGTTCCCCAGGTTTCCTTGCCATTGCTTCGGTCTTCAGACTCTCGTTTAGTAGTTGTAGAAAACTACACTGCATTAGGCCTACAAAATGGGTATCGGGTGGAGAGAGATGGTGTGTTACACTCCAAGGTGTTCCCCAGGTTTCCTTGCCATTGCTTCGGTCTTCAGACTCTCGTTTAGTAGTTGTAGAAAACTACACTGCATTAGGCCTACAAAATGGGTATCGGGTGGAGAGAGATGGTGTGTTACACTCCAAGGTGTTCCCCAGGTTTCCTTGCCATTGCTTCGGTCTTCCGACTCTCGTTTAGTAGTTGTACAAAACTACACTGCATTACGCCTACAAAATGGGTATCGGGTGGAGAGAGATGGTGTGTTACACTCCAAGGTGTTCCCCAGGTTTCCTTGCCATTGCTTCGGTCTTCCGACTCTCGTTTAGTAGTTGTAGAAAACTACACTGCATTAGGCCTACAAAATGGGTATCGGGTGGAGAGAGATGGTGTGTTACACTCCAAGGTGTTCCCCAGGTTTCCTTGCCATTGCTTCTGTCTTCAGACTCTCGTTTAGTAGTTGTAGAAAACTACACTGCATTAGGCCTACAAAATGGGTATCGGGTGGAGAGAGATGGTGTGTTACACTCCAAGGTGTTCTCCAGGTTGCCTTTCCTGAGCTTCTATCTTCAGGCTCTCGTTAAATTGTGGTTAAATGGAACAACTGCATTTGGCGTACTAGTTGGTTTGGGGCCTACTAACAGTGTCTGCCGCTCCTTGCTGTTCTCCTGGTTTCCTGTCCTGAAATTCCGTTTTCAGGCGCTCGTTAAGTAGTTGTTAATGTTAGACTGCATTTGGCCTACTAGTTGGGTTGGGGCCTACTATCGGTGTCTGCCACTCCTTGCTGTTCTCCTCCACTGAACAAAGCTGTGCCGCCTGTTTACTACGGTTGCCAATTTTGAACTGCATTTCGACTACTTACTGATTTGGGCCTACTCTCTGTGTCAGCCTCTCATTCCAGTTGTCCTCCACTGCAATGCCCCCTGGTTATTCCTGTGTTACCAATTTTGAACTGCATTTAGCCAACTTTATTCTTTGGGCCTATGTCTGTGTTTCCTCCTCATCCTGCCCATTGCCCAGTCAGTGATAGATGAGTCTGCTGGTACATTGACCCATATTGCAACATTTCCCGTGCACGCTACACAACAACATTGTGACCCTGCTGAAAGTCAGGTTGCTCTTCCCGCATACCATACCACCTTACACGGGGACAAAGAGGAAGGTGCAGATGAAAGTGCAGGTTCCTTCATCAGGTGGGGGGAGGAATACTAGTTGGCAACGTCACTGGCACAGGGCCTCTCATAGTACGCAAAAGTGTTGCTGCCGGTGGGAGGCGCCCCCGCCGTGCAAACACACCGCTGTACTTTGAGGGGCCCTGTGCCAGTGCCAATGCCAACGAGTGGGCCCCCCCTGCTTGCTCAGGTTCACAGCACTTGCAAAGTTGAAATACTTACCTCTCCCTGCTCCACTGCCGTGACGTGGTCCAGATTTCCTGGGTCCACTAATTACTTGAACCAGCCCTACCCACCACAACTTTAGCCAAATGACCCCCAATTTCAAATGCCTTCCAATTATTATAAGGTAAATTACGCTTGACAAGCTTCATTAAGAAGAATGGATGGTTTTGACATTAAAATGGGCACTCTAGGTGTTTTCCTGGCCCCCACTCACTGCCGACTATGCTGCCCCATTGACTTGCATTGGGTTTCGTGTTTCGGTCGATCCCGACTTTACGTCATAATCGGCCGATTTCACTCGACCCGACTTTTGAGATAGTCGGGTTTCGCGAAACCCGGCTCGACTCTAAAAAGGTCAAGGTCGCTCAACTCTAATTTCTAGTACTTGGTTGAAAGCCCTTTGTTGGCAATGACTGCCTGAAGTCTTGAACTCATGGACATCACCAGACGCTGTGTTTCCTCCTTTTTGATGCTCTGCCAGGCCTTCAGTGCGGTGGTTTTCAGTTGCTGTTTGTTTGTGGGCCTTTCTGTCTGAAGTTTAGTCTTTAACAAGTGAAATGCATGCTTAATTGAGTTGAGATCAGGTGACTGACTTGGCCATTCAAGAATATTCCACTTCTTTACTTTAATAAACTCCTGGGTTGCTTTGGCTTTATGTTTTGGGTCATTGTCCATCTGTAGTATGAAATGATGACCAATCAGTTTGGCTGCATTTGGCTGGATCTGAGCACACAGAATGGCTCTGAATACCTCAGAATTCATTCGGCTGCTTCTGTCCTGTGTCACATCATCAATAAACACTAGTGACCCAGTGCCACTGGCAGCCATGCATGCCCAAGCCATCACACTGCCTCTGCCGTGTTTTACAGATGATATGGTATGCTTTGGATCATGAGCCGTATCACGCCTTCGCCATACTTTTCTCTTTCCATCATTCTGGTAGAGGTTGATCTTGGTTTCATCTGTCCAAAGAATGTTCTTCCAGAACTGTGCTGGCTTTTTTAGATGCTTTTTAGCAAAGTCCATTCTAGCCTTTTTATTCTTGATGCTTATGAGTGGCTTGCACCGTGCAGTGAACCCTCTGTATTTACTTTCATGCAGTCTTCTCTTTATGGTAGATTTGGATATTGATACGCCAACCTCCTGGAGAGTGTTATTCACTTGGTTGGCTGTTGTGAAGGGGTTTCTCTTCACCATGGAGATTATTCTGCAATCATCCACCACTGTTGTCTTCCGTGGGAGCCCAGGTCTTTTTGCATTGATGAGTTCACCAGTGCTTTCTTTATTCTCAGGATGTACCAAACTGTAGATTTTGCCACTCCTAATATTGTAGCAATTTCTCAGATTTTTTTTTTCTGTTTTCGCAGCTTAAGGATGGCTTGTTTCACCTGCATGGAGAGCTCCTTTGACCGCATGTTTACTTCACAGCAAAACCTTCCAAATGCAAGCCCCACACCTCAAATCAACTCCAGGCCTTTTATCTGCTTAATTGAGAATGACATAACGAAGGGATTGCCCACACCTGTCCATGAAATAGCCTTGCAGTCAATTGTCCAATTACTTTTGGTCCCTTTAAAAACAGGGTGGCACATGTTAAGGAGCTGAAACTCCTAAACCCTTCATCCAATTTTAATGTGGAGACCCTCAAATGAAAGCTGAAAGTCTGAACTTCAACTGCATCTGAATTGTTTTGTTTAAAATTCATTGTGGTAATGTCTATACCCAAAATTAGAAAAATGCTGTCTCTGTCCAAATATATATGGACCTAACTGTATGTGGGCACAGATATTTCCTTATGATTCTGAAAAATTATTGCTCCGTTTGTTCATCTCTTATCTAGAAAAATCTGTGTGACTTCAGGCCTTTATTTATTGCAGTTCCGCAGCAAATTTTGTTGATGCCAACGTGGCAAAGCATCTTGATTTTCTCTTACTAAAATTATGCTTTACTATTAAAGTCACTGGTATTGATGATATGCCTCTCAGCCAGGATGGGTGAAATGTGTCACTAAGGTGGTCTCCCTGCTTGCTGGGGTTTTATACTTTGAATTTGTGTCATTTTTTGTCATTGAAAACCTCTCCAAGGCCGTATTCTTGGTAATGCCTTGGTTGCGCAAACCTAACCTGGTTATTTATTGGAATCAGGGTGATATTGTATGCTAGAGCTCTGAATTTTAGGACAAATGTATGTCTTTATCTGTCTAAAGCCATAATCAATGGTTTACCTGTTATATTCTGAATTATTTGTGTCCAAATCTGAAACATTCCCCTCACACAGATATCATGACTGTCACATTGATCTGGTACCAAACTCTCATCTCCTCAGGGGTAAAATATATAATCTTCCAGGTCCAGAACAAAAGGCCATGAAATATTATATAGAAGACAGTCTGCAAAAAAGGTTAATCAAGCCATGTTTGTCATGTGCGTAGACATGGTGTTCCTGAGAATAAAGTTTCCGATCCAGATCATTTCCACATTTTGGAGGGCATTCTGTAAATAGAGTAATATTGAGCTATCTTTTTCTTCTTCTTACCAACCAGAGACCAGTGACCAGACAGAACGTACTAACTGAACACTCAAGCAATATCGTCAATGTTATGTGTCTGATCACCAGTCTGACTGGGTCTCTCTTTAGCTGAATTTCCTATTAATAAAATCAAGAATACATTGAAAATTCAGAATTTTTCTGTAATCTTGGATTGCATCCTTGTTGTCATTTCTTTTCAACCACCTTGATAAATACTCCGGCGGTTGAAAAATATGTGGCTAAATAAAAGTTTATCTGGTCTAGAGAGAACTTGAGGAAGGTACAGGGTAGTCAGACTTCAGCTGCTGATAAGAGACATTCTAGAGGCCAAAACTTTGGAGATGGGGACTAGGTGTGGTTGTCCACAAAAAATATTAAGCATAAAGTTCCTTCTGCCAAGCTGGGTTCCAGATGTATTGGTCATTATCAAATACTCAAGGTCATCAGCCCTGCAGCTTTCTGCATGCAATGTCATTCGTCTTTTAAAACAACCAACGTGTTTCAGAAGTCTATCCTCAAATCATATCCTTCCCTGGTTAGCCCAGTCGGAGAGCCTCCTTTTCCAGTGGTAGTTAAAGGCAATTTGGAGTATGAAATGCAGAGAATATTGTAATTGTGAAAGTGTCTGTGCAATATCTGGTGCATTGGAGGGGTTATAGCCCAGAAGAGAGATCTTGGGTTCCATTACGAAATGATCCTAATGGTCTGAAGGCACCTCTTGAAAGGGAAAGAAATGTACAGTCATATCTCCTTCCGGACCTGCACCAGCAAAGCCTGCTTTTGTCACCAGGCATTACTATATTCATTCTACTAGGAATACTGGTTATAAAGCAGACATTGGTGGCTGGGACCAGTAACACTGTCTAGCCTGGCAGTATAGAATCTGCCAGATATAGCAGTATACAGTTATGTCCTGTATTCTCAGGTCCTGTTTACTGTATTTGTTTCCTATTTTGACCTTGGCTTGTTCACTGACTGCTCTTCCGTCTTCTGATTTTGTACCTTTCCTGCCCTCTCAGTTCTAAACTTCCTCCCAGCCTGCACCACAAAACATCACCTGACTCTGTGTCCCATCCCAGGTGCCCCTATTTAAGTCCACATACCTGTACATGGGTTAAAGGGTGAGGGCCAGGGCAACCCCTGGAATCTGATAAACAGAGTGGCCTGCACTAAGCCTGATGATGGTAGCCATTTTTAGAGCTGCCAAACGACCACTGCCATAGCTTCATTATAGTAACTTCTTTATTCGCTGCTGCTTCCTTTACATTTTTTTCTCCGTTTTCAGACCCCCTTTAAACTGCACCATTAAACCACCTTCCTAAGGAGTGGAGAGGAAGCAAAAAGTATATATCCAGGCACACAAATAAATACATTTTATATCATCCTAAAAAAAGTAGATCAAGAATTTTTAAAACATTGTTTAAGTGCTTTTATTAGTTTATTCTGCTTGTCTTGTGTTTTTATGATCTGTACTTAAAAAATAAAATCCGAATATCGTCAAAGAACATTACCAGTGTTGAAATACATGGAGACGTACTATCTGTGATTCATGAAACTTAATAACAACCTCTTCTGAATATCTCTAATCAATAAAAAAAAGTTGCAATAGCATGGGTATATTGTTGTTCATATACTTTTGTGAATATAATTGCACTTTAACTACATTGAATTTTATGTAATTGCTATTTTCTTCTTAAATCCTACTTTTTCCACATATCTTCTTAATACCCCCGCTTTCATCTTTAATCCTGGTATTTTTCAGTATTAACAGAAATACAAGTAGAAAATCACACAGATTGCTTAGCAATAGCAATTACAGTGGAAGCGTGGGATCTTATTAAAGGAAATAAACCTGTTTCTGAGAGTATTAATTAGGTTTATTTTGTAAATACCAAATTAAGTGATTATTGTGAACTTGAAAACATCTTAAGAGCAATTATTTCCATTTTACCAAGGGTTAAATGCTTGTTTAATGGAAATGTTTTATATCTTACCTGATAAAATAAAAATTGAGGACAAATGACTAGGGAGATGTTCTCTAAAGTAGAGGAACGTAGCTATATCCACAGGAAGCAGCTGTTTCTAGGAGAATTGTGGGGTCTGAAGATGTTAAATCATGACCCTTCTTTCACCTGCCTGAAAGTGCAAAGACCCAATTAGAAAGAGAAAACCTATTTGGCACAGTGGTAGAAGAAAGAACAGACAGGAGTGCTGTGTAAAACTGGGGGCACTGTTGGTAATTGCCCATCAGCCCTAAACATGGCTATCACAAATAAGCTTGGTGCTAGCCTACAACATTTACCACATTCCAGGAGCTGCACTGGCCTTGGCGTAGTCTTACACAGGGAACCCTGAGCAGGGTCCACAAGTGCAGGCACGCAGGAATGGTCGAACAAACCATTCCTAAAAAAACAGGAAATCCTTGCATGTGTTGCGGCTCTTGAACAGCCAAGAGACATGCAGGAATGGGGATTGGAACATATTTTTCGAACAAGCCAAAGTAATTCGGTTAGCATGTGACTTATCCAAGCACGTTCGCTCATCACTACTCACCACCTCGTCATATTTCCATGGCTCCTCCTCCTCCATAGGTGGAGGCAGCATCTCTCTGCTCTGACATAAATTAAACAAACTACTCCTTTCACTTGCTATCTAGTCTCCCCAAGACTCAAACTTGCAATCTCAAGTTTGTAGGCAGCAGCTCTATCAATGAGCCACAGCCCATAATGATAAACATAGGAGAATTTTGTAATCTTGAGCTGTATTGTACGTAGTAAGCCCAGTAGCAGATTATACAGGTGCATAGAGATACATTGTATATAACAGTGTATTTCTATATCCCTGTATTCTAGAGGTGAATAAAAGTCAGATATTTTTGTTCTTTCAAAACTATTAATAATAAAACAACAATTTATTTTTTTCTTTTTTGTAAGTCTCCCAGTAATTTTAACCCACAACCTCTATACTAGTAGACAGGAGCTAAAGTCATGAGCCACAGGCTCCAGTGACAACAGCAAAGTTGGGAGGTATGGAATGTCCATCCAGTACGCAGTCATACATACTGCAGATAGTAGCCCCTAAGATATCCTACTAGAAGTCAAATATACAGTTCTAAATGTTTTCAATCATTTCAATTAAAATTGGTTTTCCCAAGATAATATTTTAAAAGTAGGACACAACTGTAGAAAAAAATTGTAGACCGCACAATCCTGCGTTATACATTGATTTTTCTGTGGCTAAACAAAATGTACAAAAAAAAACCATAAGGCTCTTCATTAACATTTTAATCAAAATGCACAAGCCCACATGCCACATCATGACCAGCTCTTAATTTGACACCTACTCTATTAGGTGGAGCATTGCATGGTGACTATAGTAAGTATTATATATATATATATATATATATATATATATACAGTACAGACCAAAAGTTTGAACACACCTTCTCATTTAAAGATTTTTCTGTATTTTCATGACTATGAAAATTGTATGCAGCGCCCCAGAGTCCTGGTCATTGCAGTAATGTCGCTCTTCCACCAGGGGGGAGTGATGTTACGTCTGATGGCACCAAAGGAGTTCACCTTACCAGGTATCACAGCCACACACACACTTCACACTCCAGTCCACCAGGGGGAGCTAAGGGTTCTATCTACTAGGCCACTCCTCACATAGGGTAAAACTAGTGGGTTGGTTAGGAAGTTAGTCAGTCGGAGGAGAGGAGAGTTCCTGGCCAGGGACCGATGAGGAAAGGTCTCCAGGTCGAGCTGGCTGGGGTAATCCCTGGTCAGATCCAGACTGAAGTCTGAGGAGGAGAGAAAGAAGGACACGGAGCTGCGCCTGCAACCCATGCGGCAGCATCCTGAGAAAGGACACTAAAGGAATTGTGCTGTATTGAGTGAGAAAAGAAGTCATAGCAACAGGAGTGAAACATCAGTGGGAGACCAGCTAGAAGCAGGCTGCCTCATTCTAGAGCGCGGGTCGGTGGCCGGAACACCGAGGGAGTAGCAGACTCTACGCTTTACTTCAGAGACCGGCAGGGCAGTCAATTCCAAGTTGGCTGTCCAACCTAAACACCTAAGCAGATACGGTGGCAATTGTGGACGAGGGGCGTCTCTAGGGTCCCTATAAAATAGCCTCAGGCCATCACCGTCATACGGGTTTGTCGCTTTCCATCTGGGGACAAAGGGAGAGAAGTAACAACAGTGAGGACCTTATAGTAGCTTATGCAAGTAAGGACCTACTACGTTACTGTGCGCAAGGGGAAGGCTACTGATTTCCACCTGGATAAGGGGACTCTGGAATTGCCATCAGACCGGCCGGACCCTGCCAACCCTGTCATCCAGCACTCTGGACTGTGGATGCTGAAGCCTTCAGTAAAGGTAAAGAGACTGCACCCATTGTGTCCTCGTTATTCGCCGCACCTTACATCATCCACCATCATCATCTACACTTCTGGGAAGCCCTGGGGAAATACTTCACCTGTGGGAAGGTACATCATCTAGCTGCCATAACATCACCCCAGCGGACCCCTGAGCAGCGTCGGTGACTCTGACCGGATGCCACAGGTGGCGTCACGAACACTACCATTATCTACGAACTCTGCCTTTTATTGGGCGCCCCTCATAGGGCCACGGTCTGGGTCGGGCCACCGTGACATCCTCGCTGAGGGAACTGAAGGACCCGGTACCGAGTACCCCATTGCCCTTACGTGGGGGCGATCCATGTACATTCACACTGAAGGCATCAAAACTATGAATTAACACATGTGAAATCATATACTTAACAAAAAAGTGTGAAACAACTGAAAATATGTCTTATATTCTAGGTTCTTCAAAGTAGCCACCTTTTGCTTTGATGACTGCATTGCACACTCTTGGCATTCTCTTGATGAGCTTCAAGAGGTAGTCACCGGGAATGGTTTTCACTTCACAGGTGTGCCCTGTCAGATTTAATAAGTGGGATTTCTTGCCTTATAAATGGGGTTGGGACCATCAGTCGTGTTGTGCAGAAGTCTGGTGGATACACAGCTGATAGTCCTACTGAATAGACTGTTAGAATTTGCATTGTGGCAAGAAAAAAGCAGCTAAGTAAAGAAAAACGAGTGGTGGCCATCATTACTTTAAGAAATGACGGTCAGTCAGTCCGAAAAATAGGGCAAACTTTGAAAGTGTCCCTAAGTGCAGTGGCAAAAACCAGCAAGTATATATATATATATATATATATATATATATATATATATATACAGTATATATATATATATATATATATATATATATAGTAGGAGTAACCTAAGTGATCTATCAGCATCCAAAATGCAAGATAAAGTCCATCAAGAATTTAGGCAACATCACCCCACAGTCAGGCTACTTTCACACTAGCGTCGACGTCGGCCCGTCGCAGTGCGTCGGGCCGACATACCGACACATCCTGTGCCAACGCAGCGCAACGGGGGCAGCGGATGCATTATTACAACGCATCCACTGCCCCATTGTGAGTTGCGGGGAGTAGGGGGCGGAGTTCCGGCCGCGCATGCGTGGTCGGAAATGTCGGACACAACGCACCAAAAAATGTTGCAAGCAACGTTTTTTGGTACCGACGGTCCGCCACAACACGACGCAACCATCGCACGACGGTTGCGACGTGTGGCAATGCATGGCAATGCGTCGCAATGCATCACTAATGTTAGTCTATGGGGATAAAAAAACACATCCTGCAGCCAACTTTGCAGGATGCGTTTTTTCACCAAAACGACGCATTGCGACGTGCATCGTACGACGCAAGTGTGAAAGTAGCCTTACAGATGTAGTCAAGTGTAACTTGACAAACAACTCATTATCTTGATAACTCACAGGGAGTTATCTCATTTATGATGATTAAGATAAACTACCGTTGCACAAGCCATTGATTGTTGTCATATAATGTGTTAAATTACACTTGTTGTGCCATGATATTCCAGTGTTACGTTATTATCTGTATAAAATGAAAACTTGGCTAGATCTGGTACCACAAAAATAGTTATCATATAGCACCATAGCAGGTGAAAGGAACAGAAAAAAAGAACCCCTTCCATGTGGTATCAAGTAACACCATGGGAGCAAATGCCTGAATCAAGTGGGTGGAAAGCTGGTACCAAGGAAAATAAAAATAAGGTTACAGATTATTAAAATAAAAACCAACTGTAGAAAAAAAGATATGACCCACATTCATATATATTGCAGGGAGAAGTTATTAAGATATTCTCCCAGGCAGTGTATTGATCTCTGCATATTTACTAAGAGCTCCTCTTAAGTTGATTTTCTGAGCAGAATGTTTTTTAAGAATGACACAACTTTAGAAAAAATTACACAGGCTGCACAGCCACGTTATGCATTGATCTACTACCAGTAAGCGAAATATACAAAAACAAATGTGAGATTGTTCGATGACATTTTGATCAAAGTGTACAAGCCCACTGCCATGTCATGGTGACCCTTCCTACCATACCAGATGTAGCAAAACAAGTTGACCGCTTAGAGAAGAAGTGACCCCAGTGCCTAACAACACCCTTTCTGAAAAGCAAAGGTTCTGGGTTACTCCACTGGTAAGGTTATACATTTTTATCAAAATATTAACTTAGAGATATTAACTAGATATAATTGAATCAATCTGCAGAGGATCAAATCAGAGTAAGGCCGGCGTCACACTACCGTGTTTTACAGATGTAAGAGAGGTGCTGAAAATACGGATTGCATACGGTACAATTCTTCTCTATGCCCCAGCTCCTATCAGCCGTATTTTACTGATTCGTATTATACGGTCTTCTACGGCCGTGGAAAAACGCAGCATGCTGCGTTTGTCACCGTATTGCGCAAAAAATACGCCAATGAAAGTCTATGGGGGCGAGAAAAATACGGATTACACACGGACCAGCAGTGTGACTTGCGAAAAATATGCAGCGGTGTTAGAGAGAAAAGCTGGCAATTCAGTGCGGTGTACAGTAAAATCACACTGACAGCTTACAATAGAATAGGTAGAATAAATGTGTACACATAGAATAGATATATATATATATACTAGCTGTACTACCCGGCTTCGCCCGGGTTAATAACTGCTGTAAGCAAAATAGAATGTGTTAACAAAAATTTATTCTGCACACAAAAACCACAAAACAAATAGATAGAAATGTAAGTATTAAAAGGCAAAAACTAAGATAATATAAGCATTTTACAACATATATTTCAGCACCAGAGATATTCCACACAGATTTAACTAAATTGGCCAAGTAATATGAAGTAATCTTCTACAACCTAATCGAGAGCCTTTTGATAAACGACATTCTTAGTTTTTCCTTCAGGTGCAAAGACAAACAGATTTTTGGCTGTTCCAACTCTTGAACAGGCCACATAAAGTTGACCATGAGAAAAAGATGGAGACTGTAAATCGATTCCAACTACTTTCAAGGACTGTCCCTGAGCCTTGTTGATGGACATAGCAAATGCCAGTCGAACAGGAAACTGGAGGCGTTTAAAATCAAACGGCAAATCAGATGGAATGAGAGGAATTGTTGGAATGAAAACATCTTCTCCTGTGGCACATCCTGTCAAAATGGTTGCCTCAATTACATGTGGAAACAGGTTCTTAATCAAGAGTCTTGTTCCATTACACAGCTTTGGTGGATCCAAATTTCTCAATAACAGAATAGGTGCTCCAGGTTTTAGAAAGAGGTTGTGAGGAGGAAGTCCTTGTGGCTCCAAGGAATTGAGGAACTCAGTTGGATAAAATAATGCTTGAGCAGGGTCTATTACTGTATCTACTGACTTGTAGGTTGTGCACACACCTGGAAGGAGATTTAGAATTTGAAGATTGATCTTGTTGACGCTGTCATTTTTGGGAGCTAGAATAGCCCTTTCACACAGCCAGCCAGAATTTTTGAAGTGGAGTTGAATGTTTGGAAAAACCTTTGCTTTCAACTCCTCAATGGAAGTCACAATGCAACAAAAGTTGCTTGGGAAGGTGATCTGTCCAGTGGTTGAGTTTACTGGTGCCTTGCCATCTCCAATAGTCAACAGCTGTCTCGAAAACAGTCCAGCAGAAACATCGCCTGTCATGTAGACCCTCATGTTTGTGTTCAGTGACATTTTCTTTACTTTTCTCCAAAGGTACGATGCTTTCAGACAGGCATTGAGTTCGTCTGCAGGGGTTGATCTTGGAATAACAGGTAGTGTTTGGCGGAAGTCACCTGCCAAAACAACAACTACTCCTCCCATGATATATTTGTTGCTACGCAGGTCTTGCAGAAGTCTGTCCACTGCTTCCAGAGCCCTTTTGTGTGACATGGTGCATTCATCCCAAATGATAGCACTGCATTTTTGAAGCAATTTGGCCAGTCCTGATCCCTTGGCAATATTACACACGGGGCTGTCACTATGAGACAGGTTAAGTGGTAGTTTGAATGTCGAATGTGCTGTCCTGCCACCGTTTAAAAGCGTAGCTGCAATTCCAGAAGATGCCACTGCAAGTGCAATCTTTTTTTGTTGTCGAAATTTTGCCAGGAGCAAGTTGATTACAAATGTCTTTCCTGTTCCACCTGGAGCATCGAGGAAGACAATCCCACCTTTGTTGGTTTCACTGAAACTTAAAATATAGTTATAGGCGTCCCTTTGATCTGGTACCAATATTGGCTCGTTCTGAGACACACATGCTGTCAGTTCATCAATATTATAGTTTGTTTCTATGAAAATCTCCCTACACATTTGGATGCCTTCAGGATTTCTTATTGGAGCAGGCAAACCAAGCAACTGTAAGGCTTTTCCTGACATTGCTATGCACTGATCTTCAAGGAGCATTAAAGTTTCATTGAACATTTCCTCAGTGAAGTTGATGAGTTGCTGAGGATTTTCCCTTCTAATCTGCATGAAGATGTCCTCACTGAGATCAGTTTTGAACTTTGTCCAAATCTCAAGAGGATTTGAAATGCTGCATGTTGTTAGAATAATAGCAAAGAGGTGTCTTAGTCGCTTTGGGGTTTGTGTGGCTGCAGCTTCACTGAGGGTCATGTCCCAGTGTCCATCATTTTCCAGAAGTCCTTTTCTTTGGCAAGCTTCCCTGAATGTTTCACACACATGGCCTCCGACGGTCTTCAAGTCAGAAAATGATGTAGGGCCTTTGACAACATGAAGTAACATGCGCAGGTAGAAGCACTCTGCATTTGACGGATGAACAGTGTAGACGCGACCAAGCGTATCAGTTGCTTTCACCCCTGGATAGCCTTCAATATCAAGGCCCCGTTTCCTCCGTTCCAGTGTTTTTCTGGAGGCATTCCAAGTGTAGTACTTTGGTAAATCACAGTAGAGAAGATCCAGGAAAACATACTCAGAAGGGAGGTAAGAACATTTCTAAAACAATCCACAGCGAGGAGATTGGAACAAAACAAAATCCTCTAAAGTGCATGCTTGCAAACGCCAGAAGCCTGACAAACAAGATGGAAGAACTAGAAGCAGAAATATCTGTAGAAATATCTACAGGTAACTTTGACATAGTGGGAATAACCGAGACATGGTTAGATGAAAGCTATGACTGGGCAGTTAACTTACAGGGTTACAGTCTGTTTAGAAAGTATCGTAAAAATCGGAGAGGAGGAGGGTTTGTCTCTATGTAAAGTCTTGTCTAAAGTCCACTTTAAGGGAGGATATTAGCGAAGGAAATGAGGATGTCGAGTCCATATGGGTCGAAATTCATGGAGGGAAAAATGGTAACAAAATTCTCATTGGGGTCTGTTACAAACCCCCAAATATAACAGAAACCATGGAAAGTCTACTTCTAAAGCAGATAGATGAAGCTGCAACCCATAATGAGGTCCTGGTTATGGGGGACTTTAACTACCCGGATATTAACTGGGAAACAGAAACCTGTGAAACCCATAAAGGCAACAGGTTTCTGCTAATAACCAAGAAAAATTATCTTTCACAATTGGTGCAGAATCCAACCAGAGGAGCAGCACTTTTAGACCTAATACTATCTAATAGACCTGACAGAATAACAAATCTGCAGGTGGTCGGGCATCTAGGAAATAGCGACCACAATATTGTACAGTTTCACCTGTCTTTCACTAGGGGGACTTGTCAGGGAGTCACAAAAGCACTGAACTTTAGGAAGGCAAAGTTTGACCAGCTTAGAGATGCCCTTAATCTGGTAGACTGGGACAATATCCTCAGAAATAAGAATACAGATAATAAATGGGAAATGTTTAAGAACATCCTAAATAGGCAGTGTAAGCGGTTTATACCTTGTGGGAATAAAAGGACTAGAAATAGGAAAAACCCAATGTGGCTAAACAAAGAAGTAAGACAGGCAATTAACAGTAAAAAGAAAGCATTTGCACTACTAAAGCAGGATGGCACCATTGAAGCTCTAAAAAACTATAGGGAGAAAAATACTTTATCTAAAAAACTAATTAAAGCTGCCAAAAAGGAAACAGAGAAGCACATTGCTAAGGAGAGTAAAACTAATCCCAAACTGTTCTTCAACTATATCAATAGTAAAAGAATAAAAACTGAAAATGTAGGCCCCTTAAAAAATAGTGAGGAAAGAATGGTTGTAGATGACGAGGAAAAAGCTAACATATTAAACACCTTCTTCTCCACGGTATTCACGGTGGAAAATGAAATGCTAGGTGAAATCCCAAGAAACAATGAAAACCCTATATTAAGGGTCACCAATCTAACCCAAGAAGAGGTGCGAAACCGGCTAAATAAGATTAAAATAGATAAATCTCCGGGTCCGGATGGCATACACCCACGAGTACTAAGAGAACTAAGTAATGTAATAGATAAACCATTATTTCTTATTTTTAGGGACTCTATAGCGACAGGGTCTGTTCCGCAGGATTGGCGCATAGCAAATGTGGTGCCAATATTCAAAAAGGGCTCTAAAAGTGAACCTGGAAATTATAGGCCAGTAAGTCTAACCTCTATTGTTGGTAAAATATTTGAAGGGTTTCTGAGGGATGTTATTCTGGATTATCTCAATGAGAATAACTGTTTAACTCCATATCAGCATGGGTTTATGAGAAATCGCTCCTGTCAAACCAATCTAATCAGTTTTTATGAAGAGGTAAGCTATAGGCTGGACCACGGTGATTCATTGGACGTGGTATATCTCGATTTTTCCAAAGCGTTTGATACCGTGCCGCACAAGAGGTTGGTACACAAAATGAGAATGCTTGGTCTGGGGGAAATTGTGTGTAAATGGGTTAGTAACTGGCTTAGTGATAGAAAGCAGAGGGTGGTTATAAATGGTATAGTCTCTAACTGGGTCGTTGTGACCAGTGGGGTACCGCAGGGGTCAGTATTGGGACCTGTTCTCTTCAACATATTCATTAATGATCTGGTAGAAGGTTTACACAGTAAAATATCGATATTTGCAGATGATACAAAACTATGTAAAGCAGTTAATACAAGAGAAGATAGTATTCTGCTACAGATGGATCTGGATAAGTTGGAAACTTGGGCTGAAAGGTGGCACATGAGGTTTAACAATGATAAATGTAAGGTTATACACATGGGAAGAAGGAATCAATGTCACCATTACACACTGAATGGGAAACCACTGGGTAAATCTGACAGGGAGAAGGACTTGGGGATCCTAGTTAATGATAAACTTACCTGGAGCAGCCAGTGCCAGGCAGCAGCTGCCAAGGCAAACAGGATCATGGGGTGCATTAAAAGAGGTCTGGATACACATGATGAGAGCATTATACTGCCTCTGTACAAATCCCTAGTTAGACCGCACATGGAGTACTGTGTCCAGTTTTGGGCACCGGTGCTCAGGAAGGATATAATGGAACTAGAGAGAGTACAAAGGAGGGCAACAAAATTAATAAAGGGGATGGGAGAACTACAATACCCAGATAGATTAGCGAAATTAGGATTATTTAGTCTAGAAAAAAGACGACTGAGGGGCGATCTAATAACCATGTATAAGTATATAAGGGGACAATACAAATATCTCGCTGAGGATCTGTTTATACCAAGGAAGGTGACGGGCACAAGGGGGCATTCTTTGCGTCTGGAGGAGAGAAGGTTTTTCCACCAACATAGAAGAGGATTCTTTACTGTTAGGGCAGTGAGAATCTGGAATTGCTTGCCTGAGGAGGTGGTGATGGCGAACTCAGTCGAGGGGTTCAAGAGAGGCCTGGATGGCTTCCTGGAGCAGAACAATATTGTATCATACAATTAGGTTCAGTAGAAGGACGTAGATCTGGGGATTTATTATGATGGAATATAGGCTGAACTGGATGGACAAATGTCTTTTTTCGGCCTTACTAACTATGTTACTATGTTATGTTACTATGTTTTTGCAAAAGGGTCTTGTTGACACAGCTCAAAAAATGCCAAGAGGGTGGTCTTAGGTGGTGTTAGGAGCTGCTGCTGCAAGTTTGCTGGGTTAAAATAAATTCTCTGTCCATTTTCCAAGTGCACACTCAGATGCACAACTGGTGGGTAGCGCTCATGAATGGAGAAGCCTAGTATTCTCCAAACAGCTTCATTGCTGCTTATGTACCTGCCCATCTGGAATGCCTCCACTTCATCAATAATAGGTCCATTTTTCTGGAGTTCAAAAACTGCTTGATCACTTCCTTTGTGGACATATTTGCAGATATACTTGATAGATTTCACAGAGTGGCAAGATTCGACATTTATGTGGGCCTGGAAGATTTTTGAGAGCAAAGGGTTGTAAGGCACTACCCACCTGTTGTCAATTTCTATCTCTTGGAGTGATGATCCAACACGCATTTTGACCTTTGCTGTGAAACCACCATCCCCTGGCTTTCTTCTTCGGTAGACTGGATATCCATCTTGTCCTGTTTGGGTTTCTTGAACCAGGGATCGTGGGTAATGCTTTGAACACCTGCCATCAATCATACAGGGAGAATTTTTGTTGAGACTCCCACACGGACCATGGATCATGTTTTTTGTGATGGTGTCAAACAGCAATGGGTCAATCCGAAGGTCTGGCAATTCGGCACTGATGATATTGTCAATTTCGGTAGGCTGTATTTTTTGCTTCAGCCAGATCAAGATGTGGGCGTGAGGAAGGCCTCTTTTTTGCCATTCAACTGAATACATCCAGCATTGCGTCTCACCATAAATATGTGATTTTGTGATGAGATTAGTCATTTTTGAAAGTTTCTGTTTGAAAACCCGAGCAATAAGGTCATGGCGATTCACTGATTTTTGGCCCGGCAACAGGTGCCCTCCAATTTCCTCCCAGGCAGGATTGCAAGTAAAGGTGATGAAAAGATCTGGACGGCCATACTTTCTCACATAAGTCATTGAATCCTGTGTGTATTCATGCATGTGTCGTGGGCTTCCAGTGACAGTTGATGGAAGAATAACCATTTTCCCCAACTCTTTTGGATCAGCATCATTTGCAACAGCATCTCTAAGGTGAATATATTCCTCTGCCCTGAGCTTCTTTTGATTTAGTCGGATATATAAAAGACGTTCACTCTCAATCTCTGCATACATGTCAACAATAAATTGGTGGAAGAGGTGTTTGCATTTCAAGATGTGATTTTCCTCTGCAAATCTTGTCATGATCCTATATGCATAGGAGTCCATGGCAGACACTTTTTTTCCTGAAGGCTTGCCTGTTGAAGGATCTGTCTGAGGTATTCCAAAGTGATAGCCATCCTGTCCCTGCCAAAAGATGATTGGATATTGCAGTGCATCATAGGACCTGTCAGTTTCTGCTACTCGTTGCAAACTATTGTTCCTTTTCTGAAGCACAATGTCACGGTGTTAGGGCTAGCGGAACGCACCAAATAATAAGACAGATAGAGTATGGTGCATTCGCAGCCCGGGGTCCACCGTGCAGAGATGGAACCTGCTGCCAAGTAATGACGGACTATATGGCGGTACTCATAAGTATACACACGTGGGTTAAACTTCACCCAGCGTGAAGGAAGCGATCCTGTTGCGTCACAGGACCGCAGTACCGCACATAGAGCGCGAGCAAGTAGTCAGCGAACTCAACCCCAACTAGGATTGAAGTCCGATTAGACCCTTGCTGGCACAACACCGCAACTGGGTGTGTAAGGAAACTCAATAACAATCTCTAAGGCACAAGAGTGCATGCGGTGCCGCACTGACGAACGCCACTAACCACCCAGGCTTGGGTAAGGAAAGCACAGAGGAAGTGCACGGCGCCATACTGGCGGTCACAGCAACTGGACGCTGTAATGTGTGATTAGTGCTGTAGGCTAAGTCGGGCGCTAGATAGCAACCATACACCTTCCGCGAACAGACATTCAATAGGGTAGGGGTATCCAAGGACGACTTGCACTCACAACATACACACATTAACAATTGTACACTAGCGCATGGCCGTGCGGTCATGCGCAGTTTATATAGTTGCAGCACAGGAAGTGGCCACAGAAACTTTGCCCTTCCAAGACCTGCCAAGAGGACCAATGGAATGTGCTGCAGAGCCTGAGCACATGACCCTCGATCTCCAACGGGAGATCTTGCCCTGGGCATGCTCAGTGTGTGCAGACAGGGACTTAGTCCCAGAGAAGTCCGCTCGCTGCTGACCAGCACTGGCTTTAATGGCAGAAGCTGAAGAAGCAGCAGTAACTCTCAGTACAGAGTGAGACTGAGCAAGACGCTGGGACCGATGTCCTTGCTGAGTAGACTCCACTGCGGCTGGACGAGAATGGGAGACCACAGCGGAGATGGCTCGAGATTCCCCCTGTACAGAAGCGGGAACTCGAGACCTAACATTACCCCCCCTCCTAGGGCCCCCCCCCTCCTTGGGCCTCGCTACGCTCGAAGGCAGCAATGAGCTGTGGGGCCCGAATGTTTTCAGCAGGCTCCCATGACCTGTCCTCCGGGCCATAACCCTTCCAATCCACCAGATAGAACTTTTTGCCGCGTACCACCTTGCATCCCAAAATAGCGTTCACCTCGTAATCGTCCGTAGACGAACCCGATGTCCCGGCAGATGACTCGGAAAACCGGGACATGTATACGGGTTTCAAGAGGGACACATGAAAGGTGTCGGTGATACCCAAGCGTGGAGGAAGAGCCTAACGGTAGACCATAGGATTAACCCATTCGAGAACCTTGAAGGGACCCAAGTAGCGAGGAGCAAACTTAGTGGACTCAACTCGCAGCCTGATGTTACGGGCGGAGAGCCACACCAAGTCGCCAGGAGCAAAGGTCGGAGCGGGGCGCCGATGAACATCGGCGGAGGACCTCATTCTCTCCTTGGAGGCCCGAATGGCATCCTGCGTGCGGTCCCAAATGTCCCGTGCCTCCACAGCCCAGTCTGCCACCCTGGAGTCAGCAGAAGACACAGGCATGGGCACAGGAACACGCGGATGCTGGCCGTAATTTAGGAGGAATGGAGTCTGACCGGTGGAGTCGGCTACGGCATTGTTAAGTGCAAACTCTGCCCATGGTAGCAAGGATGCCCAGTCATCCTGCCTGGCAGAAACAAAATGTCGTAAATATGTGACCAAGGTCTGGTTGGCCCTCTCTACCAACCCATTCGTCTCGGGATGATATGCCGAAGAGAGATTTAACTCAATACTGAGTAGACGACAAAGCTCTCTCCAGAATCGAGACGCAAACTGGGGACCCCGGTCACTAACAATTTTGTATGGCATACCGTGTAGGCGAAAGATATGCTTGACGAACAAGACAGCCAACGCCCGTGCAGAAGGTAGCCGTGGAAGAGGCACCAAGTGCACCATTTTGGAAAAATGGTCGGTGACAGGGAGAAGGACTTGGGGACCCTAGTTAATGATAAACTTACCTGGAGCAGCCAGTGCCAGGCAGCAGCTGCCAAGGCAAACAGGATCATGGGGTGCATTAAAAGAGGTCTGGATACACATGATGAGAGCATTATACTGCCTCTGTACAAATCCCTAGTTAGACCGCACATGGAGTACTGTGTCCAGTTTTGGGCACCGGTGCTCAGGAAGGATATAATGGAACTAGAGAGAGTACAAAGGAGGGCAACAAAATTAATAAAGGGGATGGGAGAACTACAATACCCAGATAGATTAGCGAAATTAGGATTATTTAGTCTAGAAAAAAGACGACTGAGGGGCGATCTAATAACCATGTATAAGTATATAAGGGGACAATACAAATATCTCGCTGAGGATCTGTTTATACCAAGGAAGGTGACGGGCACAAGGGGGCATTCTTTGCGTCTGGAGGAGAGAAGGTTTTTCCACCAACATAGAAGAGGATTCTTTACTGTTAGGGCAGTGAGAATCTGGAATTGCTTGCCTGAGGAGGTGGTGATGGCGAACTCAGTCGAGGGGTTCAAGAGAGGCCTGGATGTCTTCCTGGAGCAGAACAATATTGTATCATACAATTATTAGGTTCTGTAGAAGGACGTAGATCTGG
Organism: Ranitomeya imitator; assembly: GCF_032444005.1. NCBI lineage: Eukaryota > Metazoa > Chordata > Amphibia > Anura > Dendrobatidae > Ranitomeya > Ranitomeya imitator. The sequence continues at coordinate 227,741,985 of NC_091282.1, forward strand.
GGATTTATTATGATGGAATATAGGCTGAACTGGATGGACAAATGTCTTTTTTCGGCCTTACTAACTATGTTACTATGTTACTATGATCACCCAGATAATGGTGCAGTTACGAGACTTGGGTAAGCCCTCCACAAAGTCCATCCCGACCATCTCCCAGGGCCTGTCCGCCACCGGCAGAGGATAAAGCAAACCAGCTGGCCGTTGCCGAGGAGTCTTGTTCTTGGCGCAAGAGACACATGCCCGAACATACTCTGCGACATCACGAGCCATATGCGGCCACCAGTATGTCCTCGCCAGTAATTCAGATGTCCTTTTGGTACCAAAATGTCCACCCACCCTGGACGAGTGTGCCCAAGAGAGAACCTCCGGTCGCAAACTGGATGGAACAAAAGTCTTGCCCGGGGGCACAGACTCTAGCGAAACCGGGGCCACAGTTCTCAAGCTCTCGGTGGGGACAATAAGCCGAGGCTCCTCCTCCTCCTCCGCAGATAACACAACGGAGCGAGAGAGAGCGTCGGCCCGAATGTTCTTCTCCCCAGAAAGAAAATGGAGGGTGAAATGAAACCGGGAGAAGAATAAGGACCATCTGGCCTGGCGAGAATTCAACTGCTGGGCTGTCTGCAGGTACACCAAATTTTTATGGTCTGTGAAGACTTGGAAGGGAAAACGTGCTCCCTCCAAGAGATGTCTCCACTCCGAGAAAGCCAACTTCATGGCTAGCAACTCCCTGTCCCCGATGGAATAATTCGTCTCTGCTGGTGAGAAGGTCTTGGAGAAAAAGAAACAAGGATGCTTCCGACCTTGAGCATCCTTTTGGAAGAGGACTGCTCCAGCACCAACAGAAGAGGCATCCACCTCCATGATAAATGGCTTATCAACATCGGGGCGATGTAGGATGGGAGCGCTAGCGAAGTGTGACTTTATAGAGTTAAAGGCCTTGGAGACCTCCTCAGACCACAATTTGGGATTCGCCCCCTTCTTGGTGAGGGCAACCAAGGGAGCTACCAAAGTTGAGAAGTGCGGAATGAACTGGCGATAATAATTAATGAACCCCATAAAGCGCTGCACCGCTTTAAGAGAATGGGGTTCCTGCCAGTCCATCACAGCCTGTAGTTTAGCAGGATCCATAGCCAATCCCTGGGCAGAGATGATGTAGCCTAGGAAAGGTAAGGACTCCTGCTCAAACATACACTTCTCCAACTTGGCATAGAGGGAGTTTGCCCGTAGGAGGTCGAAGACTTTGCGAACATCTCTCCGGTGGGAGTCAATATCTGGAGAGTAGATGAGAATATCATCCAGATAGACTACGACCGAGGTGGAAAGCATATCCCGGAAGATATCGTTCACAAAGTCTTGGAAAACGGCCGGGGCATTACAGAGCCCGAAGGGCATCACCAGATATTCATAGTGCCCATCCCTGGTGTTAAAAGCCGTCTTCCATTCGTCCCCCTCACGGATGCGAATCAGGTTGTAAGCACCCCGCAGATCTAGTTTAGTAAATACCCTTGCTCCCCGAAGCCTATCGAAGAGCTCAGATATCAAGGGCAAAGGATACTTATTTTTAACGGTGATGGCGTTAAGACCCCTATAGTCTATGTATGGACGTAGTTCCCCATTCTTCTTCTGCACGAAGAAGAACCCTGCCCCAGCAGGTGACACTGACTTCCTAATGAATCCTCTTGCCAGATTTTCCTGGATGTACTGTGACATTGCCTCCGTCTCCGGGAGAGATAGCGGATAGACTCGACCCCGGGGAGGCTCAGCACCAGGCAAGAGATCAATAGGACAGTCATAGGGGCGATGGGACGGAAGGATCTCCGCCGCCTTTTTGGAGAACACGTCTGCATAAGACCAATACTGCTTGGGGAGAGAGGAAAGATCTGCGGGTACCTCAGTAGTAGCAACCTGAACGCACTCCCTCTGACACCTACCCCCACAAGATTCGCCCCATCCCAGGATTCTGCCAGAGGACCACTCGATATGAGGAGAGTGGTACCGTAGCCAAGGTATTCCCAACAGGACCTCATCAATTCCCTCAGGAATGACGAGCAGAGATATAATCTCCTGATGAGATGGCGACATGGACAGAGTAAAAGGGATGGTCTGGTGTGTTATCTGTGAGGGCAGTGTCGACCCATTCACCACTCGTACGGTTACTGGTTGAGCTAGCATATTGCGTGACGTTGGGCGAAGGCAGAAGACATAAAATTGCCCTCCGCCCCAGAATCCACGCAGAGCTCTACCGAGTGGGAGAATGAGCCTATAGTAATTGTCCCCTTAAAGGACAATTTAGAGGCAAACGTCGCCGTGTCTAGTGCACCTCCACCTACTACCACTAGACGCTGACGTTTCCTCGACCGCTGAGAACATCTGGTGGCTAGATGTCCCGACTGCTGGCATACATGACAGACCTTGAGTGCACCTGCGGTCCGGGACTTAGATCCCGCTTGTGACACTTCCCTGGCCTCATGTGACTCAGGAACCAGAACCGGAGATTCCAGAGGTTTGGCGAAGGTAGGAGCCAGCCGAAACCTCTGCCTACACGGGGCTCGCTCTAACCTCCGCTCGTTAAAACGGAGGTCAATTCGAGTGGAGACAGTTATTAACTCCTCCAGTGTGGCAGGAATCTCCCTAGTGGCCAGAGCGTCCTTAACGTGGTCAGCCAGGCCCCTCCAAAATATGGGGATAAGAGCTTTATCCGACCAATCCAGCTCAGAAGCTAAAGTGCGGAATTGGACGGCAAAATGACTGACCAAGGACTCACCCTGAGTTAATGCCAGCAGTTGGAGCGCAGCATCATGGGTGACTTGAGGTCCTAAAAAGACCTGTTTCAGAGTGCTCAGAAACAGCGGAGCACTCTGCACCACATGATCGCCACGCTCCCACAGCGGCGTAGCCCATTCCAACGCCCTGTCCGACAAGAGAGACACTATAAATCCCACCTTAGCCCGCTCTGTGGGAAAACGTGCAGCCAGGAGCTCGAGGTGAATAGAGCACTGACTCACAAATCCCCTACAAAATTTGCTATCACCAGAAAATTTTTCTGGCAGCGGGAGGCGAGAAAATGTCGGAGCAGGGGTGGCAATGGACAGGGTTGCTGCAGCCGCGCTAGCAGCCTGTACAGCAACTGCGGTAACATCCACAGCTGAGGTTGCGCTCTCAAGAGCCGCCAACCTACCCTCCAGCTGCTGGATATACCGCAAGGATTGCTGTTTGTCCGTCATTACTAGCCAGACCCTGGCGCTAGTGTAATGTTAGGGCTAGCGGAACGCACCAAATAATAAGACAGATAGAATATGGTGCGTTCGCAGCCCGGGGTCCACCGTGCAGAGATGGAACCTGCTGCCAAGTAATGACGGACTATATGGCGGTATTCATAAGTATACACACGTGGGTTAAACTTCACCCAGCGTGAAGGAAGCGATCCTGTTGCGTCACAGGACCGCGGTAACGCACATAGAGCGCGAGCAAGTAGTCAGCGAACTCAACCCCAACTAGGATTGAAGTCCGATTAGACCCTTGCTGGCACAACACCGCAACTGGGTGTGTAAGGAAACTCAATAACAATCTTTAAGGCACAAGAGTGCATGCGGTGCCGCACTGACGAACGCCACTAACCACCCAGGCTTGGGTAAGGAAAGCACAGAGGAAGTGCACGGCGCCGTACTGGCGGTCACAGCAACTGGACGCTGTAATGTGTGATTAGTGCTGTAGGCTAAGTCGGGCGCTAGATAGCAACCATACACCTTCCGCGAACAGACATTCAATAGGGTAGGGGTATCCAAGGACGACTTGCACTCACAACATACACACATTAACAATTGTACACTAGCGCATGGCCGTGCGGTCATGTGCAGTTTATATAGTTGCAGCACAGGAAGTGGCCACAGAAACTTTGCCCTTCCAAGACCTGCCAAGAGGACCAATGGAATGTGCTGCAGAGCCTGAGCACATGACCCTCGATCTCCAACGGGAGATCTTGCCCTGGGCATGCTCAGTGTGTGCAGACAAGGACTTAGTCCCAGAGAAGTCCGCTCGCTGCTGACCAGCACTGGCTTTAATGGCAGAAGCTGAAGAAGCAGCAGTAACTCTCAGTACAGAGTGAGACTGAGCAAGACGGTGGGACCGACGTCCTTGCTGAGCAGACTCCACTGTGGCTGGACGAGAATGGGAGACCGCAGCGGAGATGGCTCGAGATTCCCCCTGTGCAGAAGCGGGAACTCGAGACCTAACACACGGCTTTGAAAATCATTGCCTACAATCAAGATTGCTACATCATCAAATGTGGGAGCATTGAAACGTCGCTGATGTTCACCTTGTGGTGTTTTGTCAGCTCGAATTACAACTTTGTAATCGTCATTTGGCATGCATTCAAGTGCAGTCTTGAAAAGTTGAACATATGGATTGTTGGTGTGAAGGAACTGCTGCAAAATAGTGACAATATCAAGGCGAGTGTTAGGAATTAAAGAGCATCTCCGCTGAGCCTCTGCTTCTGCATTTCCCATGAAGAAGAGTTGAAGAAATTGAGGTTCTTCTCCTTGTAATGGAAGCAGTGAGCCAATTGAGTGGTAAACCTGTCCTTGAACTTTGAATGTCGGCAGAAATCCTGTTGTAAACATTTTTGTTGCACCAAATGATGTCATTTGGAAGCAGGAGTTGTACTTCCTGATGTTGTCCAAGAAATGCTTTGATATTGTACTGGTACCCATCATCAGAGACTTTAGGGGATCTGGTGGTAACAGGAGAGGTGGAAGTTTTATCTTGCCATTTGCACAGCATAAACCTGGCGGTTCATCTTTCCATTTCAGGGCACTGCAGTACATGCAGACCACATCCATTTTTCCTATCTGAACTTTAGGATTATCCTGATAGTTTATGTCTGACAGGTAACAAAAGGCAGCATGTTTCAAATCTCCAACCATTTCCTGTGCCCTGGTGGAAGAAATAGCAATTCTCTTAGCGGCAAGTCGGCCTTCTCTCTGCTGAGATGACTCATTGGCTCTTGAGGAAGCAGTTCTTGTTCTCTTGTCTGCAAACCTCACTTCCCTCTCCTCAGAAAGTTCATTGGCCCTTGAGGAAGCAGTTCTTGTTCTCTTGTCTGCAAGCCTCGCTTCCCTCTCCTCAGAAAGTTCATTGGCCCTTGTGGAAGCAGTTCTTGTTCTCTTGTCTGCAAGCCTCGCTTCCCTCTCCTCAGAAAGTTCATTGGCTCTTGAGGAAGCAGTTCTTGTTCTCTTGTCTGCAAGCCTCGCTTCCCTCTCCTCAGAAAGTTCATTGGCTCTTGAGGAAGCAGCTCTTGTTTTCATGTCTGCAAGCCTCGCTTCCCTTTCCCCAGAAAATTCATTGGCTCTTGAGGAAGCAGTTCTTGTTCTCTTGTCTGCAAGCCTCGCTTCCCTCTCCTCAGAAAGTTCATTGGCCCTTGAGAGAGCAGCTGCTGTTCTCATGTGTGTCAGCCTTGTTTCTCGGTCTTCACATTTTTCATTGGCTCGTAATGCAGCTTTTCTTTTCGCATCAGCTGACATTCGTGCCATGGAATTCCTTTTCTTATGAGGCATTTTTGTGGTAAAAATAGTCTGTAACTGGCAGTTTCTATATCCTCTCACATAGAGGTAATGTGACTGACATCAGCCTTTCCACCAACACACCCTAACAACATGCTATTACCTCACACAAGCTTTGTTATCCTGAGAATGTCCTGCCTATATTAACCAATCAGAGCTCAGATTAATTAACTGTAGCAAAGTAGAAGGTGAGCTGTGATTGGTTGCTATTGGCAGACTGATAAACGCCAGCCAACAGGAAGCCCTCCCCCTGGCAGTATATATTAGCTCACACATACACATAATTGTGGTAAAAATAGTCTGTAACTGGCAGTTTCTATATCCTCTCACATAGAGGTAATGTGACTGACATCAGCCTTTCCACCAACACACCCTAACATGCTATTACCTCACACAAGCTTTGTTATACTGAGAATGTCCTGCCTATATTAACCAATCAGAGCTCAGATTAATTAACTGTAGCAAAGTAGAAGCTGAGCTGTGTTTGGTTGCTATTAGCAGCCTGATAAATCCCCAGCCAACAGGAAGCCCTCCCCCCGACAGTATATATATTAGCTCACACATACACATAATAGACAGGTCATGTGACTGACAGCTGCCGGATTTCCTATATGGTATATTTGTTGCTCTTGTAGTTTGTCTGCTTATTAATCATATTTTTATTTTTGAAGGATAATACCAGACTTGTGTGTGTTTTAGGGCGAGTTTCGTTTGTCAAGTTGTGTGTGTTGAGTTGCGTGTGGCGACATGCATGTAGCGACTTTTGTGAGATGAGTTTTGTGTGGCGACATGTGTGTAGCAACTTTTTGTGTGTCGAGTTGCATGTGACAGGTTAGTGTGTTTTGCGCGTCGAGTTTTATGTGTGTCGTGTTTTGAGTATGTGCAAGTTTTGTGTGAGGCAACTTTTGCATGTGTTGCAACTTTTGTGCATGTGGCAATTTTTCCGCGTGTGCAAGTTTTGCGTGTGGCGAGTTTTCCTTGAGGTGAGTTTTGCACGTGTAGCGAGTTTTGCGTGAGCCTAGTTTTGCATGTGGCGAATTTGGCGTGTGGCGAGTTTTGAGCGGTGACTTTTTGTGCATGTGGCAATTTTTCCGCGTGTGCAAGTTTTGCGTGTGGCGAGTTTTCCATGAGGTGAGTTTTGCACTTGTGGCGAGTTTTGCGTGAGCCTAGTTTTTGCATGTGGCGAGTTTTGCGCGTGGTGAGTTTTGAGCGGCGACTTTTGTGTTTTGACTTTTATGTGGCGAGGTTGGTGTATGTGTGGTGAAATGTGTGCTGAGGGTGGTGTGTTCAAGCACGTGGTAGTGTGTGGCGCATTTTGTGTGTGTGTTCATATCCCCATGTGTGGTGAGTATCTCATGTCGGGGCCCCACCTTAGCAACTGTATGGTATATACTCTTTGGCGCCATCACTCTCATTCTTTAAGTCCCCCTTGTTCACATCTGGCAGCTGTCAATTTGCCTCCAACACTTTTCCTTTCACTTTTCCCCATTATGTAGATAGGGGAAAAATAGTTTGGTGAATTGGAAAGTGCGGAGTTAAAATTTCACCTCACAACATAGCCTATGACGCTCTCAGGGTCCAGACGTGTGACTGTGCAAAATTTTGTGGCTGTAGCTGCGACGCCTCCAACACTTTTCATTTCACTTTTTTCCCCATTATGTAGATAGGGGCAAAATTGTTTGGTGAATTGGAAAGCGCGGGGTTAAAATTTCACCTCACAACGTAGCCTATGACGCTCTCAGGGTCCAGACGTGTGACTGTGCAAAATTTTGTTGCTGTAGCTGCGACGCTTCCAACACTTTTCCTTTCACTTTTTTCCCCATTATGTAGATAGGGGCAAAATTGTTTGGTGAATTGGAACGCGCGGGGTTAAAATTTCACCTCACAATATAGCCTATGACGCTCTCGGGGTCCAGACGTGTGACTGTGCAAAATTTTGTGGCTGTAGCTGCGACGGTGCAGATCCCAATCCCGGACATACACACATACACACACACACACATTCAGCTTTATATAGTAGATATATATATATATATATATATATATTTATGTCATTGAGACACACATATATATATATTAATATTTCATCCAGCGCAAGATAGCTTAAAAGCCGGTAATTCAATTGCCGGCTTTGCTATCTCCTTCCTAAACCCGACATGATATGAGACATGGTTTACATACAGTAAACCATCTCATATCCCCATTTTTTTTGCATATTCCACACTACTAATGTTAGTAGTGTGTATGTGCAAAATTTGGGCTGTCTAGCTATTACTAGTGTTGAGCATTCCGATACCGCAAGTATCACATGGGCGGCACGCGGCCAATCAGAAGCCGCGACGTCATTCTCATTCACAAAACTGCTAATTCTAGGAATTGAGGACCTGCGAATGACGTCGCGGCCTCTGATTGGTCGCGTGCCGGTCACATGGGCGGCACGCGACCAATCAGAAGCCGGGACGTCATTCACAGGTCCGAAAGGCGCGCTTTTTAAACAAAGAAGCCTCCCGGTTAGCAGCGTGAAGTCCAGGGGCCGCCGGAGAGGTGAGCATATCAATATTTTTTATTTTAATTCTTTATTTTACACATCCCTATGGATCCCAGGGCCTGAAGGAGAGTTTCCTCTCCTTCAGACCCTGGGAACCATGAGAATACCTTCCGATACTTGATGTCCCATTGACTTGTATTGGTATCGGATATCGGTATCGGCGATATCCGATATTTTTCGGGTATCGGCCGATACTATCCGATACCGATACTTTCAAGTATCGGACGGTATCGCTCAACACTAGCTATTACATTAAGGGGTTAAATGGCGGAAAAAATTGGTGTGGGCTCCCGCGCAATTTTCTCCGCCAGAATGGTAAAGCCAGTGACTGAGGGCAGATATTAATAGCCTGGAGAGGGTCCATGGTTATTGGGCCCCCCCTGGCTAAAAACATCTGCCCCCAGCCACCCCAGAAAAGGCACATCTGGAAGATGGGCCTATTCTGGCACTTGGCCACTCTCTTCCCATTCCCATGTAGCGGAGGGATATGGGGTAATGAAGGGTTAATGTCACCTTGCTATTGTAAGGTGACATTAAGCCAGATTAATAATGGAGAGGCGTCAATTATGACACCTATCCATTATTAATCCAATAGGATGAAATGGTTAAAAACACACACACACAATATTGCAAAGTATTTTAATGAAATAAACACACAGGTTGTTGTAATATTTTATTCCACTCTCAATCCACCTGAAGACCCTCGACCTGTAACAAATTAAAAATAATAAACCAACAATATCTCATACCTTCCGTCGATATGTCCCACGATGTAAATCCATCTGAAGGCGTTAAATTATTTTACAGGCAGGAGCTCTGCTATAATGCATCTGTGCTCCTGCCTGTAAAACCCCAGCGAATGAATGGAAAGTAGGTCAATGACCTGTAGTTACCTTCATTCGTGGTGATGCGCCCTCTGCTGGATGTCCTCTGTTGTGAATTCTGTTGTCAGGCTCCCTCCTGTGGTCATGAATGGTACTTCGGCTGGTTCTGTCCATGGACTTCCTCTGGTGGGTGTTTCTGAGTTTCCTTCCACAGGTGACGAGGTTAATTCGTTAGCTGGCTGCTCTATTTAACTCCACTTAGATCTTTGCTCCATGCCACCTGCCAATGTTCCAGTATTGGTCTAGTTCACTCCTGGATCGTTCTTGTGACCTGTCTTCCCAGCAGAAGCTAAATTCCAGCTTGTATTTCTTTGGTTTGCTATTTTTCTGTCCAGCTTGCTATTTTATTGTTGTCTTGCTTGCTGGAAGCTCTGGGACGCAGAGGGAGCGCCTCCGCACCGTGAGTCTTTTTGTAGGTCTTTGTGCTGACCGCAAAGTAACCTTTCCTATCCTCGGTCTGTTCAGTAAGTTGGGCCTCACTTTGCTAAATCTATTTCATCTCTGTGTTTGTATTTTCATCTTTACTCACAGTCATTATATGTGGGGGGCTGCCTTTTCCTTTGGGGAATTTCTCTGAGGCAAGGTAGGCTTTATTTTTCTATCTTCAGGGCTAGCTAGTTCCTTAGGCTGTGCCGAGTTGCATAGGGAGCGTTAGGTGCAATCCATGGCTATTTCTAGTGTGTTTGATAGGATTAGGGATTGCGGTCAGCAGAGTTCCCACGTCCCAGAGCTCGTCCTTTATTATCAGTAACTATCAGGTCATTCCGTGTGCTCTTAACCACCAGGTCCATTATTGTCCTGACCACCAGGTCATAACAGTACAGGTGGCCCAAAGTACTAATGCATCTCAATAGAGGGATAAGAGAAGTTCTGAGACCATTTTTTTTTCTTTGCAGTGTGTTTTGTCTCTCTTTTCCCCTTTACCTCTGGGTGGTTCAGGACACAGGTGTAAACATGGACATTCAAGGTCTGTCTTCTTGGATGGATAATCTCACTACAAGGGTACAAAACATTCAAGATATTGTGGTTCAGAATCCGATGTCAGAGCCTAGGATTCCAATTTCTGATTTGTTTTTTCGTGATAGATCTAAGTTCTTGAATTTCAAAAATAATTGTAAATTGTTTCTTGCCTTGAAACCTCGCTCCTCAGGTGACCCTGTTCAACAAGTAAAGATCATTATTTCTTTGTTACGTGGTGACCCTCAAGACTGGGCATTTTCCCTTGCGCCAGGAGATCCGGCATTGCGTGATGTTGATGCGTTTTTCCTGGCGCTTGGATTGCTTTATGACGAACCTAATTCAGTGGATCAGGCAGAGAAAATCTTGCTGGCTCTGTGTCAGGGGAAGGATGAAGCGGAGATATATTGTCAGAAGTTTAGAAAGTGGTCTGTGCTCACTCAGTGGAATGAATGTGCCCTGGCAGCAGTCTTCAGAAAGGGTCTTTCTGAAGCCCTTAAGGATGTCATGGTGGGATTTCCCATGCCTGCTGGTCTGAATGAGTCTATGTCCTTGGCCATTCAGATCGATCGACGCTTGCGTGAGCGTAAAGCTGTGCACCATTTGGCGGTACTATCTGAGCATGGGCCTGAGCCTATGCAATGTGATAGGACTTTGACCAGAGCTGAACGGCAGGAACACAGACATCGGAATGGGCTATGTTTTTACTGTGGTGATTCCACTCATGCTATCTCTGATTGTCCTAAGCGCACTAAGCGGTTCGCTAGGTCTGCCACCATTGGTACGGTACAGTCTAAATTTCTATTGTCCGTTACTCTGATTTGCTCTTTGTCATCCTATTCTGTTATGGCATTTGTGGATTCAGGCGCTGCCCTGAATTTGATGGACTTGGAGTTTGCTAGGCGCTGTGTTTTTTTCTTGGAGCCCTTGCAGTATCCTATTCCATTGAGAGGAATTGATGCTACACCTTTGGCCAAGAATAAGCCTGAGTACTGGACCCAACTGACCATGTGCATGGCTCCTGCACATCAGGAGGATATCCGCTTTCTGGTGTTGCATAATCTGCATGATGTTGTCGTTTTGGGGTTGCCATGGCTACAGGTTCATAATCCAGTATTGGACTGGAAATCTATGTCTGTGTCCAGCTGGGGTTGCCAGGGGGTACATGGTGAGGTTCCATTTTTGTCTATTTCGTCTTCCACTCCTTCTGAAGTTCCAGAGTTTTTGTCGGATTATCGGGATGTATTTGATGAGCCCAAAGCCAGTGCCCTACCTCCTCATAGGGATTGCGATTGTGCAATTAATTTGATTCCTGGTAGTAAGTTTCCTAAGGGCCGATTGTTCAATTTATCTGTGCCAGAACACGCCGCTATGCGGAGTTATATAAAGGAATCCTTGGAGAAAGGCCATATTCGCCCGTCGTCATCACCGTTAGGAGCAGGGTTCTTTTTTGTGGCCAAGAAGGATGGTTCTTTGAGACCTTGTATTGATTACCGCCTTCTTAATAAAATTACAGTCAAATTTCAGTATCCTTTGCCGTTGCTATCTGATTTGTTTGCTTGTATTAAAGGGGCTAGTTGGTTCACCAAGATAGATCTTCGAGGGGCGTATAATCTTGTGCGTATTAAACAAGGCGATGAATGGAAAACAGCATTTAATACGCCCGAGGGCCATTTTGAGTACCTGGTTATGCCATTCGGGCTTTCCAATGCTCCATCAGTATTTCAGTCCTTTATGCATGACATCTTCCGAGAGTACCTGGATAAATTCCTGATTGTGTATTTGGATGATATTTTGGTCTTTTCGGATGATTGGGAGTCTCATGTGAAGCAGGTCAGAATGGTGTTCCAGGTCCTTCGTGCGAATTCCTTGTTTGTGAAGGGGTCAAAGTGTCTCTTTGGAGTTCAGAAGGTTTCATTTTTGGGGTTCATTTTTTCCCCTTCTACTATCGAGATGGACCCTGTTAAAGTCCAGGCCATTTACAATTAGACTCAGCCGACATCTGTGAAGAGCCTGCAAAAGTTCCTGGGCTTTGCTAATTTTTATCGGCGCTTCATCGCTAATTTTTCTACTGTTGCTAAACCGTTGACTGATTTGACCAAGAAGGGTGCTGATGTGGTCAATTGGTCTTCTACAGCTGTAGAGGCTTTTCAGGAGTTGAAGCGTCGTTTTTCTTCTGCCCCTGTGTTGTGCCAGCCAGATGTTTCGCTCCCGTTTCAGGTTGAGGTTGATGCTTCTGAGATTGGAGCAGGGGCTATTTTGTCGCAAAGAAGTTCTGATGGCTCGGTGATGAAGCCATGTGCTTTCTTTTCTAGAAAGTTTTCGCCTGCTGAGCGTAATTATGATGTTGGTAATTGTGAGTTGTTGGCCATGAAGTGGGCATTCGAGGAGTGGCGTCATTGGCTTGAAGGAGCCAAGCATCGCGTGGTGGTCTTGACAGATCACAAGAATTTGACTTATCTTGAGTCTGCCAAATGGTTGAATCCGAGACAGGCTCGATGGTCGTTATTTTTCGACCGTTTTGAATTTGTGGTTTCGTACCTTCCGGGCTCTAAGAATGTGAAGGCTGATGCCCTGTCAAGGAGTTTTGTGCCTGACTCTCCGGGTGTTCCTGAGTCGGCGGGTATTCTCAAAGAGGGGGTAATTTTGTCTGCCATCTCCCCTGATTTGCGGCGGGTGCTGCAAAAATTTCAGGCTGATAGACCTGACCGTTGCCCAGCGGAGAAACTGTTTGTCCCTGATAGATGGACTAGTAGAGTTATCTCTGAGATTCATTGTTCAGTGTTGGCTGGGCATCCTGGAATCTTTGGTACCAGAGATTTGGTGGCTAGATCCTTTTGGTGGCCGTCTTTGTCACGGGATGTGCGTTCTTTTGTGCAGTCCTGTGGGATTTGTGCTCGGGCTAAGCCCTGCTGTTCTCGTGCCAGTGGGTTGCTTTTGCCCTTGCCGGTCCCGAAGAGGCCCTGGACGCATATTTCTATGGATTTTATTTCGGATCTCCCCGTCTCTCAAAAGATGTCGGTCATTTGGGTGGTTTGTGATCGCTTTTCTAAGATGATCCATTTGATACCTTTGTCTAAATTGCCTTCCTCCTCTGATTTGGTGCCATTATTTTTCCAGCATGTGGTTCATTTACATGGTATCCCCGAGAACATCGTTTCTGACAGAGGTTCCCAGTTTGTTTCGAGGTTTTGGCGATCCTTTTGTGCAAGGATGGGCATTGATTTGTCTTTTTCCTCGGCTTTCCATCCTCAGACAAATGGCCAAACCAAACGAACTAATCAAACTTTGGAAACATATCTGAGATGCTTTGTTTCTGCTGATCAGGATGATTGGGTGTCCTTTTTGCCGTTGGCTGAGTTCGCCCTTAATAATCGGGCCAGCTCGGCTACTTTGGTTTCGCCGTGTTTCTGCAATTCTGGTTTCCATCCTCGCTTCTCTTCAGGGCACGTTGAGTCTTCAGACTGTCCTGGTGTAGATACTGTGGTAGATAGGTTGCAGCAGATTTGGACTCATGTGGTGGACAATTTGACATTGTCCCAGGAGAAGGCTCAACGTTTCGCTAACCGCCGGCGCTGTGTGGGTCCCCGACTTCGTGTTGGGGATTTGGTTTGGTTGTCGTCTCGTTATGTTCCTATGAAGGTTTCCTCTCCTAAGTTTAAGCCTCGTTTCATTGGTCCGTATAAGATTTCTGAGGTTATCAATCCTGTGTCATTTCATTTGGCCCTTCCTGCTTCTTTTGCCATCCATAATGTGTTCCATAGGTCGCTATTGCGGAGATACGTGGCGCCTGTGGTTCCATCCGTTGATCCTCCTGCCCCAGTGTTGGTTGAGGGGGAGTTGGAGTATGTGGTGGAGAAGATTTTGGATTCTCGTGTTTCGAGACGGAAACTCCAGTACCTGGTCAAGTGGAAGGGTTATGGTCAGGAAGATAATTCCTGGGTTTTTGCCTCTGATGTTCATGCTGCCGATCTGGTTCGTGCCTTTCATTTGGCTCATCCTGGTTGGCCTGGGGGCTCTGGTGAGGGTTCGGTGACCCCTCCTCAAGGGGGGGGTACTGTTGTGAATTCTGTTGTCGGGCTCCCTCCTGTGGTCATGAATGGTACTTTGGCTGGTTCTGTCCATGGTCTTCCTCTGGTGGGTGTTTCTGAGTTTTCTTCCACAGGTGACGAGGTTAATTCGTTAGCTGGCTGCTCTATTTAACTCCACTTAGATCTTTGCTCCATGCCACCTGCCAATGTTCCAGTATTGGTCTAGTTCACTCCTGGATCGTTCTTGTGACCTGTCTTCCCAGCAGAAGCTAAGTTCCAGCTTGTATTTCTTTGGTTTGCTATTTTTCTGTCCAGCTTGCTATTTTATTGTTGTCTTGCTTGCTGGAAGCTCTGGGACGCAGAGGGAGCGCCTCCGCACCGTGAGTCGGTGTGGAGGGTCTTTTTTGCGCCCTCTGCGTGGTCTTTTTGTAGGTTTTTGTGCTGACCGCAAAGTAACCTTTCCTATCCTCGGTCTGTTCAGTAAGTCGGGCCTCACTTTGCTAAATCTATTTCATCTCTGTGTTTGTATTTTCATCTTTACTCACAGTCATTATATGTGGGGGGCTGCCTTTTCCTTTGGGGAATTTCTCTGAGGCAAGGTAGGCTTTATTTTTCTATCTTCAGGGCTAGCTAGTTCCTTAGGCTGTGCCGAGTTGCATAGGGAGCGTTAGGCGCAAACCATGGCTATTTCTAGTGTGTTTGATAGGATTAGGGATTGCGGTCAGCAGAGTTCCCACGTCCCAGAGCTCGTCCTTTATTATCAGTAACTATCAGGTCATTCCGTGTGCTCTTAACCACCAGGTCCATTATTGTCCTGACCACCAGGTCATAACAGTCCTCATATGACCTCGAGTGTGGGAACTTTTCTGAATATTTTCCCAGCCTCGAGGTCATATGAAGACATCCAGCAGAGGGCGCATCACTGCGAATGAAGGTAACTACAGGTCATTGACCTACATTACCTTCACTCGCTGGGGTTTTACAGGCATGAGCACAGCTGCATTATAGCAAAGCTCCTGCCTGTAAAATTATTTAACCCCTTCAGATGGATATACATCATGGGACATATCAACGGAAGGTATAAGATATTGTTGGTTCATTATTTTTAATTTGTTACAGGTCGAGGGTCTTCAGGTGGATTGAGAGTGGAATAAAATATTACAACAACCTGTGTGTTTATTTCATTAAAATACTTTGCAATATTGTGTGTGTTTTTTAACCATTTCATACAATTGGATTAATAATGGATAGGTGTCATAATTGACGCCTCTCCATTATTAATCTGGCTTAACCCCTTCATGACCTTGGGATTTTTCGTTTTTCCGTGTTCGTTTTTCACTCCCCTCCTTCCCAGAGCTATAAATTTTTTATTTTTCCGTCAATTTGGCCATGTAAGGGCTTATTTTTTGCAGGACGAGTTGTAATTTTGAACGACATCATTGGTTTTAGCATGTCGTGTACTAGAAAACGGGAAAAAAATTCCAAGTGCGGTAAAATTGAAAAAAAAAGTGCAATCCCACACTTGTTTTTTTGTTTGGCTTTTTTGCTAGGTTCATTAAATGCTAAAACTGACCTGCCATTATGATTCTCCAGGTCAGTATGAGTTCATAGACACCTAACATGACTAGGTTATTTTTTATCTAAGTGGTGAAAAAAAATTCCAAACTTTGCTAAAAAAAAAAAAAATTGCGCCATTTTCCGATACTCGTAGCGTCTCCATTTTTCGTGATCTGGGGTCGGTTGAGGGTTTATTTTTTGCCCGTTATTGCATTTTAATGCTATGTCGCAGCGACCTAAAAAACGTAATTCTGGCGTTTCTAATTTTTTTCTCGCTGCGCCGTTTAGCGATCAGGTTAACGTTTTCTTTAATTGATAGATCGGGCGATTCTGAGCGCGGCGATACCAAATATGTGTAGATTTGATTTTTTTTTTATTGATTTATTTTTATTGGGGCGAAAGGGGGGTGATTTAAACTTTTATATTTTTTTTATTTTTTTCACATTTTTTTTAACTTTTTTTTTTTTACTTTTGCCATGGGAGGCTAGAAGCTGGCACAGCACGATCGCCTCTGCTACCTAGCAGCGATCTGCTGATCGCTGCTATGTAGCAGAAATAGAGGTGTGCTGTGAGCGCCGACCACAGGGTGGCGCTCACAGCCACCGGTGATCAGTAATCATAGAGGTCTCTAGGACCTCTATGGTTACCATCCTGATGCATCGCCGACCCCCGATTATGTGACGGGGGTCAGCGATGACGTCATTTCCGGCAGCCCGGCCGGAAGCGGTAGTTTAATGCCGCTCTCTGCGTTTGACAGCGGCATTTAACTAGTTAATAGGTGTGGGCAGATCGCGATTCTGCCCGCTCCTATTGCGGGCACATGTCAGCTGTTCAAAACAGCTGACATGTCCCGGCTTTGATGCGGGCTCACCGTGGAGCCCTGCATCAAAGCAGGGGATCTGACCTCGGACGTACTATCCCGTCCGAAGTCAGATAGGGGTTAATGTCACCTTACAATAGCAAGGTGACATTAACCCTTCATTAACCCATATCCCACCGCTACACGGGAGTGGGAAGAAAGTGGCCAAGTGCCAGAATAGGCGCATCTTCCAGATGTGCCTTTTCTGGGGTGGCTGGGGGCAGATGTTTTTAGCCGGGGGGGGGGGCAATAACCATGGACCCTCTCCAGGCTATTAATATCTGCCCTCAGTCACTGGCTTTACCATTCTGGCGGAGAAAATTGCGCGGGAGCCCACGCCAATTTTTTCCGCCATTTAACCCTTTAATGTAATAGCTAGACAGCCCAAATTTTGCACATACACACTACTAACATAGTAGTGTGGAATATGCAAAAAAAATGGGTATATGAGATATGTGTCATATCATGTCGGGTTAAGGAAGGAGATAGCAAACCCGGCAATTGAATTACCGGCTTTTAAGCTATCTCGCGCTGGATGAAATATCTATATATATAATTGTCTAAGGGTTTTTCCGTCTGTCTGTCTGTCTGTCTGTCCTGGAAATCCCTGCTCTCTGATTGGTTGAGGCCTGGCGGCCTCGACCAATCAGAGACCGGCACAGCATCAACGTAGAAATCCCGCGTCTCTGATTGGTCGAGGCCGCCAATCAGCAACGGGCACAGCGATGATGATGTCATAATGGTTGCCATGGCGACGATGATGTCATAAAGGTTGCCTCGACCAATCAGCGATGGGCACAATCTTCCGCGAATTCTGGAATCATCATTGTCCATATACTACGGGGACATGCATATTCTAGAATACCCGATGCGTTAGAATCGGGCCACAATCAGCAACGGGCACAGCGACGATGATGTCATAATGGTTGCCATGGCGACGATGATGTCATAAAGGTTGCCTCGACCAATCAGCGACGGGCACAATCTTCCGCGAATTCTGGAATTATCATTGTCCATATACTACGGGGACATGCATATTCTAGAATACTCGATGCGTTAGAATCGGGCCACAATCTAGTTAATATATATATCTCTATATATATAATTGCCTAAGGGTTTTTCCATCTGTCTGTCTGTCTGTCTGTCTTTCTGTCTGTCTGTCCTGGAAATCCCACGTCTCTGATTGGTCGAGGCCGCCAGGCCTCGACCAATCAGCGACGTGCACAGCGACGATGATGTCATAAAGGACGTAGACATCCCGCGTCTGATTGGTCGAGGCTGCCAGGCCTCGACCAATCAGCGACGGGCACAGCGACGATGATGTCATAAAGGACGTAGAAATCCCGCGTTTCTGATTCAGCTACGGGCACAGTATCGACGTAGATGTCATAATGGTTGCCATGGCGATGATGATGTCATAAAGGTTGCCTCGACCAATCAGCGACGGGCACAGTCTGCCGCGAATTCTGGAATCATCATTGTCCATATACTACGGAGACCTGCATATTCTAGAATACCTGATGCGTTAGAATCGGGCCACAATCTAGAAATAGAGGCTGCCAGGCCTCAACCAATCAGCGACGGGCACAGTATCGACGTAGAAATCCCGCGTCTCTGATTGGTCGATGATGTCATAAAGGTTGCCTTGATCAATCAGCGACGGACACAGTCTGACGCGAATTCTGGAACCATCATTGTCCATATACTACGGGGACATGCATATTCTAGAATACCCGATGCGTTAGAATCGGGCCACAATCTAGTATATATATATATATATATATATATATATATATATATATATAGACAGTACATATGTTATTATGTTTTTGGGAGCACATGGATCCATTGTATGTCCGTATGTCGGTTTTGCAAGCCTGCGAGAAAATCTCGCAGTACGGATGCCATATGGATTACACAAAATACGTTGACACACCCTGCCTACGGATGAGATACAGACCACTATTTTGGGGACTTTTCTGCGTATTACGGCCGTAAATTACGGACCGTATTTTTATACGCTGAGTGTGACCCCGACCTAAAAGTTTCTGATATTCGCAGCTTCCAGCTAATTCAGTTTGCAATTCAATTTGAGCAGATCAGCCAAAAAAATGTCAGCTAAGCAGCATGATTTTATGCTTTTACAGCAGATAGAAGTTAGACTGCACAGCTCATTCCACATAGGGACAGAAAAAGGCCAAAGTTGGATTGGGTTGTGCTACTGCACCAGTGTTGTATAGCATTGAAATTAGAGTTGTAGTCAGTCTGTGAATAATAAGCCAAAGATTCAAGAGAGATAGATAAGAGCTGTGGCTGTATAGTTAGTGGGACTGTGAATGAATTAATTAATCTGTTATATGCTGTAGTAGCAGCACCTTAATAATATCATCTTTTTAAATTACATACACTGCATGTGCAAACAAGTAGAACAGTTTAATACCGTGTCCAAATTTTGCTAATAAAAAAAGAATCCTGAAGCCTAGACTTGTGTTTCACAGGCAGGATAGCCATTTATATATGTTTGCAGAGTAGCAGAGCATAGTGCGCCGAATAAAAGACAAATATCTCCGCTGCTCAAAACATTTCGCTAGTGTAGGCAGTGGATGGCGCATGCGCACATTAAGAACATGTGGGATAACTTGGAGATGCGACTGTGCATGGTCTACCAGTGCTATCTTGTTGGAAGCAATGTTTTTTTATAGACCACAGCAATTATTGTGCCAGCACGATATTTAAAATAGGAGGCATCAGTGACGAATCAGTGACCTTTAGCATTAATATCAAAAGGATTTCTGGGGTATAGTTCTGCACTGCTGAAGGTCTGAAACATCAATCCAGACAGGAGTTGATGAAAAAATTGTGGTTTATTCAACGTGTTTCGAAGTTATAACTACTTCTTCTTCAGGAAGCAACCAGTATGCGTTTTGCTAGAGAAACATAAGAATGCCGGATCATTTTTCCTCTACAAGGGTTCAGCACTAACTCAGAATATGTCTGTGTGAAATTTAGAAATATTGCAAAAACCCTCTACCAAAAGAAACCTATTATACCATGTTCACAAGAAGCGTTAATGCTGAATTATTTCTACTGCAATTTCTATGCATATTTTCCCTAGGTGTCCACATCATAATTTGCAATAACTTTCTTCTCTGATTATTGCATTTTTGATGAATTTTTAATGCATTTTCTTAGTAAATAAAAGCTTTGATTATGTACAAAAAAGTGGAACTGTGTTTTTTCCGTGTGCTTTTTACAATCATTATCTTATATCAATTTTTCCTGAAGAATAACGCACCAAAAATCACGCAGTTCAACTGTTTCTTTAGATGCAAAGTGGGCATGAGTTTTCATGCAATCACTTACACTTTTCATAGTTAAATTTTATGCACAAAAGAATGCAGCATAAAAATCTTAGTATTTATGCTACGTAGAAACATGGCATTAGGGCTCAGACTCATCTACATTTAAAAAGGATGAGTGCAAACAGATAAAAACTTGGATTGCACTCTGACTAATATTAGTCAGTGGGTATGTGTTCATCTGCGATTTTTTTTTTCCTCAACTCGCATTGGAGCCCAACAGGTTCTCCATGCATGTGTCGTGACTGTCACACAGCCGCTACACATGCAGCTGCGGAGCCGAACAGCTGATCAGCCGCAGCGATCCAGGTATCCCGGTTCCCTCTGCAGATTATTCAGTATGCGCTATAGCTTGCCGAATAAGCCCTGACCCAATCAAATTCGCTCATCTCTAGGCAAAAGACAGCATGAGTGCTCAGCTGTGATTGGAGGTATACAGTTTATCTCTGGTCAATGGTGACAGTGGATGGGACTACAGCTCCCATCATCCGACAACTGCTGCCATTAATAACAGCAAGAGCAGGAGTGGCTAATGGGTGTATTCATTAGCCGGCTCCTGGGCTGTTATAATCTAAAAAAAAAAACTGGCGTCAGTTCCCCTGAATTTTTGATGACCAGCCATTCAAAACTCACAGCTGGGGACTGATACCCTCAGCTGTCAGCTTCAACAAAGCTGGTTATCAAGAATAGAGGGGTTACCACGCCGTATTTTTTAATTATTTAAATAAATAATTTTAAAAAACGGTGTGGGGTCTCCCTCATTTTCGACAACCAGCCTTGCTAAAGCAGACAGCTGGGGCTGGTATTCTCAGGCTGGTGCTTTGACTGGCTCTTCCCACTTGCCCTGGAGTGGTGGCTAGTGAGGTTCATATTTGAGGTGGGGAATATGGTTGTTTTTTTGTAATTCTTTTAGAGGGGACATGGGCATCGGAGGACTCTCTTCATATCAGGGACAGGTGAGACATATGGTTGTTTATTACTTTAATTCTTTTACAGGGGACATTGGCTTCAGTCGATTGGACGTAAAGGTGAGTAAAAGTTTGCTTTTTATTTTTAAATAAACAAACAATTGTCAGTGTCTTTATTTCAAATAAAGTACTTTAGTAAATGCGTTTTTTTTCAATATGACTATGGGGTTAGTAATGGGGTTGTCTTATAGACGCTTCTCCATTACTAACCCTTGGGCTTGATGTCAACTGTCAAGACAAAGCTGACATAAAACACAGTACTATCACCCGATTTTCACCTGGGCAAGTGGGAAGAGTGAGGCTAAGTTCAAGAATTGGCACATCTTATTGAAGTGCCTTTTCTGGGGTGGCTGAGAGCTGATGTTTCTAGTCTAGGGCGAGGCCAATATCCATGACCTGTTCCTATCCTATTGCTATCAGCCCTCAGCTATTTGCCCAGCCTTTGAAGGTTATTAATTATAAAGGGGCCCTACATCATTTTTGGGGTAGTCCCCCATTTTAATAACCAGTAAAGGCTAAGTATACAGCTGTGAGCTGATATTAACATCCTGGGAAGCTCCATGGTTATTACTCCCTTCCCAGACTATAAACATCTGTCCCCAGCTGTACTCTTTCCCTCTGCCGGTTAATAAAATTTCAGGGGATCCCGTGCCATTTTTTTTCTGATATTTATTAATTAAATACATGCACATTAAGCTACACACGCACTGTTCTCATTATATATGTCACTGACATCTTCATATCTATATATTCTATGTTTATATACAGTAGGTATTCTATCTATTCTACTCTAACTTGTCATGTTGTGATTTTACTGTATGCGGCTGATGAAATGTCAGGTTTTCAAGTAGATAGGTGCGTAAAAATCGTATTGCATATGCAATTTTTTAATCGCACCCATTGACTTGCATTGGCAAGTCTCGTCTGATATACGAGGACAATCGCAGCATGCTGTGATTTTTTTCTCAGTCTGATCTGAGCATATGAACCAGACTCATAGATTAATGTAATATCCCAGGTAACCGGTTGTCACAGTGATGTCGCCTTCCTTTCGGGGAGGGTGATGTCACGCTTGGAGGCAAGGGAGATTCTTTCTATCAGGTAAGGCAGTCTAGAGGAGAGAGTGAGAGAAAGACGTCTGGAACAGACAGAGGGGCCGATCAGCCACGTGGGAGCTGCGACCCCTAGAAAAGTGAGAATTCGAAGGAGTTGAATAGTGTAGGTGCTTAGAGGAAAGGAGCACAGAGGAAGAAGAGGCTCAGGAGGGGAACAGCGGAAGGACACCCTAAGAGCCAGAGCACAGAAACCGGGTACCGGGAGCCCGAGGTCGTGTTGTTCTCCAGGACGCGAGACAGAACCGGAGGGCATAGGACTATATGTCAATTGCCCGCATCAAGTCTGAGATGAAGCAGTAACCTGAGAGCCCAGGTCGTGATAGAGACCCTATAAACTGGCTCGCACTGCCTATCGTACAGACATCGGTCTTAGGGCAGGAGAGAGGGGACTTTGCAACCAAGCTACAAGCAACAGGGACCTCGCCAACTAGTGCAAATAGGAAAGGCATACGGACCTCACCTGGGAGAGGGACCCTCTATTGTCTCCAAGCCGGCCGGACCACACCTACCCTGGACTGAGGACTGCTATCATCAGTAAACCACGTAAAAGACTGCAAACCTGTGTCCTCATTCTTTGCCATACCATCCACCACACCATCGGTGCCCTACACCTGGGAAGCCCTGGGGACCCCGCTACACCTGTGGAAAGAGTCACCATCTTGCTGCATACCATCACCCAGAGGACCCCTTTAAGCAGCGTCGGTCCCTACTGACCGAGAACCACAGGTGGCGTCGCGAACAATAAACTCAATAAACTGAATTCATAAAACCCCTAAAAGACATTCCCCTTAAATTGGGCGCCCAGGGCCACGGACCGGGTTACAACCACCTTGACATCCCCTTTAAGTACCGGACCAAGTACCGAGTACCCCACGGCCCAGTCGGGCATTCCCTTAACACTGGTAAGAGTGCAATCCTATTTTTTATCAGATTGCCCTCATCTGTTTTTCTCACAGATGAGTATGAGCCCTTAAGTGCTAACTCAGTTAACTCTTTATAGCTTTTCCTGTTTAAATTGTCATTATGCCCTGATGTCTGTCTCATCTTTACTTATTATATTTCTTAGATGTTCTGTATTATAAAAGAATAAAACGTTGATACAATTTTTGGGGGAAATTTTTGGGAAAATAAATCATTTTATTAGCTGTGAGAATGCAGATAATTCATTTGAGTTACTCTGTCTTTCCAGACGAGTGAGGAATAGTGGCACCAGCACAAGCAATGAATTGCATAATAGAAGCAAGACAATGAAGTTAAAGCAATTTGTGTCTGGAATAATGAATAAACGTTTATAAAAGTTGGCACAAATAAATCGTTGTGTTGAGAAATTGCATTATAGTTAATATCTGCTACTAATTAAATCCATTGTTGAGCAGATTATGTCCCTAGAAGCATTGCTCTGCTCCTTTTCTGTACTCAAGAAGCATGTCATAAACGCTGCCTGAGGGAATACAGAACAATGTTCATTAATTAACATGAGAAAATGTGCTGTCTATTCCTTCTCATCTCACATGAGATGATATCAGCTTTTTCTGTGTTATCTAAACTTAAAGGGAACCTTTGGTCAATGCATGCTGCTCAAGCCACAAATGCAGTCAGGTATGTTTTTATCTGAAACTCACCAGTGTTTTATAGAAAATATACTTTTTAGATCCACCCCTGACTGGCTTCCCCACACACACACACATACACATCTCTAGTTGATTGACAGGTCACACTTTCTTGTACATTGGGAGAGACCTGTCAATCACCTGGAATGGTGCAGGGAGAAGCTGGACATGAGCGGAGCAGGACAAATCTTGTCTCTCCCAATAGTCCCTGGCAGGCTGGAGTGTTTCAGAGAAAAACATGCCTGGCTACAATACTACAGGCAGGCTCTAATTCATGCTGCTTGCAGTTTTAACAGCACAAATCGACTGACACGTTAGATGTAATCGAGGCATCTACTGGTATATAAAGACGAACACTGTACAACCATGGCCAAAGTATTAAGACTGACACAAATTTAGTTTTTCACAGTTTTTGCTGCTTCAATAATTTTAGATCTTTCAGCTAGATGCTGGGGAGTATGTAGAGATCACAGAGCCCCACAGCAAAAGATCTAAGGCTAGGTTCAGATTGCGTTAGAGCAATCCGTTTAGCGCCTAGCGCTAGAGGATTGCGCTAACGCAATGTTTTAAAAGGGGTCGCGTTAAACGTCCCCGCTCTCGCAGATCTCCGATCTGCGAGAGCAGGGAACGGACTTCGGGCGCGCCTCGGACGCTGCAAGCAGCGTCCGCGGCGCGCCACAAAACACCGGCACATCGCTAGCGTGTGCCGAAAATGGCATGCGCTAGTGATGCGCATCCCCATTGCTGTTAATGGGCGCACTAACGGACGTGTTGCATGGCGTTAATTTCGCCGTGCAACGCTGTCCGTTAGCACGGTTCCATTAACGCAATGGGAACCTAGCCTAATTGGTCGCTTTTCTCCTCAAAAAAATATTCTGCAGGAGAGTAGGGAGGGACATATCTCCAAAATGTTATAAAAAGGGAGAGATACATGAATAGTAGTTATGCCTCTGTTGAAGCCTCTTTGTGTTCTCACCCACGAACCCCTTTCATTACGGTCATACTGTATTATGCTCCCAAAAAGTCCCAACCAAACACAAATAGTATGATATCCCCACAGTGAATTCCTCCAACAATTTCACCCCACAGGCCCCCACACACACGTATAGTAGGATAACTCCACAGTGCCACCATTAATGTAATATCACCATAGCCTGATGCTGCTAAAACGTATCCAACAGTATATTGTCCCTAATATTCACCCAATCTCCACTCATATACAGTATAATGGCCCCCATACTGTATGATGACTGGTCAGTATGATGGCTTCAACTCAGTATGATGCCCCTGCTAAGTAAAATGGCCCCATAGTCCCCAACTCACTAATATTGCCTCCACAGTCCCCCCACCTCAGTTAGATGGCCCCTACAGGCCCTCATTTATTATGATGGTAATTACAGCCCCTCATTTAGTATGCTAAACCCCACAGCACCTCACTTGGTATGATGCCACCAACAGTCCCTCATTTTGAATGATGGCCCCTCACCTAGTATAATGTGTTGTGAATTCTGTGGCCAAGCTCCCTCCTGTGGTCGTGAGTGGTACTGCGGCTGGTTCTGTCTATAAGCTTCCTGTGGTGGATGAGAGTGGTACTGCGGCTTCTGAGTTTCCTTCCTCAGGTGATGAGGTTAAGTCGTTAGGTGCTGCTCTATTTAACTCCACCTGGTGCTTTGATCCTGGCCTCCAGTCAATGTTCTAGTATTGGTCTTGCTTCCTCCTGGATCGTTCCTGTGGCCTCTCTATCCTGCATAAGCTAAGTTCTGCTTGTGTTATTTTTGTTTGCTATATTTTCTGTCCAGCTTGCTATATTGGTTTTTCTTGCTTGCTGGAAGCTCTGAGACGCAGAGGGAGCACCTCCGTACCGTTAGTCGGTGCGGAGGGTCTTTTTGCCCCTCTGCGTGGTTGTTTGTAGGTTTTTGTGTTGACCACAAAGCTATCTTTCCTATCCTCGGTCTATTCAGTAAGTCGGGCCTCACTTTGCTAAATCTATTTCATCTCTGTGTTTGTATTTCATCTTAACTCACAGTCATTATATGTGGGGGGCTGCCTTTTCCTTTGGGGAATTTCTCTGAGGCAAGGTAGGCTTATTTTTCTATCTTCAGGGCTAGTTAGTTTCTCAGGCTGTGCCGAGTTGCATAGGGAGCGTTAGGCACAATCCACGGCTACCTCTAGTGTGGTGTGTTAGGATTAGGGATTGCGGTCAGCAGAGTTTCCACGTCTCAGAGCTCGTCCTATGTTTTTGGTTAATGTCAGGTCACCTTGTGTGCTCTGAACTTCAAGGTCCATTGTGGTTCTGAATTACCTGTTCATAACAGTACTGGAGGCCCAAAGTACTAATGCTTCTCAATAGAGGGAAAAGAGAAGTTCTGAGACCATTTTTTTTTCTTTGCACTGTGTTCTGACTTTCTTTTCCCCTATACATCAGGGTGGTTCAGAACACAGGTGTGGACATGGACATTCAGGGTATGTCCTCTTTGATGGATAATCTCACTATAAGAGTACAGAACATTCAAGATTTAGTGGTTCAGAATCCTATGTTAGAACCTAAAATTCCTATTCCTGAGTTATTTTCTGGAGATAGAGCTAAATTTTTGAATTTTAAAAATAATTGTAAACTGTTTCTGGCTTTGAAACCCCGCTCCTCTGGTGACCCAGTTCAACAAGTTAAAATCATTATTTCTTTATTACGTGGCGACCCTCAAGACTGGGCATTTTCCCTTGCGCCAGGAGATCCTGCATTATGTAATATTGATGCGTTTTTTCTGGCGCTCGGATTGCTGTACGACGAACCTAATTCAGTGGATCAGGCAGAGAAAAATTTGCTGGCTCTGTGTCAGGGTCAGGATGAGATAGAGATTTATTGTCAGAAGTTTAGAAAGTGGTCCGTGCTTACTCAATGGAATGAATGTGCGCTGGCAGCTATTTTCAGAAAGGGTCTCTCTGAAGCCCTTAAGGATGTCATGGTGGGATTTCATATGCCTGCTGGTCTGAATGAGTCTATGTCTTTGGCCATTCAGATCGGTCGACGCTTGCGCGAGCGTAAATCTGTGCACCATTTCGCGGTATTATCTGAGCATAAACCTGAGCCTATGCAGTGCGATAGGACTTTGACCAGAGCTGAAAGGCAAGAATACAGACGTCAGAATGGGCTGTGTTTCTACTGTGGTGATTCCACTCATGCTATCTCTGATTGTCCTAAGCGCACTAAGCGGTTCGCTAGGTCTGCCACCATTGGTACTGTACAGTCGAAATTTCTTTTGTCCGTTACTTTGATCTGCTCTTTGTCTTCCTATTCTGTCATGGCATTTGTGGATTCAGGCGCTGCCCTGAATTTGATGGACTTGGAGTATGCTAGGCGCTGTGGGTTTGTCTTGGAGCCCTTGCAGTGTCCTATTCCATTGAGAGGAATTGATGCTACGCCTTTGGCCAAGAATAAGCCTCAGTATTGGACCCAGCTGACCATGTGCATGGCTCCTGCGCACCAGGAGGATATTCGCTTTCTGGTGTTGCATAATCTGCATGATGTGGTCGTGTTGGGGTTGCCATGGCTACAAGTCCATAACCCAGTATTAGATTGGAAATCAATGTCTGTGTCCAGCTGGGGTTGTCAGGCGGTACATGGTGATGTTCCATTTCTGTCTATCTCATCATCCACCCCTTCTGAGGTCCCAGAGTTCTTGTCTGATTACCGGGATGTATTCGATGAGCCCAAGTCCAACGCCCTACCTCCGCATAGGGATTGTGATTGTGCTATCGATTTGATTCCTGGTAGTAAGTTTCCTAAGGGTAGACTGTTTAATTTATCTGTACCTGAGCACGCCGCTATGCGGAGTTACGTGACGGAGTCTTTGGAGAAGGGTCATATTCGCCCGTCATCGTCGCCATTGGGAGCGGGTTTCTTTTTTGTGGCCAAGAAGGATGGTTCGCTGAGACCTTGTATTGATTACCGCCTTCTAAATAAAATTACGGTCAAATTTCAGTACCCCTTGCCGCTGCTGTCTGATTTGTTTGCTCGGATTAAGGGGGCTAGTTGGTTTACCAACATAGATCTTCGTGGTGCGTATAATCTTGTGCGTATCAAACGGGGCGATGAATGGAAAACAGCATTTAATACGCCCGAAGGCCATTTTGAGTACCTGGTTATGCCATTCGGACTTTCTAATGCTCCATCAGTGTTTCAGTCCTTTATGCATGACATCTTCCGAGAGTACCTGGATAAATTCCTGATTGTATACTTGGATGATATTTTGGTCTTCTCGGATGATTGGGAGTCTCATGTGAAGCAGGTCAGAATAATGTTCCAGGTCCTGCGTGCTAATTCTTTGTTTGTGAAGGGGTCAAAGTGTCTCTTTGGTGTTCAGAAGATTTCATTTTTGGGGTTCATTTTTTCTCCTTCTACTATCGAGATGGACCCTGTTAAAGTTCAGGCCATTTATGATTGGACTCAGCCAACATCTCTGAAGAGTCTGCAGAAGTTCCTGGGCTTTGCTAATTTTTATCGTCGCTTCATCGCTAATTTTTCTAGCATTGCTAATCCGTTGACTGATTTAACCAAGAAGGGTGCTGATGTGGTCAATTGGTCTTCTGCTGCTGTGGAAGCTTTTCAGGAGTTGAAGCGTCGTTTTTCTTCTGCCCCTGTGTTGTGCCAACCAGATGTTTCGCTTCCGTTCCAGGTCGAGGTTGATGCTTCCGAAATTGGAGCAGGGGCTGTTTTGTCGCAGAGAAGTTCTGATTGCTCGGTGATGAAACCATGCGCCTTCTTTTCCAGGAAATTTTCGCCTGCTGAGCGAAATTATGATGTTGGCAATCGAGAGTTGCTAGCCATGAAGTGGGCATTCGAGGAGTGGCGTCATTGGCTTCAAGGAGCTAAGCATCGCATGGTGGTCTTGACTGATCACAAAAACTTGACTTATCTCGAGTCTGCCAAACGGTTGAATCCTAGACAGGCTCGTTGGTCGCTGTTTTTCTCCCGTTTTGACTTTGTGGTTTCGTACCTTCCGGGCTCTAAAAATGTGAAGGCGGATGCCCTGTCTAGGAGTTTTGTGCCCGATTCTCCGGGTTTGTCTGAGCCGGCGGGTATTCTCAAAGAGGGGGTAATTTTGTCTGCCATCTCCCCTGATTTGCGGCGGGTGCTGCAAAAATTTCAGGCGAATAGACCTGACCATTGCCCAGCAGAGAAACTGTTTGTCCCTGATAGGTGGACGAATATAGTTATCTCTGAGGTTCATTGTTCGGTGTTGGCTGGTCATCCTGGAATCTTTGGTACCAGAGATTTGGTGGCTAGATCCTTTTGGTGGCCGTCTCTGTCGCGGGATGTGCGTTCTATTGTGCAGTCCTGTGGGATTTGTGCTCGGGCTAAGCCCTGTTGTTCTCGTGCCAGTGGGTTGCTTTTGCCCTTGCCGGTCCCGAAGAGGCCTTGGACGCATATCTCTATGGATTTTATTTCGGATCTCCCCGTCTCTCAAAGAATGTCGGTCATTTGGGTGGTTTGTGATCGCTTCTCTAAGATGGTCCATTTGGTGCCCTTGTCTAAATTGCCTTCCTCCTCTGATTTGGTGCCATTGTTTTTTCAGTATGTGGTTCGTTTACATGGCATTCCAGAGAACATCGTTTCTGACAGAGGTTCCCAGTTTGTTTCGAGGTTTTGGCGAGCCTTTTGTGCTAGGATGGGCATTGATTTGTCTTTTTCCTCGGCTTTCTCTCCTCAGACTAATGGCCAGACTGAACGAACCAATCAGACCTTGGAAACATATCTGAGATGTTTTGTTTCTGCTGATCAGGATGATTGGGTGTCCTTTTTGCCTTTGGCTGAGTTCGCCCTTAATAATCGGGCCAGCTCGGCTACTTTGGTTTCGCCGTTTTTCTGCAATTCTGAGTTCCACCCTCGTTTCTCTTCAGGGCAGGTTGAGTCTTCGGACTTTCCTGGTGTGGATACTGTGGTGGATAGGTTGCAGCAGATTTGGACTCATGTAGTGGACAATCTGACTTTGTCCCAGGAGAAGGCTCAACGTTTCGCTAACCGCAGGCGCTGTGTGGGTCCCCGACTTCGTGTTGGGGATTTGGTTTGGTTGTCATCTCGTTATATTCCTATGAAGGTTTCCTCTCCTAAATTTAAGCCTTGTTTCATTGGTCCATATAGGATTTCTGAGGTTCTTAATCCTGTGTCTTTTCGTTTGACTCTTCCAGCTTCTTTTTCCATCCATAACGTGTTCCATAGGTCATTGTTGCGGAGATACGTGGCACCTGTGGTTCCATCTATTGATCCTCCTGCTCCGGTTTTGGTTGAAGGGGAATTGGAGTATATTGTGGAGAAGATTTTGGATTCTCGTGTTTCGAGACGGAAACTCCAGTATCTGGTTAAGTGGAAAGGTTATGGTCAGGAAGATAATTCCTGGGTCTTTGCCTCTGATGTCCATGCTGCCGATCTGGTTCGTGCCTTTCATGTGGCTCATCCTGGTCGGCCTGGGGGCTCTGGTGAGGGTTCGGTGACCCCTCCTCAAGGGGGGAGGTACTGTTGTGAATTCTGTGGCCAAGCTCCCTCCTGTGGTCGTGAGTGGTACTGCGGCTGGTTCTGTCTATAAGCTTCCTGTGGTGGATGAGAGTGGTACTGCGGCTTCTGAGTTTCCTTCCTCAGGTGATGAGGTTAAGTCGTTAGGTGCTGCTCTATTTAACTCCACCTGGTGCTTTGATCCTGGCCTCCAGTCAATGTTCTAGTATTGGTCTTGCTTCCTCCTGGATCGTTCCTGTGGCCTCTCTATCCTGCATAAGCTAAGTTCTGCTTGTGTTATTTTTGTTTGCTATATTTTCTGTCCAGCTTGCTATATTGGTTTTTCTTGCTTGCTGGAAGCTCTGAGACGCAGAGGGAGCACCTCCGTACCGTTAGTCGGTGCGGAGGGTCTTTTTGCCCCTCTGCGTGGTTGTTTGTAGGTTTTTGTGTTGACCGCAAAGCTATCTTTCCTATCCTTGGTCTATTCAGTAAGTCGGGCCTCACTTTGCTAAATCTATTTCATCTCTGTGTTTGTATTTCATCTTAACTCACAGTCATTATATGTGGGGAGCTGCCTTTTCCTTTGGGGAATTTCTCTGAGGCAAGGTAGGCTTATTTTTCTATCTTCAGGGCTAGTTAGTTTCTCACGCTGTGCCGAGTTGCATAGGGAGCGTTAGGCGCAATCCACGGCTACCTCTAGTGTGGTGTGTTAGGATTAGGGATTGCGGTCAGCAGAGTTTCCACGTCTCAGAGCTCGTCCTATGTTTTTGGTTAATGTCAGGTCACCTTGTGTGCTCTGAACTTCAAGGTCCATTGTGGTTCTGAATTACCTGTTCATAACAATAATGGCCTCCATAAACTATCTCTTAGTATGATGGCCCACGCAGCCCCTCATATAACATGATTGCCTCTCTCACTCAGTATATTTGCTTCCACAGTCCTTCACCCAGTATAATGGCCCCACAGCCCCTCACTCAGTTTGATGGCCTCCACAGCTGTCCTGCCACTCATTACGATGGCCTAAGCAATCCCATAGTTAGAATGAGTTTTAAAAAAAAACACCATTTACCTATCCTCGTTCTCCTGGTGCATTGCTCGTGTCTGTGCAGAGTGTAAGGACTGAGGCTCCACACTGCAGGCTATATGTAGTTACGTCATCATGTCTTCTGCCTACTGAGTCTCAGACTCATAGGCGCAGGCTGAATGATGTTTCAAGAGCCATTAGCCCCCACAATCCTCCATTCTATTTAAAAGTATCCCTCTCCTGAGGAGAGGGTTACCGCTGATAATGCGACAACATGTGGAGGGACAGTCGCCTCCTCAACTCACAGGAATCAACTCACCTACCTTCTCTCTTAATCAAATTCATAGTTAAATGCTCTTTAGGAGATGGTTATTCTGCTTGATGGACTTTTCACAGCAATAGAACCTCTCTCTTTGATGTTATTCATGATCCGATAAATGTCCTTGCCTGTAAGACCCTTTTGATGCAAAGCAATGACAACTACATTTTTTAAAAATTATTTCAGTATTTTTAATGGGGGGAAGTGGGTGATTCGAACTTATATAGTTTTATCCAGATTTTTAAAAACCTTTTATTTAAAATGTTTGCTGTATTTTGTCGTCCCATTAGCAAACGTGAATCAGCAATTGGCTGATCACATTATGACCCACAGCAAAACCACAGTACTGCTGAGTATAGCAAAAATCCTGGTCTCCTATGAACACTAGCCATGGGCTGTCTTTCATATGAGTACCGTCATAACAGGCACGGGGTGTTATGATAGGCAATTCAGTAACACAATGTACATAGCGATCAGAGCACATACAGTGATCTGACAATAACCCAAAATAATAGAACGAGCTCTGAGACGTGGAAACTCTGTAGACCGCAATTCCTGATCCTCTCCAAACACAACTAGAGGCAGCTGTGGATTGCGCCTAACGCTCCCTATGCAACTCGGCACAGCCTGAGAAACTAACTAGCCTGAAGATAGAAAAATAAGCCTACCTTGCCTCAGAGAAATACCCCAAAGGAAAAGGCAGCCCCCCACATATAATGACTGTGAGTAAGATGAAAAGACAAACGTAGGGATGAAATAGATTCAGCAAAGTGAGGCCCGATATTCTAGACAGAACGAGGATAGGAAAGATAACTTTGCGGTCTACACAAAACACTAAAGAAAACCACGCAAAGGGGGAAAAAAGACCCTCCGTACCGAACTAACTGCACGGAGGTACACCCTTTGCGTCCCAGAGCTTCCAGCAAAATAAATAGACAAGCTGGACAGAAAAAATAGCAACAAATAGCAAAGAAGCACTTAGCTATGCAGAGCAGCAGGCCAGAGGAATGATCCAGAGAAACACAAGTCCAACACTGGAACATTGACAGGAAGCATGGATCAAAGCATCAGGTGGAGTTAAGGAGAGAAGCAGCTAACGACCTCACCAGATCACCTGAGGGAGGAAACTCAGAAGCTGCAGCACCACTTTCCTCCACAAACGGAAGCTCCCAGAGAGAATCAGCCGAAGTACCACTTGTGACCACAGGAGTGAACTCTGCCACAGAATTCACAACAGTACCCCCCCCCCCTTGAGGAGGGGTCACCGAACCCTCACCAGAGCCCCCAGGCCGACCAGGATGAGCCACATGAAAGGCACGAACAAGATCGGGAGCATGGACATCAGAGGCAAAAACCCAGGAATTATCTTCCTGAGCATAACCCTTCCATTTAACCAGATACTGGAGTTTCCGTCTTGAAACACGAGAATCCAAAATCTTCTCCACAATATACTCCAATTCCCCCTCCACCAAAACCGGGGCAGGAGGCTCAACAGATGGGACCATAGGTGCCACGTATCTCCGCAGCAATGACCTATGGAATACGTTATGTATGGAAAAAGAATCTGGAAGGGTCAGACGAAAAGACACAGGATTAAGAACCTCAGAAATCCTATACGGACCAATAAAACGAGGTTTAAACTTAGGAGAGGAAACCTTCATAGGAATATGATGAGAAGATAACCAAACCAGATCCCCAACACGAAGTCGGGGACCCACACGGCGTCTACGATTAGCGAAAAGTTGAGCCTTCTCCTGGGACAAGGTCAAATTGTCCACTACCTGAGTCCAAATCTGCTGCAACCTGTCCACCACAGTATCCACACAGGACAGTCCGAAGACTCAACCTGTCCTGAAGAGAAACGAGGATGGAACCCAGAATTGCAGAAAAACGGCGAAACCAAGGTAGCCGAGCTGGCCCGATTATTAAGGGCGAACTCAGCCAAAGGCAAAAAGGACACCCAGTCATCCTGATCAGCAGAAACAAAGCATCTGAGATATGTTTCCAAGGTCTGATTGGTTCGTTCGGTCTGGCCATTAGTCTGAGGATGGAAAGCCGAGGAAAAAGACAAGTCAATGCCCATCCTACCACAAAAGGCCCGCCAAAACCTCGAAACAAACTGGGAACCTCTGTCAGAAACAATATTCTCTGGAATGCCATGCAAACGAACCACATGCTGGAAGAACAAAGGCACCAAATCAGAGGAGGAAGGCAATTTAGACAAGGGTACCAGATGGACCATCTTAGAAAAGCGATCACAGACCACCCAAATGACTGACATCTTTTGAGAGACGGGATGGTCAGAAATAAAATCCATAGAGATATGTGTCCAAGGCCTCTTCGGGACCGGCAAGGGCAAAAGCAACCCACTGGCACGAGAACAGCAGGGCTTAGCCCGAGCACAAATCCCACAGGACTGCACAAAAGTACGCACATCCCGCGACAGAGAGGGCCACCAAAAGGATCTAGCCACTAACTCTTTGGTACCAAAAATTTCAGGATGACCAGCAAACACCGAACAATGAAGTTCAGAGATAACTCTATTCGTCCACCTATCAGGGACAAACAGTTTCTCCGCTGGGCAACGATCAGGTTTATTAGCCTGAAATTTTTGCAGCACCTGCCGCAAATCAGGGGAGATGGCAGACACAATTACTCCTTCCTTGAGGATACCCGCCGGCTCAGATAAACCCGGAGAGTCGGGCACAAAACTCCTAGACAGAGCATCCGCCTTCACATTTTTAGAGCCCGGAAGGTACGAAATCACAAAGTCAAAACGGGCAAAAAACAACGACCAACGAGCTTGTCTAGGATTCAAGCGCTTGGCAGACTCAAGATAAGTCAAGTTCTTATGATCAGTCAATACCACCACGCGATGCTTAGCTCCTTCAAGCCAATGACGCCACTCCTCGAATGCCCACTTCATGGCCAGCAACTCTCGGTTGCCCACATCATAATTTCGCTCAGCAGGCGAAAACTTCCTGGAAAAGAAAGCACATGGTTTCATCACTGAGCAACCAGAACCTCTCTGTGACAAAACAGCCCCTGCTCCAATCTCAGAAGCATCAACCTCGACCTGGAACGGAAGAGAAACATCTGGTTGACACAACACAGGGGCAGAAGAAAAACGACGCTTCAACTCTTGAAAAGCTTCCACAGCAGCAGAAGACCAATTGACCAAATCAGCACCCTTCTTGGTCAAATCGGTCAATGGTTTGGCAACACTAGAAAAATTGCAGATGAAGCGACGATAAAAATTAGCAAAGCCCAGGAACTTTTGCAGACTTTTCAGAGATGTCGGCTGAGTCCAATCATGGATGGCTTGGACCTTAACCGGATCCATCTCGATAGTAGAAGGGGAAAAGATGAACCCCAAAAATGAAACCTTCTGCACACCAAAGAGACACTTTGATCCCTTCACAAACAAAGAATTAGCACGCAGGACCTGAAAAACCGTTCTGACCTGCTTCACATGAGACTCCCAATCATCCGAGAAGATCAAAATGTCATCCAAGTACACAATCAGGAATTTATCCAGGTACTCACGGAAGATGTCATGCATAAAGGATTGAAACACTGATGGAGCATTGGCAAGTCCGAACGGCATCACTAGATACTCAAAATGACCCTGGGGCGTATTAAATGCAGTTTTCCATTCATCGAATTGCCTGATTCTCACCAGATTATACGCACCACGAAGATCTATCTTAGTGAACCAACTAGCCCCCTTAATCCGAGCAAACAAATCAGATAACAATGGCAAGGGGTACTGAAATTTAACAGTGATCTTATTAAGAAGGCGGTAATCTATACACGGTCTCAGCGAACCATCCTTCTTGGCTACAAAAAAGAACCCTGCTCCTAATGGCGACGATGACGGGCGAATATGCCCCTTCTCCAGGGATTCCTTCACATAACTGCGCATAGCGGTGTGCTCAGGCACGGATAAATTAAACAGTCGACCTTTTGGGAATTTACTACCAGGAATCAAATTGATAGCACAAGCACAATCCCTATGCGGAGGCAGGGCATCGGACTTGGGCTCATCAAATACATCCCGGTAATCAGACAAGAACTCTGGAACCTCAGAAGGGGTGGATGACGAAATTGACAGAAATGGGACATCACCATGTACCCCCTGACAACCCCAGCTGGACACCAACATGGAATTCCAATCCAATACTGGATTATGGGCTTGTAGCCATGGCAACCCCAACACGATCACATCATGCAGATTATGCAACACCAGAAAGCGAATAACCTCCTGATGTGCAGGAGCCATGCACATGGTCAGCTGGGTCCAGTATTGAGGCTTATTCTTGGCCAAAGGTGTAGCATCAATTCCTCTCAATGGAATAGGACACTGCAAGGGCTCCAATAAAAACCCACAACGTTTAGCATAATCCAAGTCCATCAAATTCAGGGCAGCGCCTGAATCCACAAACGCCATGACAGAATACGACGACAAGGAGCATATCAACGTAACGGACAGAAGAAATTTTGACTGTACAGTACCAATGGCGGCAGACCTAGCGAACCGCTTAGTGCGCTTAGGACAATCAGAGATAGCATGAGTGGACTCACCACAGTAGAAACACAGCCCATTCAGACGTCTGTGTTCTTGCCGTTCAACTCTGGTCATAGTCCTATCGCACTGCATAGGCTCAGGTTTAATCTCAGGTAATACCGCCAAATGGTACACAGATTTACGCTCACGCAAGCGTCGACCGATCTGAATGGCCAAAGACATAGACTCATTCAAACCAGCGGGCATAGGAAATCCCACCATGACATCCTTAACGGCTTCAGAGAGACCCTTTCTGAAAATGACTGCAAGCGCAGATTCATTCCATTGAGTGAGCACGGACCATTTTCTAAATTTCTGGCAATATAGCTCTATCTCATCCTGAGCCTGACAAAGAGCCAGCAAATTTTTTTCTGCCTGATCTACTGAATTAGGCTCATCGTACAGCAATCCAAGCGCCAGGAAAAACGCATCGATATCACTCAATGCAGGATCTCCTGACGCAAGAGAAAATGCCCAGTCCTGAGGGTCGCCACGCAAAAAAGAAATGACGATCCTAACCTGTTGCGCTGGGTCACCAGAGGAGCGAGGTTTCAAAGCCAGAAACAGTTTACAATTATTCTTGAAACTCAGAAATTTAGTTCTATCTCCAAAAAACAAATCTGGAATAGGAATTCTCGGTTCTAACAAAGAATTCTGAACCACAAAATTTTGAATATCTTGAACTCTTGCCGTGAGCTGATCTACACATGAAGACAGACCTTTAATGCCAATGGAACACCTGTGTCCTGAACCACCCAAATGTCTAGGGGAAAAAAAAGACAAATCACAGTGCAAAGGAAAAAAAATGGTCTCAGAACTTCTTTTTTCCCTCTATTGAGAATCATTAGTACTTTAGGCTTCCTGTACTGTTATGATAGGCAATTCAGTAACACAATGTACATAGCGATCAGAGCACATACAGTGATCTGACAATAACCCAAAATAATAGAACGAGCTCTGAGACGTGGAAACTCTGTAGACCGCAATTCCTGATCCTCTCCAAACACAACTAGAGGCAGCTGTGGATTGCGCCTAACGCTCCCTATGCAACTCGGCACAGCCTGAGAAACTAACTAGCCTGAAGATAGAAAAATAAGCCTACCTTGCCTCAGAGAAATACCCCAAAGGAAATGGCAGCCCCCCACATATAATGACTGTGAGTAAGATGAAAAGACAAACGTAGGGATGAAATAGATTCAGCAAAGTGAGGCCCGATATTCTAGACAGAACGAGGATAGGAAAGATAACTTTGCGGTCTACACAAAACACTAAAGAAAACCACGCAAAGGGGGCAAAAAGACCCTCCGTACCGAACTAACGGCACGGAGGTACACCCTTTGCGAAACAGAGCTTCCAGCAAAACAAATAGACAAGCTGAACAGAAAAAATAGCAACAAATAGCAAAGAAGCACTTAGCTATGCAGAGCAGCAGGCCAGAGGAATGATCCAGAGAAACACAAGTCCAACACTGGAACATTGACAGGAAGCATGGATCAAAGCATCAGGTGGAGTTAAGAAGAGAAGCAGCTAACGACCTCACCAGATCACCTGAGGGAGGAAACTCAGAAGCTGCAGTACCACTTTCCTCCACAAACGGAAGCTCCCAGAGAGAATCAGCCGAAGTACCACTTGTGACCACAGGAGTGAACTCTGCCACAGAATTCACAACAACGGGGATCTTCATCACACCCCCTCCTGTCATAACAACTCATCGGCGCTGTAGGGTTATTAGAACAACATGTTTACTAGGGCTGTAAATGCTGTTGTTGCACATAAACAGCAGCAGATAACAGGTTACCAAGCGCTAGCAAAATTTTGTTCCACTCGTGGCTGTTAGAGGCAGTTGATGGCTAAATGATTCAGTTATCACCTGCCAGCAAAGATGAAGGTTCAGTCCCAGTCTTGGCTGACAGGTGAGGAATATTGTTGTTTATTATTTTTATTCTATTACAGGAGACATTGGCTTCTGTGGATTGGGCGATGGCATGAGCATGATTTAATTTAGATTCATTAAAGGAGTCTGTGTCATTCTTTCAATTAAAGGACTTTATTCTGTTTTTTTATACAATATCACTATGGGGTTAATAATGGGGGCATCTTATAGATTGTGATGGCGCTCTACTTTTCCCAGTGTATTGTTGCTTGATTATGACTGGTCAGCACCATACAGGTGGAATAAGTACATGCTTTCAATTAAATCTCTCTGGTAATATCCTTCTGGACTTTAAAAACCTTAACTGTGTAGGTGCAATTGCTAATATCTCTGCAGTGGTGAGGCGAAATGTTATTCTACTCTGCAGCACCTATTATGTAGCATGTCCAATTCAACATGAAAAATGTTGGAAAAGGTTCACAAACTTTGTGAAAACAAAAATTTGCCTAATTCTCAAAACTTTTCCCCATAACTGTATATCTCAATAGCCAGGCTGTTAAATATATGGAATGTACTATTCTTTATTTCTGTTTCATATTAGTCATGGTATGAGATCATCGCTCCATGCTAACATGTAATTTTGAAAGTGAAGTTGAAGTAGATGACAGTTTTTTTGACTGAGTTGTTTAATGTTGTTCTCTTTATCCACTTTTAGGACTACTGTGAAAATATAATGTAGTTTCAAGTCAAAGTTGTAGCGAAATATGGCAAATTCTGGATGGTTCTCAAACTTTCAAGCACAACCGTGCTCATTTTCTATTTGCTGGGGGGGGGCTACAATCTAAAACATAGTGGCTCTGGATCTCTCTGCAATTGACATCTCAAGCTTATTTGGACCAATTACAGTCTAGTGTGTAATCAAGATTAACTTGTCGTGGCACTCGTTGCAATAGGAAAATATAAATATCACAACCAAAGCTTCTTTCTGTAAATTTAGTTAGAAATAAAAGTTAGAAAAAGGTTAGAATATAAATCCCTCTCTTTTAAGTTTTCAATTTATGTCAAAAGAGCAGATGATAAGCTTCTTTATTAATGTTAATAATTTTCAAATGTATCTGTATGTTAGATTGTGACCAAAGTTGGAAAAATTCATCCATGTAGTCATCCATGTTTGTGTTTTTAGATACATGTAGAAGAAATCTGTTTCTTTTAAGGGATTTTTTATTTATCAGTTTATATATAATATTCTATGAAGTGTATATTTAATTAGGGCTAGTTTTTCCTTTACCATAGCTTTTAGGATTTGTTCAGCCTTGCCTTACAGTTTTTGGGGTTCTTGTAAAACAGTTGCCAGGAAAACACACCTGGTTTTCAAGGTATGGCTGTGTCTTTGTGACTCACAAAGTGCTTACTTTGACAGACAAGACTGAGTTTACCGATTACCCCGCAGGCGATATTGCTATACTCAAACAGTACGCATAGCATTCCTGGAATATCTGTGACATATTAGGTTCATATCTAAGCCTGAGCTTTTCTGACATCAAAAGGCCAACAGTTATTGATGTAAACAAATCAGAGTTGTGATTGCGATTGGGATTTTGAGAATAACCCTTTAAGTCTAAGGCCGGAGTCACACTACAGAAAACACGGCGGAGTGATACACGAAAAGACATTGCATAGCACTCGGCCCAGTGTTATACTTTGGGGCAGCTCAGATTTGCGAATATTTTTGCATACCGATTCGGCATGAGAGAACAATCGCAGCATGCTGTAATTGGCAGCGAGATTCGGCTCACTCACTTATATGGATTTTTACAAATAACAGATTTTCTGTGTGTGCTTATTTCTTTTGACTATGGGATTAGAAATGGGGGCGTCTGACAGCTGCTGACCTCAACTCCGCAAACCCATTACCCCGATTGCCAATGCACCAGGACAATCAGGAAGAGCCGAGGCAAAGCACCAAAATTGGCGCATCTAATGGATGGATGCACCAATAATGGGGCTGTTGCGGCCCGATATTTTTAGACTGAGAAGGGCCATATGACCATGGCAAAATGTTACTCGATCCAGTAGCCGGCGTACATTTCTGGTGTAATTCACTCCACTTTTGTGGTGCAAATTATGATATATTTAGCTACAGTCTTCGTCATGGCATTTACCCCCCACGTGTCGCAACATATTTTGTGCAACTTTGAGTTGTGCAAAAAATTTGTGCAGAAAGCTGGAAAAATCTCTTTGATGAAGTAGGGTCTATGTTTTTAGAAAGCTTACAGAATAGAATCTACATGTACTGCAGCAAAACAAATAGTAAAATAACTTGTTCAAAGAAATTTGCTTTGAAAACAAGGAAATAACATATAATTATGGACAGATGGTCTAATAACGGTGCGCTGCTGCACTAGTGACTGTTGACTAGGCCCTTCTTATTAAACAAAAGAAAGCTGGTGTAATTAACAGTCCAGATGGACTGCAGCTTGTGGCTAGATCTGGTGCATACTTCACATTACTAGCATTACCTGGTCCCAACAACCAACTAGACTAGTGTCCATGTGTTCCTACTCTCATTTGTGGTTTACTTATTTTTATACATCAAAAGACACAAGGTAATGTGATAACTGTGAAATCATCTCACTAAAAATAAGTCACATATTCCATTAACAAATGAAGTGTCAGTTCAGTTCATCTAAGGCTCATGCACTTAGCTTTATAAAGTGATCATAGAGGTGGATGGGGCCCTACTGTCTAGATGCCACGTTCATGACAGAGTTCATATATTGCATGTTGTAACTTATTGTATATATAGAAGGAAAATAGAGATGGGGCTGATAAATAGAGATGATAGATAGATAGATAGATAGATAGATAGATAGATAGATAGATACTGTAGATAGATAGATATGGTAGATAGAATAAGAAAAATGGAGGCAGGACACCAATTGAAAAAGGGAAAAAACTTGCTCTTTTGATAGCCCATTATGGCTATTAAAGTTAAAGGGAACCTGTCACCCCCAAAATCGATGGTGAGGTAAGCTCACCATCATCAGGGGCTGCTGTAGATAAGCCGCCGATGTTCCGGAAAGGTCAGAGAGGCCCGGCGCCTGCACACTGCAGTACTTTCCTCTGCCCTCAACAGGGCAGACAAAGTACGCCTGCGCTGGAGCCGCGGCGTGAAGACCAGAAGAGGACGTCATGGAATGAAGATGGGAGGCGCCGGAGCGGACCTGAGACACTCATTTGACCAGACCGCAGCGGGGAACGCCCCTGGATGAGTATAATCTAACCTCTTTTTCTCCTCTTTCAGGATACATCGGGGCTTATCTACAGCATTGCAGAATACAGTAGATAAGCCCCTGATGACGGTGAGCTTACCTCACCATCGATTTTGGGGGTGACAGGTTCCCTTTAAGGTTTTTACTTTTTCAACTGTTGTGCTGCTTCCATTTTTTGTTATTTTATATAGGAGGTGTGGTCTTTACCTGGGCTTGCCATCCAAACATTTTTTGCTGGCACTGCTTCTAATTTTCTTTTTTCTAGATAGATCGATAAATAGATACTTAAATACAGGGGCTGAGTAATAGCAGCCTGGGCCCAGGGCAATAAAGATAAGTCACGTGATGAACACACAGGTGCTCTGGTACACAATTCCAGAAGACAAAGAACGGCGCATTAGTGCTCTGTGCCAACAATTTTGCGTTATAAACAGTCAATAAATAACATAAGATGACACTCTATAATAAGAATAAAATCTACTATATAATTGTCTAACGGGTACTTCCGTCTGTCCTTCTGTCTGTCTGTCACGGATATTCATTGGTCGTGGCCTCTGTCTATCATGGAAATCCAAGTCGCTGATTGGTCACCGCAAACCAGCCACGACCAATCAGCGACGGGCACAGTCCGGAAGAAAATGGCCGCTCCATACTCCCCGCAGTCAGTGGCCGGCGCCCGCTCCATACTACCCGCAGTCAGTGTCCTCGGCACTCCGCTCCCCGCAGTCAGTGTCCCCGGCGCTCCGCTCCCCGCAGTCAGTGTCCCCAGCGCTCCGCTCCCCGCAGTCAGTGTCCCCGGCGCTCCGCTCCCCGCAGTCAGTGTCCCCAGCGCTCCGCTTCCCGCAGTCAGTGTCCCCGGCGCTCTGCTCTTTGCAGTCAGTGTCCCCGACGCTCCGCTGCTTACTCCCCGCAGTCAGTGTCCCCGGCGCCCACTCCATACTCCCCTCCGGTCACCGCTAACACAGGGTTAATGCCGGCGGTAACGGACCGCGTTATGCCGCGGGTAACGCATTCTGTTACCGCCGCTATTAACTCTGTGTGTCCCCAACCTTTTACTATTGATGCTGCCTATGCGGCATCAATAGTAAAAAAAGTAATGTTAAAATTAGTAAAAAAACAAAAAACCTGCTATACTCACCCTCCGTTGTCCGCTGAGGCGCTCGCGCCTGCCGCCATCTTCTTTTCCCAGCGATGCTTTGTGAAATTACCCAGAAGACCTAGCGGTCTCGCGAAACCGCTAAGTCATATGGGTAATTTCGCAAAGCATCCTGGGAACGCAAGATGGCGGCAGCCGCACGCCCATCTGCACAGCGCCGATGGATCCCAGGAGGCGGAGAGACGGGACGCTGAGGAGCAGCGACCAGAATGGTGAGTATGTTAAACTACAAGGGGCCGTCGGATCGTTAGGTGAGTATGTTTATTTTTTATTTTTTTAACCTGTGACATACAGTACGTGGCTCGGTAAAATACTACGTCACTGGGCAATATACTACGTGGCTCTGTGCTGTATACTACAAGGCTGGGCAATATACTACGTAACTGGGCAATATACTTCGTGGCTCTGTGCTGTATACTACAAGGCTGGGCAATATACTACGTCACTGTGCAACATACTACGTGGCTCTGTGCTGTATACTACGTGGCTGGACAATATACTACATGGCTGGCCAATATACTACGTCGCTGTGCAATATACTACGTGGCTCTGTGCTGTATACTACGTGGCTGGGCAATATACTACGTAAATGGGCAATATACTACGTAACTGGGCAATATACTATGTGGCTGGGCAATATACTACGTCGATGGGCAATATACTACGTGGCTGGGCAATATACTACGTTGATGGGCAATATACTACGTCGATGGGCAATATACTACATCACTAGGCAATATACTACGTGGCTGGGCAATATACTACGTGGACATGCATATTCTAGAATACCCGACGCGTTAGAATCGGGCCACCATCTAGTATATAATAAATGTTCTCATGAATTTTGCAGTTTTATATGGTTTTTAATATATATATATTTTGGCCACGCCTTGTCAGGATGCTATATTTTCTTTCCTTTTTTCTTTATAATCAAGTTATGTAAATTTTTATGTGCATATTTTTAATGTATTGTAAATATGAAATGAATATCTACTATATAATTGTCTAAGGGTCACTTCTGTCTTTCTGTCTGTCTGTCCTTCTTTCTGTCACAGATATTCATTGGTCGCGGCCTCTGTCTGTCATGGAAATCCAAGTCGCTGATTTGGTCGTGGCTGTTTTGCTGCGACCAATCAGCGACGGGCACAGTCCGGAAGAAAATGGCCACTCCTTACTCCAGTGCCCGGTGCCCGCATACTCCCCTCCAGTCACCGCTCACACAGGGTTAATGCCGGCGGTAACGGACTGCGTTATGCCATGGGTAACGCACTCGGTAACCGCCGCTATTAACCCTGTGTGTTTTTACTATTGATGCTGCCTATGCGGCATCAATATTAAAAAGATCTAATGTTAAAAATAATAAAAAAACAAAAAACCTGCTATTGTAACCCTACGTTGTCCGACGATCTGCTTGTGCCGGCCACCATCTTCCGTTCCCGGCGATGCATTGCAAAATTACCCAGAAGACTTAGCGGTCTCACGAGACCGCTAAGTCATCTGGGTAATTTTACAATGCATCCTAGGAACGGAAGATGGCGGCAGCCGCGAGCGTATCGGCGGAGCTTCGGTGGATCCCGCTGAGTGAGTATATAACTATTTTTTATTTTAATTATTTTTTTTTAACAGGGATATGGTGCCCACACTGCTGTATACTACGGGGGCTGTGTTAGATACCACGTGGCTGCTATATACTACATGGGCAGTGATATATACTGCGTGGGCTGTGTTATATATTACATGGCCACTGTTATATACTGCATGGGCAGTGTTATATGCTACGTGGCTGCTATATACTGCATGGGCAGTGTTATATACTATGTGGCTGCTATATA
The DNA here is from genome assembly GCF_032444005.1 of Ranitomeya imitator. Lineage (NCBI taxonomy): Eukaryota > Metazoa > Chordata > Amphibia > Anura > Dendrobatidae > Ranitomeya > Ranitomeya imitator. The sequence goes on from NC_091282.1 coordinate 227,785,961, forward strand.
CTGCATGGGCTGTGCTATATATTACGTGGCCAGTGTTATATACTGTGTGGCATGTGTTATATATTATGTGGCCAGTGTTATATACTGCGTTGCTTGTGTTATATACTACGTTGCCTGTGTTATATACTGTGTGGCTGCTATATACTGCGTGGGCTGTGTTATATAGTACGTGGCTGTGTTATATACTGAGTGGCTGCTATATACTGCGTGGGCTGTGTTATATAGTACATGGCTGTGTTATATACTGCGTGGCTGCTATATACTGCGTGGGCTGTGGCATATATTACGTGGCCAGTGTTATATACTGTGGGGGCTGTGCTATATATTACGTGGCCAATGTTATATACTGCGTGGCCTGTGTTATATACTACGTCGCCTGTGTTATATACTGCGTGGCTGCTATATACTGCGTGGGCTGTGTTATATAGTACGTGGCTGTGTTATATACTGTGTGGCCACTGTTATATATTGCGTGGCCTGTATTAACGCATTGGGTATTCTACAATATGTATGTATATAGCAGCCACATAGTATATAGCACAGGCCACGTAGTATTTGTCTGCTATATACTACATGGCTCCTATATACTACGTGGCCTGTGCTATATACTATGTGGCTGCTATATACATACATACATGCATATTCTAGAATACCCGATGCGCTAGAATCGAGCCACCATCTAGTATTATATATATTTTTCTATTATATAATTTTCTACTTATACATATACCTACATAGTTTCCCACCGTCCAGGATTCTGCGGGACTGTCCCAGCATGTCAGGGTATGGTCCCTACTAGGCTTGAGCAAAACGGATCGGACAAATTCAAAAGTTGCCGACTTTTGGCAAAGTCGGGTTTCATGAAACCCGACCCGATCCTAGTGTGGGATCGGCCATGCAGTCGGCGATCTTCGCGCCAAAGTCGCGTTTCATATGATGCGTTTGGCGCCATTTTTTCAGCCAATGATGGAGTGTGGGCAGAGTGATGACATAGGTGTTAGGGGCTTTGACACCTATCGCCATCTTCTTGCTTGTGCACTGTAGTGATTTGCAATGTGTAACACCAGATTTTCTGTTCAGGGACGGAGGAGAGAGAGAAAAAAAAAAGGATAGATTTCCCATTGACTTTGCATTGGGTTTCGTGTTTCGGTCGATCCCCGACTTTTCGCCATAATCGGCCGATTTCACTCGACTCGACTTTTGAGATAGTCGGGTTTCGCGAAACCCGACTCGACCCTAAAAAAGTAAAAGTCGCTCAACCCTAGTCCCGACTTCTAATAGTCACCTCTCTTAGGCTTGTCCCACACGTCCAGATAATTCTGGTACCGGAAAAATCGTTACCGGAGTTATCCGTGTCCGTGTGTCCGTGAGCTCACGTAGGCCATCCGTGTGGCACACGTGCAGCACACATGTGCCGCCCGTGTGCCGACTGGGTACCACATGGAGCGTGCAGGAGACAGCGCTAGAGATAAGCGCTGTCCCCTGCTTCTGGTGCTGAAGCTGCCATTCATATCTTCTCTCCAGCAGCGTTCGCTGGCGAGAAGATATGAAAAATCCTTATTTTTTTTTTTGTGTTTAAAATAAAGATCCCTCTTCCCACCCCCCTCCCACCCCCTGTGCGCCCGCCCGCTGTTAATAAAATACTCACCCGGCTCCCTCGCAGCGTGCTGTCCTCGCCGCAGCTTCTCCTGAATGAGCGGTCACGTGGTGCCGTCCATTACAGTGATGAATATGCAGCTCCACCCCTATGGGAGGTGGAGCTGCATATTCATGACTGTAATCGGCGGCACCACGTGACCACTCATTTTATTAAAAGCGGGGGTGTGCACAGGGGGTGGGAGGGGGTGGGGACAGGGATCTTTATTTTAAACACGAAAAAAAAAAGGATTTTTCATATCTTCTCCCCAGCGAACGCTGCTGGAGAGAAGATATGAATGGCGGCTTCAGCACCACGTGGGGGGACAGCGCTTACTGTAGCGCTGTCTCCTGCACAGCACACGGACTGCACACGGACAGCATCCGTGTGCGATACGTGTTTTACATGGACCCATTGACTTTAATGGGTCCGTGTAATCCGTGCGCTCCCAAGAACACTGACATGTCTCTGTGTTTTGCACACGGACACATGGTCCGTGAAAACACGCTGACAGTTGCAGAGACACATTGATTTCAATGTGTCTACGTGAGTCATTGTCTCCGGTACGTGAGGAAACTGTCACCTCACGTACCGGAGCCACTAACATGTGAAACCGGCCTTAGATGTCGTCACTCTGTGGCTCCTCCTCTGGTGGGGCAGGGCCACATCGCCCTGCTCTGACATATATTAAATAGACTATTCCATTCTCTTGTAATCTGGTCTCCCTGAGGCTCAAACTCACAATCTCATGTTCACAAGCAGGAGTTCAAGCTATGAGACACAGGCCACAATGACAAATATAGGAGAATTTGGGAATCTTGAGCTGACTTACAGGCAGTGAATCCAGAAGCAGATTATACAGGTGCATAGAGATCCATTTCTACACAGCAGTGTATCTCTGTATAACTGTATACTAGTGGTGAAAAAAAATTCATCTTTTTTTGTTCCTATAAAACTATTGAAAATAATAAAAAACAATTACAAAAATGTAATTTTCTCTTTTTTATGAGTCTCCCTGGGTGCTTGAACCTACAACCTAGTTGGGCCTCCTAGCTACACCCCAATATTAGACCTAATGATTTCTAAGTAGAAATCTGGCCTTCTGATTTGTCTCTGAAACAAAGTTTTATCACAATTGATTTGGATTAGCTACTTGGGTCTTCTAGCTGCACCTCAATATAGGGCCTAACGATTTTTAAGAGGAGAATATGGCCTTCTGATTTTTCACTGAAACACAGTTTTCTCACAAACAATTTGGATTAGCTAACTGGGCCTCCTTGCTGCACCCCAATATTAGGCCTATTGATTTTTTATGAAAACCTGGCCTTTTAATTTCTCACAGAAACACAGTTTTATCACAAACGATTTGGATTAGTAAATGAGGCCACGGAGACTTCCACACAGTTTTTGCACAATCTAGTTAGATGATGGAAAATTGATTTCACACAGGACAGGATCCTATCTAGCTAACTGACAATTTCACTTGCAGCACTATCTCACACTGAGAAATTGACGTCAGTAAAACAAAATGTCCACTCTTTATATGGCCTGGGACAAGTGACTTTGACAGCCAATCACAGAAGACCTTGTGTCATGACATTGTGGATGGTTTCTGAGCCCTGATTGGCTGCCGGAATCAACAAACATAAATTTAAAGTTAAAAAAAAGAGCGCGCAGCTCCTATAACCTATCCACACCTCCTCCCCTCATCAAACACGCCCCCCCGTAACTCCCACTCATTATACAGCAACATTATCCTTGCCAAAGTAATAACAAAAGCATAAGTAGAAACACGATGATTTACCAAACTGTGACCGAATTTTGCAGACTTTGAGTAAAAATGCTCATGAAAAGCAAACACTAATCCGAATGTGCTACGTTCGTGATGAATTTGAGATTGAAGAACATTTCGCTCATCTCTACCAAGGAGGTTTTAAAAACCACTTCAATAAATGACATACCTCTTACTGAATCAGTGAGTGTGGCTGCCCACCGGTTGATTCTGCCAATAAATTATGGTGGGCAGCTACACTCAGATTTGCATGTAGCTAATCCACATGCAGATCCGTGGCGGTTGAAATAACATATTTGCATTGTCAGCCTCTGATTTCTACTGGATAATATTCACAGCAAATTTTTGCAATCTATAAAACCTCTCTGTGTGAACATACCCTTTCATACCCTTTGTTTTGGTCCTTTCCATCTTTGCTTTCCAAGCAATTAAATATATATATTTTAAGTTTTTTCTGACCATAAAACAAGATCCAGCAGGCCCTGTGCCACTCCAGCTGCTTCTATTCTGCCGTACAGGGCAGAACTAAAGCAACTAGTGCACGCACTGTCTAATCCTCACCATAGACACAGACAAATACAACTGTTTGAAAGGACGTGGGATGGTATTTTGGAAGTCTTGACATGTTTGTACCATTATACTGTAGATTACATTTTTAATATGGTCATCAGTAAACTGTGAAACGAGGACAGATAGCATCAAGTGTTTCATTTTGGAATAGATCTCATAGCAGAGCACAATACTGTGATTCACAAACATTAAAATATGCAGACATTCTATATTTCCATTACATTTAGCTGCAAGGCATATTGTTCTTATAGAAGCATACCACTATTTACAAGCATCAGAAATATATCTGTACATACTCATGGCTAGGCTTTTTGCAGGTCCAGATGGAATACTGAAGGTGGAAAAAGCAGTATGTAATACAGCTATCCCATTTGGTGATCATGGCAGTTTACAGGGGTATTCCAAATGTGTACATTTATAACATATCCACATCATATCCTGAGAAAGAAGTCGTCATGCACAGCAGTTAAAGGAAAGGTAGCCATACATGAGCAGCTTTCTCAATTTACTTCTATAGAAGTTCTGAAAATAATCAAGCAAGCCAAACTTTTGAATACTCTGATAACAAGTTTGTCTGTCTCAAAGTCTAGTGTCTGCTTAGATGACACATTTTGCGCAGTATATATACGAACCCAATCTCCTCTAACCTTATGCCAAAAAACATCAGCCATGGGTTCTTCTAAGCAGCTGCCTAGCACTCCGAAATTGAAAAAGATGGAGGCCCACAAAGCAGGAGATGGCTATAAAAAGATAGCAAAGCGTTTTCAAATTGCCCTTTCCTAAGTTCGAAATGTAATTAAGAAAAGGCAGTTAACAGGAATAGTGGAGGTCAAGGGAAGTTCTGAAAGGCCAAGCAGAATTTCAGTGAGAGCTGCTCATAGGATTGCTAGTGAAGCAAATCGTAATCCCCACTTGACTGCAAAAGACCTTCAGAAAAATTTATCAGCACAATTACCTTAGTAGCACAATTACCTTCATTCATTAAATACACCACAGCAGCATTGGGCCATTTGGAGGGCATCCAACTAACTGACCAAATGATTCTTGTCACCACAGATGTCGAAGCCTTCTATTCTTCCATCAGACATTGTGATGGGTTGAAAGCAGTATCGAGATATTTGTCACATAACAATATTGATTCAGGGATTTCGGAATTGAATTTGGTGTTATTAGAATTTGTTCTCACACATAATGCCTTCACATTCAAAAGAAAGATCTATCTTCAATTACAAGGTATGGCAATGGGGGGGGGGCCTGTGCCCCCTCATATGCCAACCTATTTATGGGGGCATGGGAGTGGTCCATTTTCCAAGAAGAAGAAATTCCAGGGATTGAACATGCTCAGAACTGGATATGCTATATTGATAATGTTTTGTTCATTTGGGAAGGACCGATTGAGGATCTTCATCTTCTGATGACTAGTTTAAATAATAACAACCAAAACATCAGATTGTCATATAGATTTGGTAGAGAAATTGAATTTTTGGATTTGTCAATTTCAGTGTCATCAAATGGTCATCTATCTACCACTGTTTTCCGTAAACCAACAGCTACTAATTCACTTCTTCATGCCTCCTCATCACATCCATAGTCTACCATTCAGGGTATACCTATAGGCCAATTCTTACGGATAAAAAGAATATGTTCTGAGGAAAGTCAATTTGAACAGTCCAAGGATTTGAGAAGACGTTTCTAAGAACATGGGTATAGCCATAGAACTATCCAGAGAGGGTATTTGAGGGCTAAAAATACCCCGAGAGATCATCTCTTACATAAGAATCAACGTTCGAACCGTGTAACAACAGGTGAGAGTCAGGTAAGATTTATCACCAATTTTAGTAAAAATTGGGATGACCTTAGGACCATTGTTCAAAAACATCCTATTTACAGACCCTTTATTGAAACACCTCTTACTATCTCAACCCTCTATGGCTGCCAAACGATCTTCGAGTTTACGTGATATCCTTATACACAGTACCTATGATCCTAAGAGAAATAATGTATACAACAAATATGTGGGGCCAAATGTTTTTTTCCCCTATGGATCATGTAAAGGCTGTGCTGATATGAGCAAAAGTTACACCTTTGGCAATTACAACAATACCCGTGATTTTGAAATCAGGGTCCATATTACCTGTTCAACTAAGGGGGTAATATATTACGCCAAGTGCCCTTGCAAGAAAATATATATCGGGCTCACGAGTGGAGAATTGAAAATTAGGGTTCGAGAACATTGTCTTGACTAGGGTTGAGCGAAACGGGTCGTTCATTTTCAAAAGTCGCCGACTTTTGGCAAAGTCGGGTTTCATGAAACCCGATCCGACCCCTGTGCGGGGTCGGCCATGCGGTACGCGACTTTCGCGCCAAAGTCGCGTTTCAATGACGCGAAAAGCGTCATTTCTCAGCCAATGAAGGTAAACGCAGAGTGTGGGCAGCGTGATGACATAGGTCCTGGTCCCCACCATCTTAGAGAAGGGCATTGCAGTGATTGGCTTGCTGTCTGCGGCGTCACAGGGGCTATAAAGGGGCGTTCCCGCCGACTGCCATGTTACTGCTGCTGATCTGAGCTTAGGGAGAGGTTGCTGCCGCTTCGTCAGAAGCAGGGATAGCGTTAGGCAGGGTCCATTAACCACCAAACCGCTTGTGCTGTAGCGATTTCCACTGCCCAACACCACCTTCGGTGTGCAGGGACAGTGGAAGCTACATTTTTTTTTTTTCCCCCTCAGCGCTGTAGCTCATTGGGCTGCCCTAGAAGGCTCCCTGATAGCTGCATTGCTGTGTGTACGCCGCTGTGCAAACCAACTGCTTTTTTCAAAGCACAAATCCTCTTGTTCCTTCCTTTCTGCACAGCTATCTTTTTGGTTTGTACACACTTTTTATTTAATTTGTGCATCAGTCCACTCCTTATTGCTGCCTGCCATACCTGGCTGAGATTACTGCAGGGAGATAGTAATTGAAGGACACTCCCTGTTTTTTTTTTTTTTTTTTTGTGGGAGATTAAGATTGGCATTTCTGCTAGAGTGCCATCCCTGTCTGTGTCATCTCTCATTCAGTGGGCCATAGAAAGCCTATTTATTTTTTTGCTTGATTTGGGCTATAAAATCTACCTGAAAAAATCACTACATCAATCAGTGGGAGAAAAATATTGGCCTCAGGGCTTGTGTGCCACTCTTGACTCCTGTGTGCATCATCACTCACTCAGTGGGCCATAGAAAGCCTATTTATTTTTTTGCTTGATTTTGGTTCTAAAATCTACCTGAAAAAATCACTACATCAATCAGTGGGAGAAAAATATTGGCCTCAGGGCTTGTGTGCCACTCCTGACTCCTGTGTGCATCATCACTCACTCAGTGGGCCATAGAAAGCCCATTTTTTTTTTTTTGCTTTATTTGGGTTCTAAATTCTACCTGAAAAAATCAATAAATCAATCAGTGGGAGATTAACATTGGCCTTTGGGCTTGTGTGCCAGTCCTAAGCGTGCCATCTCTCTCTCTCAGATAGTGGGCCATAGAAAGCCTATTTATTTATTTTTTTTTTTATTGGGTTTATAAATTTTCCCTGGAAAAAAAAAAAAAAGTGGGAGATTAATATTGGCCTCTGGGCTTGTGTGCCAGTCCTGAGCGTGCCATCTCTCTCACAAATAGTGAGCCATAGAAAGCCTATTTATTTTTTTTTTTTTGGTTTTATAAATTCTCCCTTAAAAAAAAAAGGGAGATTAATATTGGCCTTTGGGCTTGTGTGCCAGTCCTAAGCGTGCCATCTCTCTCTGTCTCTCAGATAGTGGGCCATAGAAAGCCTATTTATTATTTTTTTTATTGGGTTTATAAATTTTCCCTGGAACAAAAAAAAAAAAGTGGGAGATAAATATTGGCCTCTGGGCTTGTGTGCCACTCCTGACGCCTGTGTGCGTCATCTCTCACTCAGTGGGCCATAGAAAGCCTTTTTTTGTTTTATTTGTTTTCTAAATTCTCCCTGAAAAAATCATTTTATTTTCTTTGGTTTCTAAATTCTTCCTGAAAAAATCATTTTATTCTATTTTTTTTTTTCCTAAAGTCTCCCTGAAAAAAAAACAAAAAAAAAACAAATCAGTGGGAGATTAATATTGCCCTTTCTGCTTGTGTGCCAGTCTTGACTCCTGGGTGTGCCATCTCTCTCTCTCTCTCCAATTGTGGGCCATAGAAAGCCTATTATTTTTTTAGCTTGATTTGGGATCCAAAATCTACCTGAAAAAATCACTACATCAATCAGTGGGAGATAAATATTGGCCTCTGGGCTTGTGTGCCACTCCTGACTCCTGTGTGCGTCATCTCTCACTCAGTGGGCCATAGAAAGCCTTTTTTTGTTTTATTTGTTTTCTAAATTCTCCCTTAAAAAATCATTTTATTTTATTTGGTTTCTAAATTCTTCCTGAAAAAATCATTTTATTCTATTTTTTTTTTTCCTAAAGTCTCCCTGAAAAAACAAAAACAAAAACAAATCAGTGGGAGATTAATATTGCCCTTTCTGCTTGTGTGCCAGTCTTGACTCCTGGGTGTGCCATCTCTCTCTCTCTCTCCAATTGTGGGCCATAGAAAGCCTATTATTTTTTTTAGCTTGATTTGGGTTCCAAAATCTACCTGAAAAAATCACTACATCAATCAGTGGGAGATAAATATTGGCCTCTGGGCTTGTGTGCCACTCCTGACTCCTGTGTGCGTCATCTCTCACTCAGTGGGCCATAGAAAGCCTTTTTTTGTTTTATTTGTTTTCTAAATTCTCCCTGAAAAAATCATTTTATTTTCTTTGGTTTCTAAATTCTTCCTGAAAAAATCATTTTATTCTATTTTTTTTTTTTTTTCCTAAAGTCTCCCTTAAAAAAAAAAAAATCAAATCAGTGGGAGATTAATATTTACATTTGTGCTTCAGTGACAGTCCTGCGTGTGTGGCATCTCTCTCATTTGTTGCCACCAACAACAGAGTGTGTAACATTGTGCCTGATTTTCGTTGTGGTCTCACTCACCTGTAAAGGGGTAGCTAAATCATACTGAAGTTATAGCTCACCGTGTAATTTGTGTGACAGCAACAAATACCGTTAGTTTGTTTACGTTTTTAAAACAATGAGGAAGTATGGTGGAAGAGGTCGTGGCCGGGGGCGTTCATTGTCAGCTGGTAATGAGGGTAGTGGTAGTGGTGGAGCATCAGCTGGTCGTGGGAAAAAAAATATTGCACCTAAGTCTGGAGCTGTGGAGCCAGGTTCGTCGTCTGGCTACACAAGGCCTCGAACGCTCCCTTTTCTGGGAGTAGGAAAACCGCTTTTAAAGCCGGAGCAGCAAGAGCAAGTTTTGGCTTATCTTGCTGACTCAGCCTCTAGCTCTTTTGCCTCCTCTCGTGAAACTGGTAAATGTCAAAGCAGCGCGTCGTTAGTGGATGTTCACGGTCAGGGACAAGTCGCTTCCTTGTCCTCTTCAGCAAAAACAACAACAGAGAAGAATGCAGCAGGCGACACAACGGGTTACTCCATGGAGCTCTTTACACATACCGTCCCTGGCTTAGAAAGTGAAGCAGTTAACAGTCCATGCCCATTACAAGTTGAATCTGACATGGAGTGCACTGATGCACAGCCACAGCCAGACTACTATGCTGGTCCTTTGACTCAGACCACAACATCGCAGGGTGCTGATCAAGAATCAGACCCTGATGAGACTATGTTGCCCCATCACGAACGCTATACCACCGACCGACACGGTGACACAGACGAAGTTGCACATGAGCTACAAGAAGAGGTAATAGATGACCCAGTTCTTGACCCCGATTGGCAGCCATTGGGGGAACAGGGTGCAGGCGGCAGCAGTTCTGAAGCGGAGGAGGAGGGGCCGCAGCAGGCATCAACATCGCAACAGGTTCCATCTGCCGGGCCCGTATCTTGCCCAAAACGCGTGGCAAAGCCAAAACCTGTTGGAGGACAGCGTGGCCATCCGGTTAAAGCTCAGTCTGCAATGCCTGAAAAGGTATCCGATGCTAGAAAGAGTGCAGTCTGGCATTTTTTTAAACAACATCCAATTGATCAGCGCAAAGTCATCTGTCAAAAATGTTCAACTACCTTAAGCAGAGGACAGAATCTGAAAAGTCTCAATACAAGTTGCATGCATAGACATTTAACCACCATGCATTTGCAAGCCTGGACTAACTACCAAACGTCCCTTAAGGTTGTAGCACCCTCGGCCAATGAAGCTAGTCAGCAACGCAACATCCCTTCAGGCAGTGTAGGGCCACCATTTTCCGCACCACCTGCAGTATCTGTGCAGGTTTCTTTGCCAGGCCAAAGCAGTCAGGGTCAGGGAATCACCAGTTTCGTAGTAGGAAACACTGCATCTAGGGCACCGGTGGCAACAATACCATCTCCCACCGTCTCTCAGTCTGCCATGTCCACCGGCACCCCCGCTAGTTCCACGATCTCCAGCTCTCCAGTCCAGCTCACCCTACATGAGACTATGGTTAGAAAAAGGAAGTACTTAGCCTCGCATCCGCGTACACAGGGTTTGAACGCACACATAGCTAGACTAATCTCGTTAGAGATGATGCCCTACCGGTTAGTTGAAAGCGAAGCTTTCAAAGCCCTGATGGACTACGCTGTACCACGCTACGAGCTACCCAGTCGACACTTTTTTTCCAGAAAAGCCATCCCAGCCCTCCACCAGCATGTTAAAGAGCGCATCGTCCATGCACTCAGGCAATCTGTGAGCACAAAGGTGCACCTGACAACAGATGCATGGACCAGTAGGCATGGCCAGGGACGTTACGTGTCCATCACGGCACACTGGGTAAATGTGGTGGATGCAGGGTCCACAGGGGACAGCAAGTTTGGGACAGTTCTGCCTAGCCCACGGTCTAGGAAACAATTGGCTGTAGCCGTTCGCACCCCCTCCTCCTCCTCTTCGTCCTCCTGCAGAAGCGAGAGCTCGTCCACAGACCGCAGTCGCACAACCACTCCATCCGCAGCTGCCACTGTTGCACACCAGGTCTCCCATTATGGGGCAGCTACTGGCAAACGTCAGCAGGCTGTATTGGCTATGAAGTGTTTGGGCGACAACAGACACACCGCGGAAGTTCTGTCCGAGTTCTTGCAGAAAGAAACGCAGTCGTGGCTGGGCACTGTAGATCTTGAGGCAGGCAAGGTAGTGAGTGATAACGGAAGGAATTTCATGGCTGCCATCTCCCTTTCCCAACTGAAACACATTCCTTGCCTGGCTCACACCTTAAACCTGGTGGTGCAGTGCTTCCTGAAAAGTTATCCGGGGTTATCCGACCTGCTCCTCAAAGTGCGTGGACTTTGCTCACATATCCGCCGTTCGCCCGTACACTCCAGCCGTATGCAGACCTATCAGCGTTTTTTGAACCTTCCCCAGCATCGCCTAATCATAGACGTTGCAACAAGGTGGAACTCAACACTGCACATGCTTCAGAGACTGTGTGAACAGAGGCGGGCTGTTATGTTTTTGTGGGAGGATACACATACACGGGCAGGCAGTAGGATGGCAGACATGGAAGTGTCAGGTGTGCAGTGGTCGAAGATTCAAGACATGTGTCAAGTCCTTCAGTGTTTTGAGGAATGCACACGGCTGGTTAGTGCAGACAACGCCATAATAAGCATGAGCATCCCCCTAATGCGTCTGCTGATGCAAAGTTTGACACACCTAAAGGATCAGGCGTCTGCAGCTGAGGAAGAGGAAAGCCTTGATGGCAGTCAGCCATTGTCTGGCCAGGGCAGTGTACAGGACGAGGTAGCGGGCGAAGAGGAGGAGGAGGACGAGGAGGATGATGGGGATGATTATATTTTTAATGAGGAAGCTTTTCCGGGGCCACTGGAAATTGGTGGCGCGGCAAGGCCGGGTTCTGGTTTTTTGAGGGACACAAGTGACGTGGATTTGCCTGAAACTGCCCCTCAACCAAGCACAACCGCAGATTTGAGAACTGGAACTTTGGCCCACATGGCGGATTATGCCTTACGTATCCTCAAAAGGGACACACGCATAACTAAAATGATGAATGATGACGATTACTGGTTGGCCTGCCTCCTTGATCCTCGCTATAAAGGCAAATTGCAAAATATAATGCCACATGAGAACTTGGAACTAATATTAGCAACCAAACAATCAACTCTTGTTGACCGTTTGCTTCTGGCATTCCCTGCACACAGCGCCCGTGATCGTTCTCACACGAGCTGCAGGGGCCAGCAGACCAGAGGAGTTAGAGGGGCAGAAATCAGAAGTGGCGTTGGCCAGAGGGGTTTTCTGACCAGGTTGTGGAGTGATTTTGCTATGACCGCAGACAGGACAGGTACTGCAGCATCAATTCAAAGTGACAGGAGACAACATTTGTCCAGTATGGTTACAAACTATTTTTCATCCCTTATCGATGTTCTCCCTCAACCGTCATTCCCATTTGATTACTGGGCATCAAAATTAGACACCTGGCCAGAATTGGCAGAATATGCATTGCAGGAGCTTGCTTGCCCGGCAGCTAGTGTCCTATCAGAAAGAGTATTCAGTGCTGCAGGTTCAATACTAACAGAAAAAAGGACTCGTCTGGCTACCCAAAATGTAGATGATCTAACCTTCATTAAAATGAACCACAACTGGATTTCGAAATCTTTTGCCCCACCTTGCCCGGCTGACACCTAGCTTTCCTATGAAAAGGTCTTGCCTGTGGACTATTCTGAATGCCTTTTCCAATCTCGTAATTTTCTGCACCTGATTGTCCAGCATACGACATGTTTACACCTCACTAAATGGCCAAACTCCCCACACGGGGCCGTGGTATCGACACTTGGCGACAGCACCCGTGAGAGTGCAGTTTGTCTGAAGAGGTGGGTGAGCCCGCTTTTGGTCGACGGCACTGCCACTGGGTCCCTCCTAGTACAATAAAGTGTCTCTGGCGGTGGTGGTGCGCACCCAACGTCAGACACACCGTTGTAATATGAGGGGCCCTGGGCCTGTACCGCCGGCCACAAGACAGTTTCCCCCCACCCCAGCTCAAACAGTGCTCTACCACTTGCAAAATTATCTCACAGCTCCACCAATGTTTAGTCTATGCGCTGACATCCTTCAATGCCTGCCACTGACAATACCATTGTATTGACATTTTTGTTATGTTAGGCCTTCGATGCCTGTCTGTGGTCACTCCTTCCACTAGGCCTCCACTGACCACACCACTGCTGCCCGTGTACCCCTGTAACCAATTTAAAATTGCCTACAGCCATGTGTTATTATTTTAGGCCTTCGATGCCTGTCTGCGGTGACTCCTTCCACTAGGCCTCCACTGACCACACCACTGCTGCCCGTGTACCCCTGGAACCAATTTAAAATTGCCTACAGCCATGTGTTATTATTTTAGGCCTTCGATGCCTGTCTGCGGTCACTCCTTCCACTAGGCCTCCACTGACCACACCACTGCTGCCCGTGTACCCCTGGAACCAATTTAAAATTGCCTACAGCCATGTGTTATTATTTTAGGCCTTCGATGCCTGTCTGCGGTCACTCCTTCCACTAGGCCTCCACTGACCACACCACTGCTGCCCGTGTACCCCTGGAACCAATTTAAAATTGCCTACAGCCATGTGTTATTATTTTAGGCCTTCGATGCCTGTCTGCGGTCACTCCTTCCACTAGGCCTCCACTAACCACACCACTGCTGCCCGTGTACCCATGTAACCAATTTAAAATTGCCTACAGCCATGTGTTATTATTTTAGGCCTTCGATGCCTGTCTGCGGTGACTCCTTCCACTAGGCCTCCACTGACCACACCACTGCTGCCCGTGTACCCCTGGAACCAATTTAAAATTGCCTACAGCCATGTGTTATTATTTTAGGCCTTCGATGCCTGTCTGCGGTCACTCCTTCCACTAGGCCTCCAGTGACCACACCACTGCTGCCCGTGTACCCCTGGAACCAATTTAAAATTGCCTACAGCCATGTGTTATTATTTTAGGCCTTCGATGCCTGTCTGCGGTGACTCCTTCCACTAGGCCTCCACTGACCACACCACTGCAGCCCGTGTACCCCTGGAACCAATTTAAAATTGCCTACAGCCATGTGTTATTATTTTAGGCCTTCGATGCCTGTCTGCGGTCACTCCTTCCACTAGGCCTCCACTGACCACACCACTGCTGCCCGTGTACCCCTGGAACCAATTTAAAATTGCCTACAGCCATGTGTTATTATTTTAGGCCTTCGATGCCTGTCTGCGGTGACTCCTTCCACTAGGCCTCCACTGACCACACCACTGCTGCCCGTGTACCCCTGGAACCAATTTAAAATTGCCTACAGCCATGTGTTATTATTTTAGGCCTTCGATGCCTGTCTGCGGTCACTCCTTCCACTAGGCCTCCACTGACCACACCACTGCTGCCCGTGTACCCCTGGAACCAATTTAAAATTGCCTACAGCCATGTGTTATTATTTTAGGCCTTCGATGCCTGTCTGCGGTCACTCCTTCCACTAGGCCGCCACTGACCACACCACTGCTGCCCGTGTACCCCTGTAACCAATTTAAAATTGCCTACAGCCATGTGTTATTATTTTAGGCCTTCGATGCCTGTCTGCGGTGACTCCTTCCACTAGGCCTCCACTGACCACACCACTGCTGCCCGTGTACCCCTGGAACCAATTTAAAATTGCCTACAGCCATGTGTTATTATTTTAGGCCTTCGATGCCTGTCTGCGGTCACTCCTTCCACTAGGCCTCCACTGACCACACCACTGCTGCCCGTGTACCCCTGGAACCAATTTAAAATTGCCTACAGCCATGTGTTATTATTTTAGGCCTTCGATGCCTGTCTGCGGTCACTCCTTCCACTAGGCCTCCACTGACCACACCACTGCTGCCCGTGTACCCCTGGAACCAACATCAGAAAATATAAAAATAAGTATTTTGCTTATAAAAAAGAAAATACTGGAGAGATATCAAATGCAGACATTTTAACATTAAAAACAAACACATACAACAAAAATCTGGTACAGTACTAAAAATGGCCACCAGCTACAATAACTTTCTCCTGCAAGTAGTTAACTGAAAGGTTTTTTCAATTTTAAACACAGATATGGCATCCACCGAGTGTTGTCCTGTCGCGTCTTCTTTATATTATTGCCAAGAAGATGCAAAACAATGAAAATAATAAAATCATTATTTACCAAAAAAATAGAGTAAGTCAAAACCACATTGCAAATAAACATTCATTACAAATAAAGAAGCAGGGCGCGTCCGAGGGTGAGTATATACCTAATAAGAATATAATCACCCTCGGACACGCCCTGCTTCTTTCCGACAGCCTTCCTTCCTAAGAATCAGCCCTTCCGTGGTGTAGAGAGAGGGTTTGTTATACTCCAAGGTGTTCCCCAGGTTGCCTTTCCTGAGCTTCGATCTTCCGGCTCTCGTTTAGTAGTTGTTGGAAACTACGCTGCATTGGGCCTACAAATTGGGTATGGGGTGTAGAGAGATGGTGTGTTCCACTCCAAGGTGTTCCCCAGGTTGCCTTTCCTGAGCTTCGATCTTCCGGCTCTCGTTTAGTAGTTGTTGGAAACTACGCTGCATTAGGCCTACAAATTGGGTATGGGGTGTAGAGAGATGGTGTGTTCCACTGTAGAGAGATGGTGTGTTCCACTCCAAGGTGTTCCCCAGGTTTCCTCGCCAATGCTTCGATCATCATGCTCTCGTTTAGTAGTTGTTGGAAACTACGCTGCATTAGGCCTACAAATTGGGTATGGGGTGTAGAGAGATGGTGTGTTCCACTCCAAGGTGTTCCCCAGGTTTCCTCTCCATTGCTTCGATCTTCATGCTCTCGTTTAGTAGTTGTTGGAAACTACGCTGCATTAGGCCTACAAATTGGGTATGGGGTGTAGAGAGATGGTGTGTTACACTCCAAGGTGTTCCCCAGGTTTCCTCTCCATTGCTTCGATCTTCCGGCTCTCGTTTAGTAGTTGTTGGAAACTACGCTGCATTAGGCCTACAAATTGGGTATGGGGTGTAGAGAGATGGTGTGTTACACTCCAAGGTGTTCCCCAGGTTTCCTCTCCATTGCTTCGATCTTCCGGCTCTCGTTTAGTAGTTGTTGGAAACTACGCTGCATTAGGCCTACAAATTGGGTATGGGGTGTAGAGAGATGGTGTGTTACACTCCAAGGTGTTCCCCAGGTTTCCTCTCCATTGCTTCGATCTTCCGGCTCTCGTTTAGTAGTTGTTGGAAACTACGCTGCATTAGGCCTACAAATTGGGTATGGGGTGTAGAAAGATGGTGTGTTCCACTGTAGAGAGATGGTGTGTTCCACTCCAAGGTGTTCCCCAGGTTTCCTCGCCAATGCTTCGATCATCATGCTCTCGTTTAGTAGTTGTTGGAAACTACGCTGCATTAGGCCTACAAATTGGGTATGGGGTGTAGAGAGATGGTGTGTTCCACTCCAAGGTGTTCCCCAGGTTTCCTCGCCAATGCTTCGATCATCATGCTCTCGTTTAGTAGTTGTTGGAAACTACGCTGCATTAGACCTACAAATTGGGTATGGGGTGTAGAGAGATGGTGTGTTCCACTCCAAGGTGTTCTCCAGGTTGCCTTTCCTGAACTTCTATCTTCAGGCTCTCATTAAATTGTGGTTAAACGGAACAACTGCATTTGGCGTACTAGTTGGTTTGGGGCCTACTATCGGTGTCTGCCGCTCCTTGCTGTTCTCCCGGTTTCCTGTCCTGAAATCCCGTTTTCAGGCGCTCGTTAAGTAGTTGTTAATGTTAGACTGCATTTGGCCTACTAGTTGGGTTGGGGCCTACTATCGGTGTCTGCCACTCCTTGCTGTTCTCCTCCACTGAACAAAGCTGTGCCGCCTGTTTACTACTGTTGCCAATTTTGAACTGCATTTCGACTACTTACTGATTTGGGCCTTCTCTCTGTGTCAGCCTCTCATTCCAGTTGTCCTCCACTGCAATGCCCCCTGATTAGTCCTGTGTTACCAATTTTGAACTGCATTTAGCCCACTTTATTCTTTGGGCCTATATCTGTGTTTCCTCCTCATCCTGCCCATTGCCCAGCCAGTGATAGATGAGTCTGCTGGTACATTGACCCATAACGCAACATTTCCCGTGCACGCTACACTGCAAGATTGTGACCCTGCTGAAAGTCAGGTCCCCCTTCCCGCATACCATACCACCTTACACGGGGACAAACAGGAAGGTGCAGATGAAAGTGCAGGTTCCTTCATCAGGTGGGGGGAGGAATACTAGTTGGCGACGTCACTGGCACAGGGCCTCTCATGGTACGCAAAAGTGTTGCTGCCGGTGGGAGGCGCCCCCGCCGTGCAAACACACCGCTGTACTTTGAGGGGCCCTGTGCCAGTGCCAATGCCAACGAGTGGGCCCCCCCTGCTTGCTCAGGTTCACAGCACTTGCAAAGTTGAAATACTTACCTCTCCCTGCTCCACTGCCGTGACGTGGTCCAGATTTCCTGGGCCCACTAATTACTTGAACCAGCCCTACCCACCACAACTTTAGCCAAATGACCCCCAATTTCAAATGCCTTCCAATTATTATAAGGTAAATTACGCTTGACAAGCTTCATTAAGAAGAATGGATGGTTTTGACATTAAAATGGGCACTCTAGGTGTTTTCCTGGCCCCCACTCACTGCCGACTATGCTGCGCCATTGACTTGCATTGGGTTTCGTGTTTCGGTCGATCCCGACTTTACGTCATAATCGGCCGATTTCACTCGACCCGACTTTTGAGATAGTCGGGTTTCGCAAAACCCGGCTCGACTCTAAAAAGGTCAAGGTCGCTCAACTCTAGTCTTGACATAGAAAAAGCTAAGACGGTGAAGGAAATTGCAACCTTGAAAACACTCCTTAAGCATTTCAAAAAGTATCATCAGTGCAATTTTAGATTGTTACAGGTTTAGGGCATTGATCTGGTACATTTGGGCATTAGAGGAGGGGATATCAATAAAAGATTGGCCAAAAAAGGATGTCAGTGGATCTATAGGCTGGGTACTCTCGCACCACAAGGGCTTAATGAAAGTTTTGGTTTTGGGGGCATTTCTATAAGCAGCAATATAGATATATCTTCATTTCGGGAAGTACATGAGATAGGGGGTTTCAATCTTTTTTATTTTTCATTTTAATATTGTGTTTTGTCTTGTCTTAGTTGTCGGTTTTTGTTTTTTAACTTCTATTTCTTTTTCATAGGATTTTTATCCTTCCTTTTTGTTGTCATGATGAGACTTCATCTTTCGATGGTTTATTCTGGCATGCAATTGGATCCTTTGTGAGAGCCTTTCCTTGAAGTCGGGACTTTTTTAGATCGAATGATGGCCTTAATTACCTGTGTTTGATTATTTTTATAAAATTTCACTAATGCTTTTTTAAAAAATTGACCATTTTCTTATGGCATATATGGCATATATTTGGTTAATATGTGTTTCATTTTTTTCTGGTTAATAGATGTAGGTCGTGCTCAATTAATATTATGTATCATCACCAGTTTATTTTTTTGCAGTTTTTTAATTTTGCACTAGTGTATATGGAGCGCCCCCAGACGCAGGGCCACGGGTTACTCGGTACCGGTCCTCTCTGTCTCGGTTCTAGGGTTATCACAGTGACTGGACCCGGTCCGTGACCCTGCTAAGGGGCGTCCAATGAAAGGGGTGATGAAAGTCGGCTAAGGTTTCATGACGCCACCTGTGGTACTCGGTCAGGGTGACCGACGCTGCTTGGGGTCCACTGGGGTTATGTGATGGCAGCTAGATGGTATACCTTCCCACAGGTGAAGTATATCCCCAGGGCTTCCCAGTAGTGTAGGTGGTGATGGTGTGAGGTGCAGTCAATAACGAGGACACAGGGTTGCAGTCTCTTTACCTTTTACTGAAGACTTCGGGATCCGCAATTCAGAGCACTGTTAACAGGGCTGGCTGAGACCGGCCGGTCCGAAGGCACATCCAGAGTTCCCTTTGCAGGTGGAAATCGTTGCCTACCACTAGCGCCTGTGTGTTGTAGTTCTTCCCTGCTGAGCATTCGGGATAGTCCTCACAACTTCTTTCTCTTTCTCTCTCTCTCTCCGTCCCCCAAGTTTATCGGATAGGACGCACCCGTTTGACGAGAAGGCTCGGAGCTATTCTGGGACCCTACAGATGCCCCTCTCCACACTTGCCCCCTATGTCTGCTTAGGTGATATATGGTAGACAGCCAACCTATAATTAACTGTCCTGCGGTATTTGAAGTAATGCATAGAGTCAGTTACTTCCTCTGTGTTCCGGTCACCGGCTACGCGCCTCAGTAGGAAGTTGCCGTTCTCGGGGCACGACTCCTACTGGCTCTCCTTCGTGCTTGATCTCGTTTCTCACTTTCCACAATATCCTTCTCTTCGTGTCCTTTCTAAGGATACCGCCACAAGGTAGTGCAGGCGCGGTTCCGTTGCTTTCTGTTCGTACTGCTAGGCCCCTGTCAGGAACCTACCCCTGACAGGTCCTCCCTTGAGCTCTCCCAGGCTGCGTTATGTTCTAACTTCCTATCCGACCCCTAGTTTTACCAGTGTGAGGAGTGGCCTAATACATAGTGCCTTTTTCTCCCCCTAGTGGCCGGAGTGTGAAGTGTAATGTGTGCTGTGATACCTGGTCAGATGAACTCCTTTAGTGCAATCAGACATAACATCACCCTCCTTAGCGGCAGAGCGACATTACTGCAACGGCCAGGTCTCTGGTGCGCTGCATATACACCTTCTCATTTAAAGATTTTACTGTATTTTCATGACTATGTACATGTACACTGAAGGCATAAAAACTATGAATTAACACATGTGGAATTATATACTTAACAAAAAAGTGTGAAACAACAGAAAATATGTCTTATATTCTAGGTTCTTCACAGTAGCCACCTTTTGCTTTGATGACTGCTTTGCACACTCTTGGCATTCTCTTGATGAGCTTCAAAAGTTAGTCACTGGGAATGTTCTTCCAACAATCTTAAAGGAGTTCCCAGAGATGCTTACCAGCTCACCCCAAACCATCTCGATTGGGTTCAGGTCTGGTGACTGTGGAGGCCAGGTCATCTGGCGTAGCACCCCATTACTCTCCTTCTTGGTCAAATAACCCTTACACAGCCTGAAGGTGTGTTTGGGGGTCATTGTCCTGTTGAAAAATAAATGATGGTCCAACTAAACGCAAACCAGATGGAATAGCATGACACTGCAAGATGCTGTGGTAGCCATGCTGGTTCATTATGCCTTCAACTTTGAATAAATCCCCAACAGTGTCACCAGCAAAGCATCCCCACACCATCACACCTCCTCCTCCATGCTTCACGGTGGGAACCAAGCATGCAGAGTCCATCCGTTCACCTTCTCTGCTTCACACAAAGACACGGTGGTTGGAACCAAAGATCTCAAGTTTGGCTCATCAGACCAAAGCACAGATTTCCACTGGTATAATGTCCATTCCTTGTGTTCTTTAGCCCAAACAAGTCTCTTCTGCTTATTGCCTGTCCTTAGCAGTGGTTTCCTAGCAGCGATTTTACCATGAAGGTCTGCTGCACAAAGTCTCCTCTTAACAGTTGTTGTAGAGATCTGTCTGCTGCTAGATCTCTTTGTGGCATTGACCTAGTCTCTAATCTGAGCTGCTGTTAACCTGCGATTTCTGAGGCTGGTGACTCGGATAAACTTATCCTCAGAAGCAGATGTGACTCTTGGTCTTTCTTTCCTGGGGGGGTCCTCATGTGAGCCAGTTTCTTTGTAGCACTTGATTGTTTTTGCCACTGCACTTGGGGACACTTTCAAAGTTTTCCCAAGTTTTCGGACTGACTGACCTTCATTTTTTAAAGTAATGATGGCCACTCGTTTTTCTTTACTTAGCTGCTTTTTTCTTGCCATAATAACAATTCTAACAGTCTATTCAGTAGGACTATCAGCTGTGTATCCACCAGACTTCTGCTCAACACAACTGATGGTCCCAACCCCATTTATAAGGCAAGAAATCCCACTTATTAAACCTGACAGGGCACACCTGTGAAGTGAAAACCATTCCCGGTGACTACCTCTTGAAGCTCATCAAGAGAATGCCAAGAGTGTGCAAAGCAATCATCAAAACAAAAGGTGGCTACTTTGTTAAACCTAGAATATAAGACATAATTTCAGTTGTTTCACAGTTTTTTGTTAAGTATATAATTCCACATGTGTTAATTCATAGTTTTGATGCCTTCAGTGTGAATGTACAATTTTCATAGTCATGAAAATACAGAAAAATCTTTAAATTAAAAGGTGTGTCCAAACTTTTGGTCTGTACTGTATGTGTGTATATATACACGTTCATATACGTGTGTATGTACATATTTATATATATCTTGGTATTGTTTCACATATAATATGCATATTATATTCAAAAAATTATATTTCACCATTTAGGGAACAATACTTCACATTTGTCACTTTTCCTTAGTCTGATTATATTTATCCCTTAACAATAGCACATTCCTTTTCATAGATTCATAAATTATGAGTTAATATTTCACTTCACTTTCATTTTCACATTCACTATTTATTTATTTTTTAATATTCTTAATCACATTATTTTCGTTCTTTCTTTAAGTTTCCCTTGGAGTTGTGCGCTTGCGCTTGTCACTGATTCGTTCGGAGCATTACCTGCGGCATAAGATGAGGTGATATGCCCACGTCTTCCTTGTGATGATACGGTGTGTTTGCCTATGTGACCGCAGGTCCTGCTGTCCTTTATCTACACGAGCCGGCATGACTCGCGCACGCACCACAGTGCTCCAAGTACGATACCATTGGCCTCTTTGTCCACGTGTCTGCAGGTCCTATTTTTTCTTAGTTATATGAGCTGGCATGATTTGCGCACGCGCTGCAGTGCCCTAAGAATAACATCATTGGATTGTTCTGCCCATGTGACCGTAGGCCCTATTCTTTAGTTACCACACGAGCACAACTCATGCACGCACAGTAGCGCTCTAAGTATATTATGCAGGCTTTTTGTCCAATCAGCATGTGTCTTAACATATTTAAACCGGCACGCCTCCCCTCTCTGACACGCCTCCCCTCTTTGACACGCGAAACGCGCGTCGGGGCAGAGGAACGCCCATGATATCCACATGCACATAACTTCATAGGTATTTTATGCCCTTTTACCTTTTGCACTTTACTTATGCCTATTCATTCAAAACAGCAGTATTTGCACATTTAATTGCTATGCAATGGGGCATTTTCTAGACACTTTATTCATGGCATCTTGTTATTACAGCCATCTATTGTGACAAGTTGTAATTAGCTATAGAAATATGCACTTTATATGTAATTTTACTTTAAATCTGCTGAACCTTGGATTTATTGGTGAGAAATATTTATAGGGCTGCTATGTTTTTATAATAAGCCTGGTCTTTGTGGTACCCTATGGTATTATGTCCTTTTTTCAAGAACTCAGCAACTTTCATATATATGTTTTAATATTGTAATATTAATAAAAAATTATTGTTTTTATGAAAGTACCTTGTGTTACTAATGATTAATATTATTTTGGCAACATGGTGTGATGGTATATTGTCATCCATATAGTATTAGGTGCTTTGTGGAATATTTCTGTGCTATATGACACTCCAAAAAAGTCTTGAAACATTTTTCTGTATTCAATTACTTATCCATACACTATTACATGGCCTGCAGTACGTTTCGATGTTATATAACAGTCCAATAAAGCGTTGAAACATTTTTCTGTATTTATTTAGTCATCCATACACTATTACGTGGACTGTGGAACATTTCGGTGTTATATAACACCTTAAATAGATATGTTTGCATGTAACTTTCTTCATTTGCATCCATTATATTAGTACTTAGCTTTTTGCTGTTGGGATAATGTGTATTCATGTCTTTTGCACTTGCACTTTACCGTGGCCATTTATTTAGGCCCTTATGACCTATTTGGATATATACACTCTCCTAGTGACAAATTGTGTACACTTATTCTACTCATATTGCCATTGATAAGTATATATGTGTATAATTTATCCTCTATACTAATCTGGATTTCATTCTCCTGTCCTCTCTCTTTTTTAAGGTTTTTTTCCCCTGTCTTCTCATTTGTTATTTGCATTTTAGGTTAGAATCATGAAAATGTTGAATTTTTTTATTAAGCTTAAATCTCTTCATATCTGGCAGCTCCCTTCCTGCTGTAACAGATACAGGTTTTTCACCCTTAGACCTCCGTGTAAGGTCTGCCAGAAAAATGCTCTGATTCCTAATTGACACCCATTATACTTGTTACTTAAAACGAACACCTGAGCGTTAGAAATTGCCCAATTCGAGTAACGAGCATCCGAGCATTTTAGTGCTCATTCATTAATAATCTGAAACAAACATCAAAATACACAATAGACTACCCAAAAGGTGCAGGCTGGAGGTTTTACAATGGCCCTCACAGTCCCCTGATCTGAACATCAATGAAAATTTGTGGCTAGACCTCAAAATAGCAGTGCATGCAAGACAACCCAGAAATCTCACAGAACTAGTATAATTTTCCCTGTAGGGTGCCCAAACTTTTCTATAGGCCCATTTTCCTTTTTGTAATTTTTGAAATGCAAAAAATGAATATATATATATATATATATTTTTTTTTTTTTTCCTTTTTTCTGCCTAACATACAAAGGAAATGTGTCAACATTAACTTCAGGCCTTTTAGAGATCATTTCATCTTCAAGTTGCTTAATTGTTCACAATAACAGTAATTTTGACCAGGGGTGCCCAAACTTTTACATATCTTCTTAAAGGAATCTGTCAGCAAGCTTTCACCTCCCCCCACTACTCAAACTATTGATATGTGCATGTAGCTTGTTCAAAGATTAAACTGTAAAAGCTTTTGATGGCCAGACCATTCCTCCATTACTGAGAAATCAACTTTTGAATTGAACTACAAATAAGGCTGAAGAGTTTTGGTAGATCTGAAACCTCTGCCACTCCAGCTCTATTCCCTTTCCTGAGTCGCCTCTCTCTGCTTTTTTTGAAAACCACATAGCACAAAAACCTAATTTGAACAATAGCTTATTTTCTGACAACACATTCCTTTTAAGCTATTGAAAACCACATACCAAATATACCAAATGTATGAATTCCCCTGATGCCTGAAATATTTCTTGGCCCCAGAATAAAAATCAAACAAAATGAGGATCTCAGAAATAGTGCCAAATAAATGTAGACCCTAGACACACTATTATCAGACCCCATATCAGCTTACTTAAATGTATACAAACCCTAGACCAGAAACCCATATTAATATAAACCCCAGACCACCATATATAGATTTTTTTCTAGGTCTCTCCTGGACATTCTAGAACAGTTTGCAGTCATGACCATATTTATTTCGTACATTTTTAAAGTTAAAAACCTCTTAACAGAAATTCGGTAAAAATACGAATCTCACAAAACATCCATTACATTTGTGTATTGAGTATCACTTGACGCACATATTGTGCTATCTCAGAACTCTAAACTTTGAAATGTTTAAGAGGCTCAAAATAATTCTTGATCCCCACAATAACTCTTTCATCTATTTGGCATTCCTCCTCCCTGTGTGGCTTGTCTGAGCAATGCTTTCAGCAAGGCAGTAAGTAGCTTCTTTTTTAATTAAAATGTGCTCCACCTCTGACCCCAGCAGTCATTTCTAGTCAGCCATGCCTTATTTCTACCTTCTGACCTGACAACCTCTTAAATACACGTGCTGTATTGTCATGTTAAAGGTCTTACCCCAACAAGACATGCACTTGTAAATTCTGCTCTTACAGTACATGACAACGGGTATCCGTGACTCCTGTGAGCTCTAATGTAAGACCCTTTATCTTACCTCATATCACCCCCGAGATAACGGCCACCTCCCCCTTCTCCTGTGGCAAGAGAATACCCCTATTAAATACACGACAATTAGGTTGGATTAATTGGCCACAGCAGCCGTTTATTAACATTTAAACATACAACAATATTGTAACAATAAACCCCGGAAGTGGATGATCCTCGAAGCCCGAAACATATATCGAACATTTTCCATCCAAACGTCCCACCTATTTTGGCCTTATATCCGCCTTACCCCCAGCCGCTATGCACCAGCTCGGAGGCAAACTCCACCCGCCAGGCCAAAACCACACACCTGTTTGTGGTTCCCCTAATAATCCCCTCCATGGGATTATCTATACCCCTTTGACGATTTTAAATCACCCCGGGGAGTCCAGGACCTATTGAGATCCCCCCCCCATCAATCCGCCATTTTCCACTTTCACCAACTTCGAGGACCACCACCCCCTGCCACAAACATAAATGTTCTAACCCCTTAGACATTTATGTCCCTCCACACTCTCAAAGTTGTTTTGATGCCTTCTTGGATCGCCAAACACCACATATCGGTACCAACCGCATTCAAGTGCACCCCATCCAACCTCCAGTAATCTCCTGTGCCGGACTCCAAATTTATGTGCCGCACCACTACCGCTCCGTTCCTTGCCATGAAACGCGAAACAGCTTTGTTCACCTTGATCCTTGCTTTGTTCACCCCTTCCGGTGACCTAGCACCCAGCCAAACCTTCCGCGGGACGATGTCCGACCAAACCACCAAGACCTTGGGAAACATTGCCCACAACCTCAACATGTCGAACTTAATGTCTTTTATAAGTTCTCTACACGGCCTCTTCCCCAAGTCATTACCCCCCAAGTGAATAACTAAAATTTGTGGGACCTGATCCCAGCGCACGAAACGATGAAACTCGGACAAAAATTGACTCCAAGTCATCCCCCTTTTTCCAATCCATCTCAGTGTTGCAACGTCACGCGAAAAACCCAACTGCCGGCCATCCGGATGATCCGCTGCCCTCTGCGCCGCCCAGAACTCGAACGAGTGTCCCATAATCCAAACCAGCCTTTTGTCGTGTTCTGTAAGAGAATAAACAATAACACCGATCAATTCAAGAAATAACCCCCGAATACGTAAACCATGAAGTTAAACAAAACCCGGGCGCACATAAGACCGGAATCTCTCCGATTCCCACCGCCCAATTCTTTTTACCACCTCATCCCCCAATCCTCTCCTGGCTGCTTCCCTTGCAGCCCCTATACGAAATGAATGCCCACTGTACTTTGCCGGTAAAATTCCCCCCGTCTCCAAACACCTCCGAAATACTGAAACAAATTGAAAGCGCGACAAGAAAGAACCATCTGCATGAACCAACAGTGGGTCGTATAATACACCCCCTCTTCTCATTAACTTATCCACGCAGGTTACAGGGCACAATGGACAATTTGGAACTTGAAATAACACTAATTTACAACCTTTCCCGGATATGTCCATTTTTGACGACCGAATGAACAAAACTACCCTGTCTGACGTAACATCCACGTCTTCCCTCCGTAAACCCCCTCCCTTGCATCTGGAAGGGCTAACCAACTCCCCCAGGCGAAATGCCCCAAAAAACGCCAATGAAAAAGCCGCTTGAAATAAAATCACCTCCCAATCTGAAAAACAAACAACCCGTAATTGCCTTCCAATTTTTAACAGCACTTCGAAGGAGACCGGTCGTCTGCCGTCCAACGACTTCTGCCCTTTTTTCCAGCCCTTTACTATTTGCGTCACCATAAATGATTTTGTCTCGTCCCGCAAACCACTAGCCTTAAAACCAAACGCTAAACCAGCTTGGAACTTACTCACTTTGGATACCGACCAACCCGATTCCCACACATGCCCTACTAGCAACAACAGCCTATTCTCATCATCCATCCCAGGCCCGTAGGATACCTTCCAATTTTCCCATGTCCTCCAAGCCTGATCATACTGCAGCCAAGACCTTTCTGACAGCGATCTAGCAAACTACTCCCTTACGGCCCTAAAGGCAGGTTCCACAGCTCCACTGGACATTCCCGGCCCGCTGAATCCAAGTAAGGCCTCGGCCCCTAAGTCTGATGCCACTGTGAATGGAAAAGGACATCATCAGCATTAGTAGGCACAGTTGCCTTACAATCCGCTACAATCCACAAGTTAAGCTTTAGGCCCAAGAAAACCAGATGCTGCAGTATCCTGACGACTTCTGGAGACGCCGCAGATAACGTATTGATGGATTCCACAACACCCGCATGCTCGCAAGAAAAACAGATTTTTTTGTTCATCACCGTCTCGCCCCACACTGACAACGCCACTACTCGAGGAAATAACGGAAGCAAAATATGGTTTTGTAACAAACCTTGTTCTCGCCACTTGAGTGGCCACTCTGCCACTAACCCCTGACCGCGATACTGCAAATTGAAACCACGCTTCTCAATCACGTTAATGACAAAACCTAAATCCACCGCATTTTCAACTGTCTGAATCCAAATGGATTTGCCATTATATTCCTCCAAGAAAAGAGCCCACACCTTCAAATCCTGCTTCAAATCCTTTGTCAATCTGATGAAATGTAGGGGAGACTTTACTCCCGCCGTCGCCAAAGACAGACGCCGACAAAATGCGCGACCCATTGGCATAATCCTGCAAGCAAAGTTCAGCTTGCCCAATAAAGATTGTAAATCGTGTAGCGTTATCTTGTGCCGTGTACTTGCTTTACTTACTTCCTCCCGAAAAGCAACTAGCTTGTCATCAGGCAATCTACATTCCATCACCACAGTATCAATTTCTATGCCTAAAAAACTCGTCGTCGCTGGCCCGACAGTTTTATCAGCCGCTAACGGAACTCCAAAACCTTTTGCTATCCTCTCCATCGTGTGCAGTAGAATCGAGCAAACCGCAGACTGTGGCGGGCATACAAACAAAAAATCGTCGAGGTAATGTAAACAAGAATTTAAACCAGATACATCCTTAACAACCCATTCCAAGAATGTACTAAACGTCTCAAAATAGGCGCACGATAACAATCAGCCCATGGGAAGACAACGATCAATGAAAAAACCTCCGTCCCAAAAACAACCTAACAAGTGCATACTCTCAGGGTGCACTGGTAACAGGCGAAACGCCGCCTCGATATCCGTTTTCGCCATGAAAGCCCCCCTACCACACAGCCGTACCAGATTCATTGCAACATCAAACGACATGTAAGAAACAGCACACAGTTGAGGATCGTTACCGTCGTTCACTGACAGACCTTTGGGGAAGGATAAATGATGACTAAGCCTAAATTTGTTAGGCTCCTTCTTCGGAACCACTCCTAGCGGTGACACCCTCAAATTACTGATTGGAGCCATTGCAAAAGGTCCCGCCATCCTACCCAGATCAACCTCTTTCTTCAATTTTTCTGAAACCACGCTAGGAAACTGCAATGCCGATTTTAGTTTCTTTTTTGACAAACAAACATCGTGCTCAATAAACGGGATTTTAAAACCATTACCAAAACCTTCCCTCAAAAGTGACGCTGCTGCTACGTCTGGGTATCTATTTAGATACACCTCCATCGCGTCCAGCCGCACCGGTGTCTCCCCTTTTTTCAGCACCGTCTCCCCCTCTTGTTTTTCCCCCTCTGAAACATCTAGCCGCCCCATGTGTGCCCCAACAACCTGAGCATTCGTGCTTGAATTTACACTTGCTCCCAAACCTACAGGTCCCCTCATTAAAGGAGAAACACAGTCCCTTCTGCATTGCGACCGAGTGTCCTGACTGCCCTGAACTCCCGGAGCCCCCTTGAAATGGCTGAGTTCCCTGATTTGCTCTAACCGGTGCCATAACTCTCATCCATAATGCTATGTCCTTATTATCCCAACGTATGCCCGGTCGGACCGCCTTGCGCTGCCTGAACTGCTCATTGTATCTCAACCAGCCTTGCCCGCCATATACCCGGTAAGCCTCCCCAATCGCGTCCATAAAGCAAAAGAGTCCTGAACAATTTTCCAGTGACTTTTCGCCTATCACGCTCGCCAATATAGCAAATGCCTGCAACCAATTAGAAAACGAACGAGGGATCAGACGGTACCTCCTCCTCTCCTCGTCATCTTTTTTGGAGTCGTCTCTTCTTAACCTATCAACCTATCTCTCTAACGGTAATAATGAAAAAATATCCACATAATCCCCCTTCCAGATCTTTTCCTTCACTTCCTCCTTTAAATGTGACCCCAGCGGTCCCTCAAAACATACATATACTTCACTCCTAGCTGAATCATCCCAACGCACCGTCTTCTCGTCTTCCTTTTCTTTGCGCCCCCCATAAATGACTCCCGTTCCCTAACCTCATTAGGAGCTAAGCAGGAATTAAATATAGGAAATTGCTGGCTCTCACCTGGCTGCCTGGGCGCTGTGAACCCAGCAGCCGAAGGTCCTGGGTCCTGGCGAAGATATGCTGGTCCAGTGCTGAATCCGTCTGCTGTTGGCTCCGCAGCTCCCGGGTCAACCTGCCTTACCAGCTGCCCACCGCCAGAAGCAGGTGAACTGGCAAGTATTGCAGGGCCCCTCGGAGCCGTGGTCCACAGGGCGCCGCCATCTTGGGGAGGTCCCTGGTCCTGGTGCGCAGGTGCAGGGCTCCATGATCCGGCGCCATCTTGCCGTAGTCCTCGATCACGTGGCGCCGTGCTCCCTGCTGCGGCGCCATCTTGGTGAAGATCCCGGCCGAGCGGCGATGCTGCAGCGCTGCCGACCGAGGCAGCCGATCGCTGCCCGCTGCTCACCGGAGCCGCCCCCACCGCAACGCGGCCTGAAGACTCTCCATGTGCCGCTCCATCTGGCGTGCTAGGAGACAGGCCGGCGTGCTGCCGGCCGCTGGGCCGCCGACGCATAGGGGCCCGCCCCCTGGCTCCTCGTGCTCCACCACGCCGAGCAGGGCCAGTCGGAACGCTGGCACCTGCCGCTCCTGGTCCCGGATCCCGTCGCCTCTGTGCAGCGGGGGGGAGGACCCCGGCCCCTGTCGTATGTCCCGCCGTTGGGATGGATTCCTCCCAGCCTGCGGGCGGGGAGCAGGGGGAACGCGTCCACCGGCCCTGGCTGGAGGGTCCCTGGACGGGCTCCGAATGCTGCGCCGGACCCGGGGGATAGCCTCAGGACTTAGGCGCGCCGGAGGCCGGGACCTCCGCGGCCGGAGTCCTGCTAGAGGGGCGATGGAGGCTCCAGCTACCAACCCTTGAAGCAGGCTATTAACCGAAGCCTGCAGCCAGTCTGTCCCTTGGGTGCCCGCTGCGTCCCGAAGCTGTTGCAGCAAGGCCTCAATGTCCATCGCGTGGGTACAACGGAGCTTCTATCTCTGGCCGGTGAGTACCCAAATGGTTGCTCCCTATCGTGGCCACCCCCTTTTATAAAGTCCCCTCTACCCTGCCCCCGACCCCTCCTTCCTTTTCAAATTCAAAAAACTCCGTCCTCCCATCAGCTCCTGTTAACCCTATACCCCCAGCATTCCTATGAGCTCCCTATTGTCCCACGTCACCCTGTCATGGCGGCCTCCCCCAAGGGCCAGAGGCCCAGTACGGCCTTTCTTTCTCCTCCTTTCTCATTTCCAGTCAGTCATCTCCCTGATTATAACCACCACCTTCAATAGCTCCCTTGATTCCCCTTTGTTTTTGCTGTCTCAGATATAGAAATTCAAGCAAGTATTTAACTTATTAATTACACCTTCCGAGCAGTTACCAGGAAACCTGTCTGTGAGTGTCAAAGATTGAGAAGCCCTACAGAATAGCTGAAATTAAAATTGTGATAGGTAAGACAACAATTTCTATTTGTTTTGGAAACGCGCATGTTTAGCGGGGATCCTGCCAGATTTAACTAGTTTTCACATTCTGGTCATATCTTTTTCAGCTTTTTTTTCAGATATTATTAGAAACTTCATAATCGCTGCTAAGCAGCAGACTTTTATTGAACAGTGTGAACTTTAACAAAACTGCAAAACATTATAACATATGATAAGTAAAAGGGAACCTGTCAGGTTCAATAATGCTATTAACCTGCAGAAGTTGGGTTGATCTGCAGGTTAATAGAGTTAGAAAGGTGCCTGGCTGACTTACTTAAAGTAAGCTTTCAGTCATACAGGTGTGCCAGTACTGTGAGTGGTGACTGTATGTACTTTGACTGACAGCTGGCTCTGTAGTGCATGAGAAGTGACTGCAGTTCATTTTCATTTTCTCCTAGTAGTAGCACTTCTGGTACAGCTATGGTAGACCTGAAACCTCTGTCACTCCAGCTCATTTCTCTCAGTAGCAACTCTTCCAGTACAGCTATGGTAGATCTGAAACCTGTGTCACTCCAGCTCATTTCTCTCAGTGGCCACTCTTCCAGTACAGCTATAGTAGATCTGAACCCTCTGTCACTCCAGCTCATTTCTCTCAGTAGCCGCACTTCCAGCACAGCTATAATAGATTTGAAACCTCTGTCACTCCAGCTCGGTTCCCCTTCCAGAGTCTCCTCCTCCTGCTGTTTTAAAAAAACACACATGTAGCACAAAAACCTAATTTAAACAATAGTTTATTTCCTGACAACACATTCCTTTCAGGCATCTTTGTACTGGTACGTCCAATGTTGGGTTCTCATGTATGATCCTGGCTCTGAAGCTGAGCTTGTGTCATACCTGGATGATGACACCTGTGTTACACAACCAACATCTGCCTCTAACAGCTTCGAGCAGAGCTGGGCTCTGACTGCTGCTGTTAGCAAATTAAATGTTTTTGTGATTCTCTGACCACACCATTCCACATACCCATTAGCGCCCACACAAAATGATCATGTGATACCATGAATTCCTATGGCAGTCAGGGGCCAGTTGAAAAACCCTGTGCCTGCAATGATAGTGCTCCTGTGAAGACCACCCTGTGGCTGTGCTTCATAGGATACTGTGATATTACTGTATACTGAAATGTGCTGGACATTTTGTTTATATAGCTTTCCATGGATGTCTAAACAGTTAGGTCTAGGTCCTGCTCTACCCCATATGTATTGCAGTTTGCTGACACATAGAGAGGTTTAATACTAGATATAGGACCGTCTCAATTAGGTACACCTTGTCGCAGTGGAATGGCTTTAACACTTAAAAAAAATCAAAATAGTGTTAACTAAGTACTCTATGTTATTTATCTGTACTATTACTATTTATTTACTTACTACAGTGTATTTACTCATTTTGCTTTTATCTTATGTTTTGTTTGTTAAATGGCCATAGTATGATCTTACACTTACTGTACACATTGCACTTATACAAACATATGTTTCAGCTTATGTCTTTGGTTTTCTTATTGCCATATATAGTACAATGTCTCAGACCACTGCAGGTTCAAATCTCCTAAGGGATCTAAAAAATAAAGTAAAAAATATTTTATATCAAAACAGCATAAAATGTATTTTCTATCAGGGCTGGATTATGGGAACAGCCCTTTTCACCCAGACGTTTTTGGTTGCTACTAAATCCCAGACCACAAATCCAGTCAAATAAACCCTCTAACCAACATGGGGTTACTGGTAAATATTTGTACATTACCGAAGCCAACTAGTTTGGTGACACATATCTGCCATCCAGGACCTTACCTCATGCTTTCTTACATAGCCTTCACCTCTGCCCAAAGACAGCTGGCTGGGCACCTTCTGCCATCAAACAGTGTACCCTCAACAGAGTATCTGTATTTTCATGCACAGTTGTGCTCAAAAGTTTAGATACCCTGGCTGAATTTTTGCTTTCTTGGCCTTTTTTTCACAGAATATGAATGAAAACACCTAACATTTTTCTCCACTCATGGTTAATGGATGGGTGAAGCCATTTATTGTCATACTACTGTGTTTTCTCTTTTTAAATCTTAATGACAACCCAAAACATCCAAATGACCCTGATTAAAAGTTCACATACCGTGGTGATTTTCACCTGATAAAATGCACAGAAGTTGACACAAATGAGTTTGAATGGCTACTAAAGGTAACATCCTCACCTGTGATCTGTTTGTGACGTTTCTGGATTGTGAGTCAACGGGAAAGCAAAAGAATTGATAACGGATCTACGGGAAAAGGTAGTTGAACTGCATAAAATGGGAAAGGGACACAAAAAGATATTCAAGGAATTGATAATGCCAATCAGCTGCATTCAAACTGTGATTAACAAATAGAAAATCAGGGACTCTGTAAAAATAAAACCACAGTCAGGTAGACCTACAATACGCAAAACAGCACAGCACAAGCCTCAAAACTTCAGAAACAAGGTAATTTGGAGTGATGAAACCAAAATTGAACTTTTTGGCCACCACCATAAATGCTACATTTGGAGAGAGGTCAACAAGGCCTATGATGAAAGGAACACCATTTCTACTGTAAAGCACCGAGGTGGATCGCTGATGTTTTGGGGATGTGTGAGCTACAAAGGTATAGGAAACTTGGTCAAAGTTGAAGGAAAGATGAATGCAGCACATTATCAGCAAATACTGGAGGCAAATTTGCACTCATCAGCCTGGAAGCTGCGCATGGGATGTACTTTGACGTTCCAACATGACAACGATCCAAAACACAAGGCCAATCCAAACCGTCATTTGCTACAGCAGAACAAAGTGAAGGTTCTGGGGTGGCCATCACAGTCTCCTGACCTCAATATCATTGATCCACTTTGGGGAGATCACAAACGCGCAGTTCGTGCAAGACAGCCCAGGAATTTACAGGAACTGAAGGCTTCTTGCCAAGAAGAGTGGGCAGCTTTACCATCTGAGAAAATAAAGAACCTCTTCCACAACTATCACAAAAGATTTCAAGCTGTCATTGATGTTAGAGGGGTCAATACATTGTATTAAGAAATGGGGTATGTGAACTTTTGATCAGGGTCATTTGGATGCTTTGGGTTGTCATTATGATTAAAAAAGAGAAAACACAGTAGTTTGACAATAAATAGCTTCACCAAACCACTAATCATGAGGGGAGAAAAAGTTTTGGTGTTATCATTCATATTCTGTGAAATAGGGCAAAGAAAGCAAAAATTCTGTCAGGGTATGTAAACTTTTGAGCACAACTGTAGCTTACCAGGTCTATACTTTACATGAAGATTAAAATCCACTGGGTTAACTTTGAATTGTTCCCCTTTTTCTCCAGCATCCACCTTAGGGGGCCATAATCTGAAACCATTTTAAATTTTCGGTCCAACAGGAAATATCTCAAAGCATCCAATACCCATTTGATGACCAGGTACTCTTTCTCTATATTTGAATAGGTTTTTTTTCGCATGGGGAGAGTATTTTCCTAAAGTAGATTATTGGGTGTACCAACCCATTGATCGCCTGGGACATGACAGTCCTTATCTCGACACCCGATGCATCTGTCTGGATTAAGTCCAGCACTACCAACACTGGCTGCCTACACAGGGCCAGCTTTAGCTTCTGAAATGCATTCTCAGACTCTGTAGACAACTTAGCCATAACTTTTTGTTCCTTTTAAGATATTGGTTAGAGTAGTAGTAGTGCTGCTAAAATGGAAAAATTAGGAATAAACCTCCTGTAATAGCCCAGTAATACTCCTGCACCTTGTTTACTTGAAGTTTGGTTTTGCCCCTACTTATAATTCTCCATGGCACATTTTTGGGGATTAATAGTAAAGCCCGATTTCCTCAGGGTCTCTATGACTGTCTGGACTTTATTCAAATGACTGTCCCAGTCCCAGCTGAAGATGACAATGTCATCCATACAGACAGCTACATATGTGAGGGGCTAGGACCCAGTCCATGGCTCCCTGAAAAGTGGCAGGAACCTTCTGTAACCCAAAAAGCATCCAGACATATTAATAACATCTCTCTGGCATTGAGCAGGCCATCTTTCCATTGGCTTCCTTGGATAGGGGAATCTGTCAGTCCCCTTTTGTGAGATATAGGCTGGTGATGACCCCAGCTGGCCTTGCCTTTCAATACGCTCTTCTACACATCAGGTAGGTGTCAAACTTAGAGATCTCTGTATGTTTTTGATAATTATTACAGAATCACCCTACCCCATTTGACTTTGAGACTAAGGCTATGTGCACACGTCAGGATTTCTGGCAGAAAATTTCCTGACAATAACCTGACATTTCTGCCAGAAATCCGCATGTGTTTTTTTCGCGTTTTTTTGTGCATTTTTTATGCGTTTTTTGCGCTTTTTTGATGCGTTTTTTCTTGCATTTTTTCCAAATTCATAGAATAGTGGGAAAAATACGAAAAAAACGCAAAATTAATGAACATGCTGCTTTTTCTACCGTAATGCGTTTTTTTAGTGGAAAAAAACACATCATGTGCCCAAAAATTGCAGAATGCATTCTAAATGATAGGATGCATATGTCTGCAGTTTCTAATGCAGTGTTATCGCGTTTTTAGTGTGAAAAAACACATGAAAACCTGAATGTGTGCACATACCCTAACACTATTGGGCTTGACCACCCACTCTTTGACTCCTCAGTCACCCCCAGGTTTAACCTCCTTTGAGATTACCTCCTGGTGAGCTTAAGGAATTCTATAGGGTCTTGAATTGACCAGAACATGAAGCTCAGTCAGTGTCTCATGCTCGATGGCATGAGTAAAGGTACCGTCACATTAAGCGACGCTGCAGCGATATAGACAACGAGCCGATTGCTGCAGCATCGCTGTTTAGGTCGCTAGGAGACGTCAAACACCGGCAACAGCTGAACGATGCAGGAGCGATCCAGTGACGTACTTATCGTTCTCGCTGGTTGTTCGCACCATGAAAAACCATTGCAGACATCGTTGCTTTTGCTGTCAAACATGACGAATCACGCCGACCTGATGACCAAATAAAGTTCCGGACTTCTAGCTACGACCAGCGATGTCACAGCAGGATCCTGATCGCTGCTGCGTGTCAAACACAACGAGATCGCTATCCAGGACGCTGCAATGTCACGGATCGCTGTCGTTCTTGTTGGAAAGTTGCTCAGTGTGAAGGTACCTTAAGACGTAGTAACTCTGAGAACATGTCCTTATTTTGGTGTAACAATTCCCCACACTGCTGTTTCTATGAGGGTGACAAACTTTCTGCAACTTTGACATCCTCAATGGCAATGGCTTCTGACTGAGCCAACAAGCAGGGGGGTTTGAGAGGCTCCCTATCCTCTCATGGGTTTATTAGGTTGATAGCATATTTTTAGAAGGGCTTCCATTTTCCTGGTTTGTGTATTTTGCAATTGACCTCTTCCACTTTTTCCGACACTTCATGGGGTCCCTGCCACTTGGTAAGGAACTTGCTCTCCACTGTGGGCACTATCAAAAGTATGTACAGCGAGGTAGATCTGTAGTTACATTTAACCCTCCGTCACATACAATATTCGGACTAACGAGTTCACATACAATGTGCCTGTCAGGCGCCTGCTGGAAAAATACCTATAATATCTAATGTTTGCAATTTCAGTGCTCTAAAAGTGATCAGTGACCTTCATAGGGATGTAATAAAAGAGACTACACATAATCAGTTGCAAAAAAAAAATTTACTTAACATAAAACTAATAACTATGAAATACAAACTTTTCAAAACTCCCGCCAAATAGTCCCCAGTTCGACTCTCTCAAAAAAATGTACAAAGAAAATTTTTGAACACAAACTTAATTTTAAGGTACCTTAAGTACTATTAAAAACATATTCAATCAGAAGTAGATGCTGAGGTTTCCCCAGAAAAGTCACACTTGCAGAGCAAATAGCAAGAATTACACACCATTTTTGCATGTGTCAGGCAAATTGCTTTATGACATTTGAGACATTCATAATTTGAAAGCCTTCTGGTTCCGCTTTCCGTTTGGCAGGTGGTGCATCTCCTTCTTTTGTGAGGTGGTGCAGATGGTGACTTTTCACCATCATCTTCTGGGCGGAACCTTTTGAGCTGAACTTGAAGGCGAGAGGGGATACCGATTGTTTTCACGCTTCTCCTGCGTAGCTCTCCAAGTACTAGTTCATGGGCCAATTTTTTCAGATACAATCGTCTACGGAGTGGTTCAAGCTTGTTTTCAAGATAAATTACTTGTGAATTTATACCACCCAAATTCAACATAGCAAAAAATATGACCATTGGCCAGCGTTTGATGTTTCTGCTGACGTTGAAAGTGGAGCACATCTGATCTGCTGTATCCACACCCCCTTTGGTGGCATTGTAAAATGTAATTATCTCTGCCCCAGTCCCAGGATCGATGGCAGCATCATCATGAAGTGTTGATAGAAGAAGTACGATTTTTTTGGCATGTGGTACATAGGAAACTAAAGCCTTTCCATTATGGAATGCAAACATACTGCTGTACTGTTGTCTCTCTTTCACACTTACAAACTGTGGCGGAAATTCCCTTTTGTTTTTTCTTACAGTTCCCACATATGACAGCTTCTGAATTTTCAGATAATCAATCAGATCACAACTTGTAAACCAATTGTCAGCTGTAATAGTGCGACCCGATCCAAATAAGGGTTCAGCCAGTCTTTTTACAACATCAATGGGTTTGTTGCTCACACAGTAAGGACCTTCTGGTTGTTTTCCTGCATAAACTTCCAGGTTGTAAGTGTAGGTCTTACTGGCATCAACAAGGGCATACATTTTTATTCCATATTTGTTTGGCTTTGATGGAATATATTGACGAAAGGCACATCTACCACGAAAACCAGGGAGCATTTCGTCAATAGTGAGATTCTCTACAGGGTAATAACTTTGTTTACAGTTTACAACAAATCTTTGAAATATATCACGAATTGGAGCAAGTCGGTCATGTGTTTTGCGTTCGGTTCGGGTAGTTCTGTCGTCAAACCGAAGGCAACGAATTAGAATCTTGAATCTGTTTATGGACAT
This sequence comes from Ranitomeya imitator, assembly GCF_032444005.1. NCBI lineage: Eukaryota > Metazoa > Chordata > Amphibia > Anura > Dendrobatidae > Ranitomeya > Ranitomeya imitator. The sequence continues at coordinate 227,823,660 of NC_091282.1, forward strand.
AACAAGGCTAAATTTTTCAACTCCATCCCCATCTTTACCCCAAAGTTCCTCCAAACTTTGTCTATTTGCCCTATAAGCTCCTGCAAGGTACAGTAATCCAAAAAAAGCACGCAGTTCTATTTCATCTGTGGGCTTGATGGTTCTGTTGCAGATGTACTTGTCCTTTATAATGTCTATATATTGGTTGGTATATGTGACAATAGAGTCCAGAATGTCATCTGTAAATATACTGTACCAGCATTCAACTGCAGTTTTTGCATTACGTGCAGTTCCTATTACTGCAGGAAGGTGAGTAATAATGTTTAAAGGTTCCCTACGTTTTTTCTGGAATGGCTTCTTGTTCCATTTAGTATTTTTATCTTTTCCAAAATAATATGATCCAACTTCTTCATCCTCACCACTGTCACCATCTTGCTCTGTTTCAGAATCCAGGACATATTCTTCCACCTCATCATGAGAATCAATCTCACTTTCCTCTCCTAAATCCTCATTCAGTGTGAGGTCTCTATCATTTAACAGCATGTTTGTTACTTCCTCAACATCAAGTTGTTTGGATAAATTGTACATTTTCCTCTCCATTTCAGCAGATAATCTGAAGCAAGAGAAGGAATATGTTAGGGAACTACTGTATATGCCTGAGCAGCACACTTTCTTTTATAAAATCTCCCTTATTTCTATGAAATATCCTCACATTTTGTGCTATACATTCATAAAACAAGCTAAATAAACTATTGTGATGAATAAAAACATAAAATACCAACCTTACTGAATGTGACGTATTCACATACAATGAGCCTGAGAGATCTGTGCAGCTATATCCTCTCCCCTGAAGCTCTGAAATCCAACTGTGATATCAGGTTTCACAGACCTTCAAGAGACAGGAGACTACCTGGAGGGAGGGGGTTTCCTCACAATCTGGTGAGGAAGGAGAAATGAAAGTAAAAGAGAAGCGCCTGTCAGATCAGTTGTATGTGACGGAGGGTTAAAAATTAACTTTTAATATTAACCCTAAAAAAGCCAAGAGGCTTCAGAAAAAAGCAAAATTTATATACCAAATAAACAACCAGACACAAAATACATATACTCACAGACGCTCCTGCAGAGCGCTGCAAAAGTTCTAGCATGGTGAAAAGAAAGCACCCTTTCTTTAAAAGATTTAACACCATCAATACCGTAATACCAGTACACTTCTTATAATCTGCATATAGTAACTTCAATTTAGACAAAGCAGACAAAAGCACATAAGTTTGATGCTACGGTATATAAAGGAACAGTCTCACCCATAATGTAGACTCCTTCCTTCCTAGACTGAGCGAGACGCTGGGATCGACGTCTCCGCTGAGCAGGCTCCACTGTGGCAGGAGAAGAATGGGAGACCGCAGCGGAGATGGCCCGAGATTCCCCCTGTGCAGAGGCAGGAACTCGACCCCTAACACAGTCTCACCCATAATGTAGACTCCTTCCTTCACAGAATAATCTGGATCGGTCCGAGATGCCAATATTTCTGGGGGGATTTCTCTAAATGTCCTTTCCAAACCCCATTCCCTTAGAATGCATCTGAACTGTACTCAGATCCGCCTTGACAAATAGGTCTCCCGACGTGTTTTTTTAGGCTCAATCATCATGGGAGAGGCCAAATTAAATATAGTTGGAGTATGTGCTGTCCATCGCACATCATATTGGACTAGCGGGCTTACCGCATCCAGCTGCTTCACTGTAAATAAGGTGCCGCCTGAAGTATCCCAGGCGCCATGCGCACCATGTGACATCCAGCCGTAAAGTGCAGTTTCCAGTTTGCAGGAGATCACGTGACCCGCGGTTGAGAGTGCCCCCATGATGCCGGTGTGAAAAGCATACTGGTATGCAAGCGTCATTGCCGGTCGGAGGAAACAGACCGCTCCACCCCGGGAAGGCGTATACTAAGTTGTGATGATTGACAGTAGGCGAGCCTATGTATCCAAACCATCGTGGAAGCCTAGAAATAAGTGATTTTAACCCCTGGGGTAACATGGTAACGTGTTTTCAACCCTTAACCAAGGGGGCATATATAAAACATACATAGAACCTACAACTTCAAATAAAAGAATGAGGTTTTAAAGAAAACGAGGCATTGGTGGTTCTGACTAGAAGTAAAATATTACTTCTAGTCAGAACCACCAATGCCTCGTTTTCTTTAAAACCTCCTTCTTTCATTTGAAGTTGTAGGTTCTATGTATGTTTTATATATGCCCCCTTGGTTAAGGGTTGAAAACACGTTACCATGTTACCCTAGGGGTTAAAATCACTTATTTCTAGGCTTCCACGATGGTTTGGATACATAGGCTCGCCTACTGTCAATCATCATAACTTAGTATACCCCTTCCCGGGGCGGAGCGGTCTGTTTCCTCCGATCAGCAATGATGTTTGCGTACCAGTATGCGGTTCACGCCGGCATCATGGGGGCACTCTCAACCACGGGTCATGTGATCTCCTGCAAACCGGAAACCGCACTTTACGGCTGGATGTCACATGGTGCGCATGACGCCTGGGATACTTCAGGCGGCACCTTATTTAAAGTGAAGCAGCTGGATGCAGTAAGCCTTCTCCTCCAATATGATGTGCGATGGACAGCACATACTCCAACTATATATTTAATTTGGCCTCTCCCATGATGATTAAGCCTAAAGAAACGCGTCGGGAGACCTATTTGTCAAGGAGGATCTGAGTACGGTTCGGATGCATTCTAAGGGAATGGAGTTTGGAAAGAACATTTAGAGAAGTCCCCCCAGAAATATTGGTATCTCAGACTGATCCAGATTATTCTGTGAAGGAAGGAGTCTACATTATGGGTGAGACTGTGTTAGGGGTCGAGTTCCTGCCTCTGCACAGGGGGAATCTCGGGCCATCTCCGCTGCGGTCTCCCATTCTTCTCCTGCCACAGTGGAGCCTGCTCAGCGGAGACGTCGATCCCAGCGTCTCGCTCAGTCTGACTCTGTGCTAAAAGTTACTGCTGCATTTCTTGCTTCTGCCATTGAAGTCAGTGCTGGGCAGCGATGAGCGGACGCTTCTGGCGCTAAGTCCTGCTTTTCACATTCTGAGCATGCCCAGAGTAAGATCTCTCAGTGGAGATCGAGGGTCACATGATCAGATACTGAAGCTAAGGTCCTTGTAGGTGCTAGGACTAAATCCTGCTTTGCACTCTGAGCATGCCCAGGGCAAGATCTCTCAGTGGAGATCTGGGGTCACATGCTCAGGTACTGCAGCACTCCATTGGTCCTTCTTTGAAAGGTCCTAAACGTGCTGCAACTATTTAAGGCTCGCATGGCCGCACGGCCATGCGCTAGTATCAATTCATATATGTGCTTTGCACTAGTATGGTTATGTATGAGTGTGTTCAGGGACCTGGCTGAAATAAGCCCCTAGAATACCGGCTTCTCCGGTGAGGAGATTGCATGTTGCATAACCACCAACTGCTATCAGCTTGGCAGTAAGCTTGTGCTCCTGTGAGGCTAACAGGGCGCAGTGCTTCCCTTTCACGGCTGCTCTGTGGAGTAACAGAGCTAGCCTGTACCGCCTAACTGTGCCGTCATTCGCTAGCAGCAGGTTCCTCCTGCACGGTGGACCCCGGGCTGCGAACGCACCATTTATAATAAACATCTCTATTTCCTCGGTGCGTTCCACTAGCCCTAACAGACTGTTCCTTTATATACCGTAGCATCAAACTTATGTGCTTTTGTCTGCTTTGTCTAATTTGAAGTTACTATATGGAGATTATAAGGAGTGTACTGGTATTACGGTATTGATGGTGTTAAATCTTTTAAAGAAAGGGTGGTTTCTTTTCACCATGCTATGATTTTTGCAGTGCTCTGCAGGAGCGTCTGTGAGTATATGTATTTTGTGTCTGGTTGTTTATTTGGTATATAAATTTTGCTTTTTTCTGAAGCCTCTTGGCTTTTTTAGGGTTAATATTAAAAGTTAATTTTTAAATGTAACTACAGATCTACCTCGCTGTACATACTATTAATCTGATTGGTGGTGTTTAGTATTTTTTCACTAGCAAAACTATCCAATCCCCAGGCATAAGCTGTCTCACTCAAGCCGATCTATTATACACCCTAGATTGTGCCTATTGTGCCTTGAGGAGGTGCTCTTTTGCAATAGGTATAACTTTTCCAATCCTTTCCTGCATCTGAGCTGTATGCTCTATTATGATTTTATAGGGTGTGGTCTCAGTTTCCCACATCTCCTTTGATACATACAGGAGTCTCTGGAGGTGTCGGATATATTGCTACTCAAACTGTGAATGCTCTGTTGAGGCTTGTGGAACTTCCCTGATAAAAAACAATACATGGGGTAAAAGACAGTTATAATCCTGACCATCCTCCTCTAACATGGCCTTCAAGGTTTAATTTAACCTCTCTAGCAGGCCATCCATCTGTGGATGGTGCACCAAGTTACATGGCTGTGAAATTTCTTGGGTCTTCGAAAATTCCCTCATGACTTTTGACATGAATGGTGTTCCCTGATCTATTAATATCTCCTTGGGAAGGCCAGTTTGAGAGAATATATATTGAATCTTGATCAATACACTTAGGAGTTTCTCAAAGGTACCGCCACTATATATCGGGTAGTGTAATGTAACACCATTAATATGTGCTAATATTCTCTGGCAAACTTAACCAGGGACCCCACCAGATCCATGGCTATCCATTCAAATGAGACCTCAATATATGGCAATGGAACTAACAGACTGCAGAAGTTAGCCACCCAGGAGGTCAATTGGCATACAGGGCAAAACTGACAATAATCCAGTATTTCGCTAAAACACCCAAGTCAGTAAAACCTTTGGAGGATCCTCTCCTGGGTCTTGTCCACTCCCAGATTAACACCTAACACACGGGAATGAGCCATATTTAACACCATGCATATGGAGGGCCCAGGCACAAGTTGTTGCTCTATTACCTCACCCCTGACTTTGGTCACTCTATACAAACAAATTATTATTCATGGCAAAATACGGGAAATGCGATACACCATTCAACTGCTTTCTGTGGTTCCCCAGTAAAGTATGGAGCAAGGACCTCTGCCCATTGCTCTGGGGACAGTTTCTCACTGTCTGACACCCTCTCAAATAAAGACAGGAAATCCTCAATGTCATCCTCCAGAGTAATTTTCTTCAAGACCTCCCATACTGTTCGCCTCACATGAGTACTGACACTTTGGCTGGTGGGAGTTGCCGTCTATCTGGCCTGGACAATTTTTTGTCAGGAGAGTCATTTGCTGCTGTTGCTGCTGAAACTGCTGCTGAAGTGGCTGAAATGTTTGTTGCTGCTGCAGATTGGCCTAGGCCAATTGCTTCATAAGCTCCTCCATGCTTTCAGATTGTGGCTGAAATGCTGTATCTGCCCTCATCCAGGACATTCAGTCTTTAAACTGTAACCATTTGTACTCTTTGGGATTTCATATTCACATTCAAACACCAATTGTAGGGTTTTAGCTCTCTGGTAGCCTCTTGGATACACACATGCACAGGGTTTTTATATCAAAACAGCATAAGATTTATTGACCATCATAAACTTTACAGCTCCAAAAAGAAATTAGCCTTTCTTCAGGACGAAAGCATAATAGTCCTTTATTCTGGTGCAATGAACAAAGTAAATGTAACAACCTCACCAATTTAAGTTTTCCAGGTATAGTGACCCGGTCCAGACTGTGTATGTCCTTTTAAGTAACCCTGGACCGTGAGTAGCTTCTTTACACTGCAACTCGCTCCTAAGTTATCCTCTTACTGTTATATGGTTTAAATGAATCCAAAACTCACTAATCTCATATGTTCCTCAGATAGGTGTTTCAGTGTTCTATTAAGTGCACTTTTCCTTTGGTGTGTTCCAGCACTATCTGCTAGTGAAATACATGGTCTATATTATTCTGACAATGTACGATCTCACACAGAATTGTGCATAGATCCTATTGGTCATTGACCCTGTCACCAAGATTCAATAGAAGGAGATACCTCCATCTCTGTCTAGAGAAGTCAGGGATCTAGAAAGTTACCTGGGGAGTCTGGTACAAGATGTGACCCAGAGCAGACCTCATGTGAGGGGTCTCCTCACCCCTCCAGGGGAGGTTCATCCTTCTCCATCTTATTCATCTCAAGACATACAGCCAGGTCTAATGCCTAGGATTTTTCCCTTGGCTTTCTACAGCCAAGATGGCTAAAGACTTTTACATTTCTTTTTAACCCTGGGTCTTGCGCTGTCCGGAATTACCCGTGCTTCTCCAGCATTAGGTTCCACTGAAGTGCACAGAAGAACCTATTGCCCTGCATGTTGAGGAAATTGAGGGTCTCCCGCCTCGCCCCAAGTTATCCATTATTTACTTCAAGTGTATTTCTGCACGGACTGTGACAAGCCATGAAATGGATACAGAACTCCAGGTCTGTAAATACCCTTACAACAGCTCCTCTTCTACTCATATTCCCCAGAAGACTTTGAACTCTCTTATAATTACCTGCAAGTACTGCTTCTAATACAGGTTCCTAAAGCAACAGAACCTCAATTCTGTGTCAGAATCCAATCCTGAACTGTATTGGCCGTGAATTCTCCAAGTGAACAGTAAACCATTCCTATATGTTATATCTCCCCATACTGCTGAAGTATAGCAGCTGTTATCCCCGAGACCTGTTGTCTGTGGTTATTCAATCGGCTGTGGACACTGCGTGGGGGTGGATAGCAGGGAACGGAATAGCTCCATACAAGGGCTATTGCACAGGCACAATCAACTCATCCAGTGTATATACTATATACAGTACAGACCAAACGTTTGGATACACTTTCTCATGTAAAGATTTTTCTGTATTTTCATGACTAACTTAACTACTTAACAAGAAAGTGTGAAACAACTGAAATTATGTCTTATATTCTAGGTTCTTCAAAGTAGCCACCTTTTGCTTTGATGACTGCTTTGCACACTCTTGGCATTCTCATGATGAGCTTCAAGAGGTAGTCACTGGAAATGGTTTTCACTTCACAGGTGTGCCCTGTCAGGTTTAATAAGTGGGATTTCTTGCCTTATAAATGGGGTTGGGACCATCAGTTGTGTTGTGCAGAAGTCTGGTGGACACACAGCTGATAGCCCTACTGAATAGACTGTTAGAATTTGTATTGTGACAAGAAAAAGCAGTGAAGTAAAGAAAAATGAGTTGCCATCATTACTTTAAGAAATGAAGGTCAGTCAGTCTGAAAAATTGGGAAAACTTTAAGGCTAAGTGCACACGTTCAGGAATTCATGCAGAAAATTCCTGTGAAAAACCGGACATTTTCTGCATGAAATCCGGAAGAAATCCGCATGCGTTTTTTGCCGCGGTTTTGCCGCGTTTTTGCCGCGTTTTTGACGCGGTTTTTTCCGGACACTTCCCAATGCATTTTGTAGTGGGAAATCCGCATAAAAACCGCAAAAAGAATGAGCATGTCCGGATTTTGTGCCTGATGCGTTTTTTATGCGGAAAAAACATGCGGAATTCATTCTAAATGATGGGATGCTTCTTGTATGCGGTTTTTTTTGCGGTTTTATAGCGTTTTTATAGGGAAAAACCGCGAAAAAACCGGAACGTGTGAACACAGCCTAAAAGTGTCCCCAAATGCAGTGGCAAAAACTGTCAAGCGCTACAAAGAAACTGGCTCACATGAGGACCGCCCCAGGAAAGGAAGACCAATAGTCACCTCTGCTTCTGAGGATAAGTTTATCCGAGTCACCACCCTCAGAAATTGCAGGTTAACAGCAGCTCAGATTAGAGACCAGGTCAATGCCACACACAGTTCTAGCAGCAGACACATCTCTACAACAACTGTTAAGAGGAGACTTTGTGCAGCAGGCCTTCATGGTAAAATAGCTGCTAGGAAACCACTGCTAAGGACAGGCAACAAGCCAAGCAGAAGAGACTTGTTTGGGCTAAAGAACACAAGGAATGGACATTAGACCAGTGGAAATCTGTGCTTTGGTCTGATGAGTACAAATTTGAGATCTTTGGTTCCAAGCACCATGTCTCTACATGCCTGGTTCCCACCGTGAAGCATGGAGGAGGAGGTGTGATGGTGTGGGGGTGCTTTGCTGGGGACACTGTTGGGGATTTATTCAAAATTGAAGGCATACTGAACCAGCATGGCTACCACAGCATCTTGCAGCGGCATGCTATTCCATCCGGTTTGCGTTTAGTTGGGCCATCATTTATTTTTCAACAGGACAATGACCCCAAACACACCTCCAGGCTGTGTAAGGGCTATTTGACCATGAAGAAGAGTGATGGGGTGCTACGCCAGATGACCTGGCCTCCACAGTCACCACAGACCTGAACCCAATTGAGATGGTTTGGGGTGAGCTGGACCGCAGAGTTAAGGCAAAAGGGCAAACAAGTGCTAAGCATCTCTCGGAACTCCTTCAAGATTGTTGGAAGACCATTCCCGGTGACTACCTCTTGAAGCTAATAAAGAGAATGCCAAGAGTGTGCAAAGCAGTCATCAAAGCAAAAGGTGGCTACTTTGAAGAACCTAGAATATGACATATTTTCAGTTGTTTCACACTTTTTTGTTAAGTATACAATTCCACGTGTGTTAATTCATAGTTTTGATGCCTTCAGTGTGAATTTACAATTTTTATAGTCATGAAAATACAGAAAAATCTTGAAATGAGAAGGTGTGTCCAAACTGTTGGTCTGTGCTGTATATATATATATATATATATATATATATATATATATATACTAGCTATTGAACCCGTTCTACGCCCGGGTGGCGAGCATTTATATTGGTATATGGTCTCCATCCTGGTATGTGCTGCTCCATCCTGCGTCCCCATCCTGTCATATGCTGCACCCATCCTGCACCCCCATTCTGATATGTGCTGCTCCATCCTGCGTCCCCATCCTGTCATGTGCTGCACCCATCCTGCGCCCCCATCCTGCCATGTGTTGCACCCATCTTGCGCCCCCATTCTGTCATGTGTTGCACCCATCCTGCGCCCCCATTCTGTCATGTGCTGCTCCCATCCTGCGCCCTCATCGTGACATGTGCTGCTCCCATCCTGCGCCCCCATTCTGACATGTGCTGCACCCATCCTGCGCCTCCATTCTGACATGTTCTGCACCCATCCTGCGCCTCCATTCTGTCATTTGCTGCTCCCATCCTGCGCCCCCATCCTGTCATGTGCTGCTCCCATCCTGTGCCCCTGTTGTGTCATGTGCTGCTCCCATCCTGCGCCCCTGTTCTGTCATGTCCTGCTCCCATCCTGTGCAACTGTTCTGTCATGTGCTGCTCCCATCCTGCGCCCGTTCTGTCATGTGCTGCTCCCATCCTGCGCCCCCGTTCTGTCATGTGCTGCTCCCATCCTGCGCCCCCGTTCTATCATGTGCTGCTCCCATCCTGCGCCACCATTCTTTAATTTGCTTCTCCCATCCATATGCCCCATACGCTGCTCCATTATGGTTAATGGCCCCCATAAGATGCTCCATAGTATAGGCCCCCGTACACTGCTCCATTATGGTTTATGGCCCCCATAAGATGCTCCATAGTGTATGCCCCCCGTACACTGCTCCATAAAGGTTTATGGCCCCCATAAGTTGCTCCATAGTGTATGCCCCCGTACACTGCTCCATAAAGGTTTATGGCCCCCATAAGATGCTCCAGTGTGTATGCCCCCGTACACTGCTCCATAAAGGTTTATGGCCCCCATAAGACGCTCCAGTGTGTATGCCCCCGTACACTGCTCCATAAAGGTTTATGGCCCCCATAAGACGCTCCAGTGTGTATGCCCCCGTACACTGCTCCATAAAGGTTTATGGCCCCCATAAGACGCTCCAGTGTGTGTGCACCCGTACACTGCTCCATTATGGTTTATGGCCCCCATAAGATGCTTCATAATATATGCCCCCGTACACTGCTCCATTATGGTTGATGACCCCCATAAGATGCTCCATTGTATATGCCCCATATGCTGCTGCGATATATAAAAAAAAAATACCATACTCACCTATCGTCGCTGGGCACCGAGTGCTGGGGGGCCTGAGCAGGCGGGGACACCGGCGCGCTGTGGGGGTCAGGTGCCGGTATCGCCGCTAGCTCAGGCCCCCCAGCACTTGCTATATTCACCTGTCCCCCATTCCACCGCTGCACGCCACCATCTTCCGGGTCCTCTGGCTGTGACTGGTCAGTCAGAGGGAGGCGCCAGCTCACATTAAGCGCGTCATCGCGCCCTCTGAACTGTGAACGTCACAGCAGAGGACCCGGGAGACGGTGACGCACGCAGCGCTGGAACGGGGGACAGGTGAATATAGCCGATACTTACCCACCTGGCGGTCCCTGCCTCTCCGGTGGAGATCGCGGTGTGCGTTCAGTGTTTACGCATACCGCGATCTCCTGGGAGCGTCACTCTGGGGGGGCCAGACTGCGCCGGCGCTTGCGCAGTCTATAAAGGCTTCGGACAGAGTGACGCTCCCAGCGTTATTATATATATATATATATATATATATATATATATATACAGTGGGGCAAAAAAGTATTTAGTCAGTCAGCAATAGTGCAAGTTCCACCACTTAAAAAGATGAGAGGCGTCTGTAATTTACATCATAGGTAGACCTCAACTATGGGAGACAAACTGAGAAAAAAAATCCAGAAAAATCACATTGTCTGTTTTTTTAACATTTTATTTGCATATTAGGGTGGAAAATAAGTATTTGGTCAGAAACAAAATTTCATCTCAATACCTTGTAATATATCCTTTGTTGGCAATGACAGAGGTCAAACGTTTTCTGTAAGTCTTCACAAGGTTGCCACACACTGTTGTTGGTATGTTGGCCCATTCCTCCATGCAGATCTCCTCTAGAGCAGTGATGTTTTTGGCTTTTCGCTTGGCAACACGGACTTTCAACTCCCTCCAAAGGTTTTCTATAGGGTTGAGATCTGGAGACTGGCTAGGCCACTCCAGGACCTTGAAATGCTTCTTACGAAGCCACTCCGTTGCCCTGGCGGTGTGCTTAGGATCATTGTCATGTTGAAAGACCCAGCCACGTTTCATCTTCAATGCCCTTGCTGATGGAAGGAGGTTTGCACTCAAAATCTCACGATACATGGCCCCATTCATTCTTTCATGTACCCGGATCAGTCGTCCTGGCCCCTTTGCAGAGAAACAGCCCCAAAGCATGATGTTTCCACCACCATGCTTTACAGTAGGTATGGTGTTTGATGGATGCAACTCAGTATTCTTTTTCCTCCAAACACGACAAGTTGTGTTTCTACCAAACAGTTCCAGTTTGGTTTCATCAGACCATAGGACATTCTCCCAAAACTCCTCTGGATCATCCAAATGCTCTCTAGCAAACTTCAGATGGGCCCGGACATGTACTGGCTTAAGCAGTGGGACACGTCTGGCACTGCAGTATCTGAGTCCATGGTGGCGTAGTGTGTTACTTATGGTAGGCCTTGTTACATTGGTCCCAGCTCTCTGCAGTTCATTCACTAGGTCCCCCCGCGTGGTTCTGGGATTTTTGCTCACCGTTCCTGTGATCATTCTGACCCCACGGGGTGGGATTTTGCATGGAGACCCAGATCGAGGGAGATTATCAGTGATCTTGTATGTCTTCCATTTTCTAATTATTGCTCCCACTGTTGATTTCTTCACTCCAAGCTGGTTGGCTATTGCAGATTCAGTCTTCCCAGCCTGGTGCAGGGCTACAATTTTGTTTCTGGTGTCCTTTGACAGCTGTTTGGTCTTCACCATAGTGGAGTTTGGAGTCAGACTGTTTGAGGGTGTGCACAGGTGTCTTTTTATACTGATAACAAGTTTAAACAGGTGCCATTACTACAGGTAATGAGTGGAGGAAAGAGGAGACTCTTAAAGAAGAAGTTACAGGTCTGTGAGAGCCAGAAATCTTGATTGTTTGTTTCTGACCAAATACTTATTTTCCACCATAATATGCAAATAAAATGTTATAAAAACAGACAATGTGATTTTCTGGATTTTTTTTTCTCAGTTTGTCTCCCATAGTTGAGGTCTACCTATGATGTAAATTACAGACGCCTCTCATCTTTTTAAGTAGTGGAACTTGCACTATTGCTGACTGACTAAATACTTTTTTGCCCCACTGTATATACCTATTTGATATTTCTGCATCCATAGAAGTTAAATATTTCAGAATAACCAGGGATTCAAGCTTCAGGAGGCTAATTTGCATATTCCAGGTGCCTTCTGGGAGAAGCGAAGTCTCCCTAAGCTAGAAGATCGTTGGGTACAGCCGGGACCAGCTGCTTCGAAAGCATCACCAAACCAGGGATTCAAGCTTCAGGAGGCTAATTTGCATATTCCAGGTGCCTTCTGGGAGAAGCGAAGTCTCCCTAAGCTAGAAGATCGTTGGGTACAGCCGGGACCAGCTGCTTCGAAAGCATCACCAAACCAGGGATTCAAGCTTCAGGAGGCTAATTTGCATACTCCAGGTGCCTTCTGGGAGAAGCGAAGTCTCCCTAAGCTAGAAGATCGTTGGGTACAGCCGGGACCAGCTGCTTCGAAAGCATCACCAAACCAGGGATTCAAGCTTCAGGAGGCTAATTTGCATATTCCAGGTGCCTTCTGGGAGAAGCGAAGTCTCCCTAAGCTAGAAGATCGTTGGGTACAGCCGGGACCAGCTGCTTCGAAAGCATCACCAAACCAGGGATTCAAGCTTCAGGAGGCTAATTTGCATATTCCAGGTGCCTTCTGGGAGAAGCGAAGTCTCCCTAAGCTAGAAGATCGTTGGGTACAGCCGGGACCAGCTGCTTCGAAAGCATCACCAAACCAGGGATTCAAGCTTCAGGAGGCTAATTTGCATATTCCAGGTGCCTTCTGGGAGAAGCGAAGTCTCCCTAAGCTAGAAGATCGTTGGGTACAGCCGGGACCAGCTGCTTCGAAAGCATCACCAAACCAGGGATTCAAGCTTCAGGAGGCTAATTTGCATATTCCAGGTGCCTTCTGGGAGAAGCGAAGTCTCCCTAAGCTAGAAGATCGTTGGGTACAGCCGGGACCAGCTGCTTCGAAAGCATCACCAAACCAGGGATTCAAGCTTCAGGAGGCTAATTTGCATATTCCAGGTGCCTTCTGGGAGAAGCGAAGTCTCCCTAAGCTAGAAGATCGTTGGGTACAGCCGGGACCAGCTGCTTCGAAAGCATCACCAAACCAGGGATTCAAGCTTCAGGAGGCTAATTTGCATATTCCAGGTGCCTTCTGGGAGAAGCGAAGTCTCCCTAAGCTAGAAGATCGTTGGGTACAGCCGGGACCAGCTGCTTCGAAAGCATCACCAAACCAGGGATTCAAGCTTCAGGAGGCTAATTTGCATATTCCAGGTGCCTTCTGGGAGAAGCGAAGTCTCCCTAAGCTAGAAGATCGTTGGGTACAGCCGGGACCAGCTGCTTCGAAAGCATCACCAAACCAGGGATTCAAGCTTCAGGAGGCTAATTTGCATATTCCAGGTGCCTTCTGGGAGAAGCGAAGTCTCCCTAAGCTAGAAGATCGTTGGGTACAGCCGGGACCAGCTGCTTCGAAAGCATCACCAAACCAGGGATTCAAGCTTCAGGAGGCTAATTTGCATATTCCAGGTGCCTTCTGGGAGAAGCGAAGTCTCCCTAAGCTAGAAGATCGTTGGGTACAGCCGGGACCAGCTGCTTCGAAAGCATCACCAAACCAGGGATTCAAGCTTCAGGAGGCTAATTTGCATATTCCAGGTGCCTTCTGGGAGAAGCGAAGTCTCCCTAAGCTAGAAGATCGTTGGGTACAGCCGGGACCAGCTGCTTCGAAAGCATCACCAAACCAGGGATTCAAGCTTCAGGAGGCTAATTTGCATATTCCAGGTGCCTTCTGGGAGAAGCGAAGTCTCCCTAAGCTAGAAGATCGTTGGGTACAGCCGGGACCAGCTGCTTCGAAAGCATCACCAAACCAGGGATTCAAGCTTCAGGAGGCTAATTTGCATATTCCAGGTGCCTTCTGGGAGAAGCGAAGTCTCCCTAAGCTAGAAGATCGTTGGGTACAGCCGGGACCAGCTGCTTCGAAAGCATCACCAAACCAGGGATTCAAGCTTCAGGAGGCTAATTTGCATATTCCAGGTGCCTTCTGGGAGAAGCGAAGTCTCCCTAAGCTAGAAGATCGTTGGGTACAGCCGGGACCAGCTGCTTCGAAAGCATCACCAAACCAGGGATTCAAGCTTCAGGAGGCTAATTTGCATATTCCAGGTGCCTTCTGGGAGAAGCGAAGTCTCCCTAAGCTAGAAGATCGTTGGGTACAGCCGGGACCAGCTGCTTCGAAAGCATCACCAAACCAGGGATTCAAGCTTCAGGAGGCTAATTTGCATATTCCAGGTGCCTTCTGGGAGAAGCGAAGTCTCCCTAAGCTAGAAGATCGTTGGGTACAGCCGGGACCAGCTGCTTCGAAAGCATCACCAAACCAGGGATTCAAGCTTCAGGAGGCTAATTTGCATATTCCAGGTGCCTTCTGGGAGAAGCGAAGTCTCCCTAAGCTAGAAGATCGTTGGGTACAGCCGGGACCAGCTGCTTCGAAAGCATCACCAAAGCCTTACGGCGCGCGAATTTTTGCCTGTAGGACATTATTGCAAGAGAGCTTGGCTGAGCAGATTACACAAGAAGGAAAACACACAGCAAGTCAGCAGGATCTAGGAGCAACATGGCAGATGTGACAACCTACATGGTGAGCTGCAGCATGTGCTACATGTTCACAGATCGACCAGAAGAAGAATCCAATTTCACCTGTCAGAAGTGTAGACTAGTGGCCCTTTTAGAAGAAAAGGTGCGGGGTCTGGAAGAAAGAATAGCAACTTTGAAACTCATCAAAGAGAATGAAGACTTTCTAGACAGAACAGAAGCATCTCTACTGGTCACAGAAGGTGCAAAAAGTGTCAGAGAACCTCCAAAAGCAGATGAGTGGAAGCATGTGACCAAAAGAAGCAAGAAGACCATGGAGAAATCACCAACCACACAACTGAAGAACCGATATCAAATCTTTGTAGAGGATGAAGATGGCACACCTAAGAATGAAGCAATACCAGCAAGCAAAAAAGAAAAGGGCACACAGCAACAAGTGACAGCAAAAAGTACAGCCAAGAAGCAACGAAGAGTGGTGGTGGTGGGAGACTCACTACTGAAAGGCACCGAAGCAGCCATCTGCAGACCGGACATAACTGCAAGAGAAGTATGCTGCCTTCCAGGTGCGATGATCAAGGATGTGACCGATAGGATACCAAAGCTCTTCAGCTCCAAGGACGTCCACCCATTTCTTCTGATACATGTTGGCACCAATGACACGGCAAGGAAGGACCTACCGACAATCTGCAAGGACTTTGAAGAGTTGGGGAAGAAAGTAAAGGAACTGGATGCACAGGTAGTTTTTTCTTCTATCCTTCCAGTAGACGGGCATGGCACCAGGAGATGGAACAGGATCCTTGATGCAAACAACTGGCTAAGACGATGGTGCAGACAACAAGGATTTGGATTCCTGGACCACGGTGTGAATTACTGGTATGATGGACTCCTCGCCAGAGACGGACTACACCTCAACAAACCTGGGAAACACACATTCGCCAGAAGACTCGCTACACTCATCAGGAGGGCGTTAAACTAGAAGAAGAGGGGACGGGAAGAAAAACATTAGACTCGAACAAAGACGACCCAGGAAAACATACTCAGAAGGGAGGTAAGAACATTTCTAAAACAATCCACAGTGAGGAGATTGGAACAAAACAAAATCCTCTAAACTGCATGCTCGCAAACGCCAGAAGCCTGACAAACAAGATGGAAGAACTAGAAGCAGAAATATCTACAGGTAACTTTGACATAGTGGGAATAACCGAGACATGGTTAGATGAAAGCTATG